>NC_140939.1:137836752-138131752 GCF_014529385.1 Adiantum capillus-veneris
GATTTACAATAGTGGCAACATATCTTCTTTTGGCCCTTTTCACCAAAATCTAGATGAAGTGCTGCTGCCAGTAGAAACATTAGGAACATGTGACTTTCCACTTGCAGAAGAACCATGAGGAGTAGGTTCATTACCATCACCACTTTTTCTTTGAGCAACAATAAAGGCCAAAAGGTTAACTACTTGGCTTAATTAAACCACTATTCAATCATTCCTCAATTGAATGTTTCATTTCTCTTTGTTCAATTTGATTTTGATAATACAATGCTCGCCAAAATGATGCACTATCTAAAGTCAACTCTATTGTGGGGTCTAATACTCTAAAAGGAGGTAATCCTTGAGGTAGATCTCGCACACACATCAATCACCTTTTTATGAGGTACTCGCAATTCAAATTTGAACGGGTCATACTTGATAGCAATTCATAGGTAATATTTAAGAATGTGAAAGGGTCAAAACCAAGTGAATAGAGTCCCCTAAGGGGTCTCTAGGGCCTCTATTTGCTTGGTTCTGACCTCATGAGGCTCTAGGCTTATAAAGGCTGTATCTTGAGCTAGAGACGTCGGATTTTAGTGTTTTAAAGTGCTATCCTAATGTTTTTGGGATATTTCAGATGCATCGGTGGTGTTATTTTTGTATTTTTAAAACATCTCTTATGTGTTTTCTCTCATCGCACATCACATCACTCATTAAGATTCACGAACATGGATTTTTGTGCACACTTAAGTTTAGCTCTTGAAAAGCATTTTATACGAGCATGCATTTAAGTGATCAAGCAAAATTTTACATATGTACTATGAGAAATAGAATTCCAAAAAACTACTTTTGTATGTGCATCTCTCACATATCAATGAGATTACTCAACCATATGCAAAATAACTCTAGTAGCAAGATATCTGCTAGAACCTACAACATCCTTAACAAAACTGCTAGAACCTGCAACATCCTCAATTGAATCTGTATCCATAGAAGGAAGACGTATATCAATGTCGGCACAACATTCCAAACACCCTTTGACACAAGCACATGTGACATCATTTAAGCCCACATTGGGTAGTTATCACCATCTAGTTTGTCCTTGGTAGCAAACATCTATGCTATTGTCAGCCATGGCGAATGACTGCACCTGCTGTGAAAACTGTTCCAAAAGAGGAAAAACAGAGTGGGAGTAATACATGTTATTAGCCCAACCCAAAGAGGATTATAAGAAACATCCCCTACAAAAAATTCTACTGAGAAATTTTTTTCACAAAGGGACAAAATTGCTTGTGTAGTACTGCTTGTAGTGGAAACGGAGGCCAAAATGGGTCCGGATCAAGATTTTCAGCACACCTAGCTCTATGAGATTTACTACATTATTTCTTGACCTGCTAATCCTCACCAAAGATCACCCAATTTTGAGAGGGTGAACAAGGGGGTGATGGCAACACAATCAACTATGCTCCAGAGGATGCACTCAATACAAATTGTTGGAATTAGGGTATCAAGGATGCATACACAACTCAAGGCACACAGTAGAGAGTGTGCTACTTAGTGCACAAATATAAAAGTAATTTAGACCTAACGTGATGGGAGTATATACAATGTACGAGGGAAAATCCTCCTATTGATGCTTTCAAAGTGCTAGAAAGTGCTTGACACTACCATCAAAGTGCTAGTGGACTTAGATAGTGCTTTGAAAGTATTGTCCATGTGTTGTGAATAATTTTTCAATAGTAGTTAGAAGGTAGTATAACCTAAGGTGGCTACAAACTATAAGCTACCTATGGATGTATCACACATATATAATTTACAAGTTCTCCTAGGGGGACAAGTTGTTATAGATTTTCTCAAATACATCATTTGAAAATTAATATACATTGAGCTAACTGTACATCGGGCACATTAAAAACCTCATGCATTGCACTAGGGTAGATAAGAGCATTGGGCATGTCCTTCAAAGGGACATAGGTATCATCTTTCCCATTTAACTTGTCGTAGAAGTGTCCCTCAAAAACACATGAGCCTTTTAAATATAATTGTGCCACTCATCCCCTCCAAATTTTATGGTCAACTGCTTTGTGTTAATGCACTTGAGGATGTAAAAGTCTTTTTCGGGATCATCTATATTGAATGCAACATTTTGGCCAACCATCAAAGCATCACCTAGGTCATCATGGTGGCTAACATACATCAAGGATCCTGGTAACTCAATAACACTAGATGGTGCACCATCGCTTTCATCACTGGTTGTGGGTTGTATTTGCAAATACTCCCACCCCTCCACATTGTCTTTACTTGCACATATCCTCCATTGTCCTTTGATGCAAGCATGGCAAAAGCAAGATAGTGGCCTACACCTTAGTGTGTACATATCTAATTCATTGTAGCATTGGCAAAATGGAAGGATTGAGACCGTTTGAAGTGCATGCAATCCCAGTCTGTCTCTCTATAGACATCACCAAGCTTGACCTCCCCATCGACATAAACTCCTAGAATATACAATCACCCTCTTACTTTTCAATGGACACTTTTTCTTGAGGGTTTTACTAAAAAATGCAACTACAATTGAAGTGTTATGTAGAACCCATCCATACGGCTTCAACTACTCATTTGTGAGAGATCTTCGTGTTCACCCTTCCCATGGTCTCATGCATAGAATCTCTACATCAAACCACACCCAATGTTGCTTGACACTATATCCTTGACCTTTTAGCCACTCATCATGCAAAAGAAAACAGTGCTACACAAACAAAGTGTCGTGTGTCTTGTCATTTGAGATGAAGAAGTGGGTCATCTTCTTCTGAATGGCACCTAGTGCATCACGTAAGTATGAAATGTGGACCAAAATTTGTGACATGAGTTAAATATCATTGCATTGATTGAATCTCATTTTGCACTTTGAAGGAGTAATTCTTTGAAATATCCACTACCAACACAACTTCATCATCCCAAAAGTTGTCCAAACACTCCTTGAATTGTTGAGCTTACCATGTGTACTTGTAATTGTGTGTGATGAAGTTGCCCAAATTTCTTTGAAGCAAGGATGTAAAAATCTTGGGCTTGACTTGAAAAATGATGAGGTATTCTCGCATTTGTTTTTAACCCTTTTCATTGACCTCCTACATACCAATGTTGGCAAAAATCTTGATAGTCAATCTAGAGATGACATCGCTCTTTTTGCCTAGACACAATGCAGCCTTTCAATGCCAAAATGTTGGCATGTACCCAAAAGTTTTTTTGTGGTGAAAATCATTGTTTATGGGTTTTGGACACAATAAAAACTCCCATAGGTTTGTCAAGCTTTGAAAGGTAGGGCTATACCTCTCATACGTAGTCACTTCTCCTATTGTTGTGCTATAAATCTATCTTCTACCTGTGGCTACTTTATGACAATGAGGAATCTTACAAGGAAGGCTACTACCAAGGCTTGAACAAAGAAGAAGACCGTAAGTCTAGATCCAAGGATACCAAAGAAAAGGACATGGACACAAAGTTCCCCCCATAGATACAAAATCTCCTCGAAGCACCAACACCTCAACATGAGAGCAAGCAAGGGGAGCTCTTTTATGAAGCATTTGGCAAGATTTGGAGTGCTTTTTGGTGAGTAAAATGAGCTGGTCACTATGATAGCTATTCCAAGTTGGCAATTTAGAGTCAAATGTCAGATGAGATTGAATAGGTCAATAGATGAAGACTTCAAATGAACATAAGTAAAATCAGATAATGAACTAAATTGAAAGTGCAAAGTTAGATGTTGGATACAAGACAATAGAACTGATGTAGTTAGATAATGGATCAAAAGTACAACTAGCATTGAATGTTGGATTATAATAGAGCTTAATTACAGTTAGAGTAGCAATTCAATGACTCTTGAGGGGGTCGCTATGTATAAATTGTCTATAACTGTGCATTCAAGGACTATTTCTAAAAATTCTTATCTATGAATTTTTGACAAATAAAATACACCCTTTTCTTGTTCAATCTATAATTTCTTGTTCAATCTATATTTTTTTCCTAGTTCCATTTTACGATATCCTTCTATAGGTAAAAATGTGAGAAAAAAAGAAATTTAATAACCCCTTCTACTGCACTCACGTGATAGTTACATTTTTTTAGTGACCCCCCCTGCCCCCCCCCCCCCCCCCCCCCCCCCCCCCCCCCCCCCCCCCCCCGAGCAGTGACTACAGAGGACTAGAGATAGCTTAACGGAGTGACAATCTCCCAAATGATGAAAGTAGTGGATCCTATTTATAGGTGCTCATGTTGGGTTTTGATTGACTATGCATTGTTATAGTTATTGGCCATAACTAGACATGGAACTAATGTGAAGAAGGATTTCCTTCATGGGGATCAAGAAGAAGACATCTACATGAAATAGACAAAGGGTTTTGAAGTTAAACATGAAAAGCCTACCAAGGTAGAACTGGTGCATATGCTACATAAAGCATTGTATGGCCTAAAGCAAGGCTCAAGACAATGGTACCAAAAATTTGACAAGTACATGTAGTCCCAAGGTTATGTATGGAGCCAAGAAGATCACTCATTGTATACCCTAAAGTTGAACAATGGTTCACTTATCATCTTGATAATTTATGATGATGATATGCTCATTTTCAAGAAGTCTAAAGACAATATTGCCATCTTGAAGAAGTCACTTAACATGCAGTTTTCTATGAAGTCTGAAGCAGATGCAATTCACTTTCTTGGTATATATGTATCAAGAGGGATAGGAAACACGAAATACTAGAGATATATTAGGACATGTATATCCAAAAGTTCTTGCAACATATTAATTGAGCGGGGGGGGGGGAGCTACATTGAGTACCCCAATGCAAGAATATAAAAAACTTAGGAAGCAATTTAAAAGGTGCCATATTATTCAATGGTAGGAAGTTTTATGTATGCCATGGTAGACACCAGACGAAACATTGCATTTGTAGTGGGAGTGGTTAGAAAATTTAATGAAAATCCTAGCAAGAAGCACTGGGAAGTAGTGAAGCACATTCTGAGATACTTTAAGGGTACAACAAGCAAGTCCTTACATTTTGGGAATAGTGATGCATCCATAGTGGGTTACCCAGTTACACTAATGCAGACTATACAGGTTGTGTGGATAGTCAAAAATCCATGTGTCTGTATGTATTCCTATTTCCTAGAGTAGCCATGACATGGAGATCATATCTCCAGGATTGCACTTCGTCTTCCACCACAGGGGTAGAGTATGTAGCAGCTTCTGGTGCTAGCAAGGAAGCTGTACTGTTAGCTCGTCTAGTGGAATACCTTTGCATTTATCTAGCTTTTGATATAACGTTAGAATGTTATTTCATTAGCAAAGAAACCCATGTTTCACTCCAAGTCAAAACACATACAATTCAGGTATTATGTGATATGGGACATCAAGATAGTTAAGGTTCATATGGATAGTTAAGGTTCAAGATAGTTAAGGTTCATATGGATGGTAACCCTAAAGATGCCCTCACAAAGAGTCTAGTCTCAAAGAGGTTTGCACATTGCATTGATATGATGGGTGTGGAGTGAATCCACTCAAATTCTACATTGTAGTATAGGTCATACATACATAGGCCACTTGGGCCACAATGTCCTTCGTGGGAGATTTTTGGGCCAAGCCAACTGGCCAAATTCTTATTACTAACCCATCATGACTAACTCACTTATTCTTTACTTGAATATAGAATAAGGAGTGAGAGAGGATAACTCACTCTCTATGCTTCAATCACTCGATTCTCTCCATCCTCACACAACACTGCACTCACGTATCTGTGCACACAAAGTTGGCCTTGTTGGCCAATTCCTTCTCATGGATTTTGGAAGGTTGAGTGAGAGTTTTAGCAACTCAATTTTATATTCTATTAGTACACTGATCTAGCTTCTCCACTCGGGGTGGTGGCGGTGTGTGTGTGTGTGTGTGGGGGGGGGGGGGGGGGGGGGGGGGGGTTCATTATGTAAAAATTGTGTATATCACGTGAGTTCAAGGACTATTTATAAGACTTCTTATCTATGAATTTTTGACAAATAAAATGCACCCTTTTACTAATCGATCTATATTATTTTCCCATTCCATATTATGGTACCCTCCTGTGAAAACGTATAGAAAACTAGAATTTAATAACCCCTTTTGTTGCACTCATGTGATAGTCACATAATTATTAAGTGACCCCCTTGAGCTTTGCCACTGGATCATCATTCCTCTAAAATTTATTAGATTATTCTTGAGTGATGAGACTATGATCTTCTGCTCCATCTCATATTCTTCCAAGCGACCTAAAGTGCATTGCTTTGATCATACCACTCTCTGATATATGTTCTAATTAGCTAATTTATTGTACTTAGGATACAAATCTAGGTAGAAGCATATATGTTCTAATTAGCTAATTTATTGTACTTAGGATACAAATCTGGGTAGAAGCATGGAAGCTCATCATTCATTGATAAAGCATACATGAGAACTAGTGATTCTCGCTTTGCTTCAATACAATTAAGCACAATGTGGTTTTCTTGTTGCAACATCTTCCTCAAGATTCTAACTAGATGAAATAAACTTTTCAGTGTAGTTTTCCACTCTCAAAGAGAGAGTCATCCTAGTTCTTGAGCCTCTACTGCTACACACATTATTTTCCCAAATAAGTGTAAATTTCTAGTCCAACAACCACCTGGCAATTTGCATCTTCACCAATAGAGCATGCATCTCTAGTCTTACGTCTTTCATGCACTGGTAGACTCGGCAATTCTCTAGCAACATTTCTAGTTGAATACCCAAACTTTGAACATTCATCGTGGTCAACTATTGAGCTTGGGGGTTCACCAACAGATCATATTTTGTGAAAACAAACTTTGGAACCCTATCTAGTACTTGAATGGTATCCGGGTGAGTTAGTAATGTGTAAGATTCTTGGTCATGGTAAATAATGATTTTCCATTGTTTGATCATTCGCTTGGCACCAACATATAGCATGTGAAACCTCTCCAAATCCAAGTAAGCGTCATCATTGTATAAAAAATTATGGATATGGAGGGATTTTATAGACATAAGCTTTTGTTGATACTTAAACATTGGTTGGAGTAGCATGTGTTGGGCTTTGAATCCAACTCTATTAGCATCAACTTCCCCTTGTCCTATCTAGTGAGCATTCTCCCCTGCTAGTGGACTATTGGTGGGCAATCTCATTGCACATCTGCTTGTCCTTCCTTAGTTTGGTTCCCGTAATTTTGAGTTTTAGACTGGTCCATTGGACCTTTAGACCCTCCTTGTATGGAGTTGGGATAATTGCCCCCCAAAGTAGACCCAAAAGTTGAAGGAAGTGGAGGGGGTTCTTCATTATCATCATATTTTTTGTCTAAAGGCCCGCTTGGTCTCCTAGCCCTTATCCTGTTCCTCATCCATTCATCATCATCAACATTGTGAGTGAACTGCTCATTAAGATCTTGGTTGGCTAGTGCAGATCAATCCCTGTCTTTCAGATCATCTTTTATTATGCTAACCAAGTTCTTCCAATCCTCAATTTTTAGCATTAAATTTACTTCAAGATTAGAGATGTCGACTACAGATTGATAAATGTATTTGTCTATACTAGCATTAAATTTCCTTCTAGATCAGAGATGTCAACTAGAGATTAATTTTTTATCCAAATATTCCTATTGTGCAACCACATCCTTGGTTACTTTTCACTCATTAGTGCTCAAAGTAGAGTTTTGTACCTTTAGCTACTCCACATATTGTTGGATCTCCTTAATGTTCTTTGAATATTGTTCCCTTCTACCTTATCTTCAATCACATATTCTTTAACTGAGCATATTTCCTTCTTTTGTGGCTCAGCTTTTATTATTTCTCATTCAAGCTCTTCCTTTAGAGATGGATGATGCCATACTACTTACTTGAAGTTTGTGTTTTTATCATTTGTCAATAGCATTGACAATGGTGTTCCACCTCGACGGATTACTGCTACACATCCATCTGTAATGGTTTTGGATCTCTTATCAACTCTATAAGTGACAATGGGGACTTTATATGGAAGTGGTAGTTTCTATGATGAATCCATCACAAGACTACCCACCAACCGATCCTTTTGAAGTGCTTATAGACAATCGACTAGTGTTTCAATGATGGTGGATGTGATGATGGTGGGTTTCTTACATGTGATTCCATATTCTAGACTCTTCTGCAATGTCATGTGGCAATATCTAGAGTTGTGCTAGGCAGTGCAATTGCAGTTGCTATAGATGTACCAAGAGCTTGTTCACGAGCAGGTTATCTAATTTGTTCTCAATATTAGAGGTAGAGGTGGTGGTAGATTTACTATTGCGAGCACTAAGATGATCCCAAATTCTCTAGTAAATTTTTGTTTCTTGCTGGTTAGCTCAAATATTCGAGCTTCTACCTTTCCCAAATTCCTTTTTACCTCTGCAGTGACCAAAGCCATTTGCTCTATCTGGGATTCTATACCACTAGTCTGGTCCTTTGGGATCTTTACTCCACTTATCTTCAACATCACATTTTGGACATTGATATGTTGTGAAAAACTATCATAGGTACCACACTTTCAATAGATTTTGTGTCTTTACTTTGGTAGTCTCGGAAAAAACACTACTGAAGAAAAATATACTCACAGTAATGATCGGCTTGCTATTCATGGTTTGGGCCAAAAGCATACTAAATAGTTTCTCCAATACTTAAATAGGGTTGTTCTTTAAATTTATGGCCTTGGCAAAAAACCTATATGTTGCTCTATTTTTCAGCGCCAAGAATAGAATTCCTTGACCTGCATCCTTATGTTTCTCGATGGATTGAGCAGCTTTGTTTAAAAATTTGTTGATGGTTTTTGCACTCCAAGGTTGGATTTTTGGTCAAAAGGCAACCTGAATGCATGGAATATCACTACGTAGTCATTTCTACATATTTTCCATTGATAATGAATGTCAATGTGTCAGCTTTAAACTAATCAATGACCTATGGATGATAGTGGCATCAAAAGACAACTTGGTAGCTACCACCACATACTACATACCCCATGTCTGTAATAGCTCTTTTTCTAGTCCTTAAAATACATATTTGTTGATGCTCTAATGAGACCTTGTGGATTGTGACATGATGTTCTAATCATCTATGAGACATCTTCTTTACAAGGTTTCGACCTTTAGCTCCAACCCTCCTGGGTGGCTACCATGCATAATCAGTACACACTCTCGTCAAACCTCACCATGCAACCCTATGGCCCACATGGTCTTTTTTTGCCACATTGAATTTTGAGAAAGCATAGCCAACATGCAAACTTTGTAGTAATCTATATTCAAGGTGGAGGGCTTGGTACACCTTGTGGTATAGCAACCAAAAAACCTCAACCAGGCGTGGCTACAAATGATTTAAGTAGATCTTGGCATTTTTTTGGTGTCTTTCCTTGCAAACAATCATCCCACTGGTCATCAAGGGGAGGACTTGATCACGGATCTTGCGGAAGCATACCATCGATGCTCAAGCCATAATCTTCATGAAGCTCTTTAGTTGCATAGAAAAACTTGCTCAATAGAATGGTATTCAGGCTCCATTTTGTATTTTCCTACAATGCAAAAACACAAAGCATTAGTCATGAAACCAAATACATAAGCATGCTTACTATATGCCTTCCTTTTTGAAACACTTCAACAATGTAACAAGTAACACATACAATCTAAATAGCCCTTTGTTGCTCAACATCTCATTGGGTACTATAATGTACCAAAATTGGTACTATAAAGTGCCAAATTTGGTACTACAAGTTGCCATTTTTCCTTTGTTAACCTTCGTTATCATACAGGGATAAAACAAGAAATTCTCACTATTACTTTCTTATAGGCATAAAATAAGACATATTGATGTTTTACAAAAGATAAACAAGACATTGTCAAATGTCTTCTTTGGTGAAGCCTTAAGTTCCATAGAGCTTTAAAAATGTGTAAAGCTCGAAGCAAATAAACCTTGCATGCATGCAATGAAAACCCATAACATAGCACCAAAACCTTATATGCAATGAAGTAGGAATAAACCTCTTGATATTGTAGCCAATCAATTCTCATCCTGACTATAGCTAGTGGGAATTGACTCTATACAAGCAGTTATACATAGTGGAATTAGCAGTTATCAGTAGTAATAATAACAAGTAGTTATAACGGTGCACAATTGATCAAAACCTAGTACAAGCACTTATAAATATGTTACCATATACATGTGGTAGGGATGTGTGTGAACACACTAGGATCGGGGCATTTTTTCCCTCTTTAGGAGGTCTTTCCCCCGTGCATTGTATATACGCCCATCACTCTAGGGCTATCTATCTTTCCATTGCACACTAAGTAATACACTCTCTATTGTGTGCCTTGAGCTTCCTTCATCTTCTCCAAGTTGTGTGTGTTTTCCTGCAACCCTAATTCCAACAATTGGTATCAGAGCAGGTTGCATCCTCCCGGGCTTAGCTGCCAGCAGCTCCGGCACATGCCTGCTCACTTTCTCCAATTTCGGTGAGCTTTGGCGAGCGTTCGCAGGTCAAAAAAATATCGGGGGAGCTCGTAGAGACTAGTCTACTCAAATTTTTTGATTCGGGCTCATTTGGCCTTTGTTTCCACTACAGGTAGGTCTGCACAGGCAATTTCGTTATTTAGTGCAAAATTTTTGTCAGTGCCGTTTTTTTGATAACAGATCCCATACAGTCTACTGCGGATTGTGCTATATAGCATGTGCTAGCCTCACTCAGTTTCTCCTCATTTCGGCAGTTCCCACATCAGGTCCATACATTTTCCATGGTCGACAACAACACAGATGTGTTCAAGATGTTTGCTGTTGAGGATAGGTTGGATGGGGACAGTTATCCTATGTGTACTTACATGATGCAACATGGTCTTGTGTCAATGGGCGTCTAGAATATTGTGTAGGGCATTGATGTACATTCTGGTTCTGAGAATGTAGGCGATGTTGAGGATGTTGCGGGTCTTGCTACAAGGATTGCTGTTGTTAGAGTTGTTTTACCTACAACAAAACAAGCTCGTTAAGATGTAAAGGATGCACAAGCTCATACATTTATTGCATTGTCTCTGAAGCGCACCATTACTACTCACATTTGTTCAATGAAATCTACAAAACAAGCTTGGGATATTCTGGCTAGTCTTTATGCAAGCCGCAATGAGACAAAAATTGCATTGTTACGTAACGAGCTGGAGTCGAAGATTATGCATGAGGAAGATGATATGGACACTTTCCTTGCTGGTGTCAAGGATATCAATGTGCAACTTATTTCTACAAGTGAAGTCATTTCAGACAGTTCCCTTATGCAGACCGTTCTTGATGGCTTACCAAATTTCTACCAGACTTTTGCTAGTACTTGGAGACTTATGACCCAAGGAAATCCCAAAGTTGTCAAGTTTGATGCATTATGCACATTGCTGTTGCAAGAGTCACTTTACAAAAAAATAAGACTAGAGAGCGTGCAATTGAACAGGCTTTTATTGCTGCTCAAAAAAAGGGTGGTAACAACAATGCAGCCACTTCTTATGGTTCTCTGCGAGAGTGGAAAATCACCTGTTCCTAATGCTTCTGCTGGCAGCAATTTGTCTGGAAATTCTGGTGATAAGGGCAAAAAGAAAATGCGTTTCCATTATTGTAAAGCTAATGATCACTTGATCAAACAGTGTCCTAAGTTGAAGGCCAAAGAGTAAAAGAAGAAAGATGTCGGTTCCATTCCAAATGCTGGTTCCACTACAAATGCATCTATTGTTGAGTCTTCTGTGAAAGGAGACTGTGATGCTGATGTTGATGCAGAATGGGCTTTTAGTGCAGAGTTCACTTACAATCTTGCTTTCTAGGTAGTAATGTGTATGAACACACTTAGGACCGTCTGGGAATTTTTTCCCTCAGAGGTTTTCCCCCCCGTGCATCGTATATACACCCATCATTCTAGGGCTATCTTATCTTTCCATTGCACACTAAGTAATACACTCTCTATTGTGTGCCTTCTTTCTCCAAGCTGTGCGCATTTCCCTGCAACCCTAATTCCAACAATTTTATTAGACAAACAAAGCATAGTACATTACAAAGTGAGTAACCTAAAAACCTTAGCAATTGTATGTAGATACATTTTTTGTAGATAGATTTTTAATGCATAATTTGGCAATGCAGATTAAAAAAACACAATTCACTTGAGATTTAAACACCAAACAACATGTCAATTCAATGTTTTGAAGCTCAATTAGCAAGGTAAGTACAATAGACTTACGTTATAATCTATAGAGAACAAGAATTATACAATTCGGAAACTCTATGTAACCAAAGTTTCTTATTGAATTACATGTGAAGGAAGTGAAGTTGAGGAGCGGAGCTTAGATCAACTCTCTCTCTCACACACACACACACACACACACACACACACACACACACACACACACACACACACACACACACACACACACACACACACACACACACACAGAGATACACAGACAGAGAGCTTACACAGTTTGCAGAGAATTCATTGAAGGGATATCTCCCAAATCTTATTATTCACACAAATATAAGTGAGTATATACAAGGAGTTAGTGATAAGCGAGTTAGGCGGGCGGGCGGCCATATCCATATAAGAGGCCACTTGGGCTTTAATCCCAACAACCTCCCACTTAAATTCCAATGTGGCACTTTAAGTAACTGTAAATCTATGAACATAAATGTACAAAGGTTTACATGGCTGCCATCTATCCAATGCCCAATAACTCACGACAATGTACAAAGCCCTCGAGTAGATCAGCAGGATTGTCCTTGGTGTGGATCTTCATCAGTTGTATCTGCTTGTCTTCAATTACTTCTGTAATGATGTGATATTTCACATCAATATGCTTAGTCTTCGAATGGAACACTGGATTCTTTGCCAATTGTATAGCACTTTGACTATCACAATATAACTCTGGCATATCTACTTTGATTCCCAAGTCTGCTACCAATCTACCAAGCCAAATAGCTTCTTTGCATGCCTCATTTGTTGCAACATACTCAGCTTCTGTAGTAGACTATGTAATACAATCTTGTAATCGAGATCGCCATGATATAGCACCTCCAGCCAATGTAAAGACATAGCCTGATGTAGATCTCCTCTTATCCAAGTCTCCTACATAATCTGAGTCAGTGTATCCTCTGACACTCAAATCCTGACTACCATAGCATATGCGCATACTCTTTGTATGTTTTAAGTATCTCATGAGACCTTTCACTGCCTCCCAATGTTTCTTGCTAGGATTTGACATATATCTGCTAACCACTCCCACTGCAAATGCAATATCCGGATGTGTTGCAATCATTGCATACATCAATCTCCCACATGCAGACGCATACGGCACCGTATCCATTTCAACCTTTTCCACCTCAGTTTGTGGGCAATCTTGGTTTCTTAGTTTCACATATGACGGCAATGGTGTCATCAGTGCCTTTCCCCTGTCCATATGGAAACATTGCAACACCTTGTCAATATACTCTTCCTAAGATAAGTAAATCATCTTCTTTCACCTATCTTGCTGGATACGCATACCCAGTATATGACTTGCCTCACCCATGTCTTTCATGTCAAAAACCTTTGTCATTTTTGACTTAAGAGCTGAAATTTCTGCCATTTGTCTACCAGCAAGTAACATGTCATCCACATACAAGATGAGGATTATCAAGCTACCATCCTTAGCTTGTCAAGTATACAGGCAATGATCTATCTCACTTCTCTTATATCCTTGAGAAAGCATAAATTGGTGAAACTTGCCATAGAGACTCTTTCTCAAACGACATACCAATTTCTCTTTGCCTTTCTCAACATACCCTTCTGGCTGCTGCATATAAACCTCCTCATGCAAATCTCCATGAAGAAATGATGTTTTCACATCCATCTGATGTAAATGCAGATCATGTTTGGCAACCAGAGCAAGTACACTTCTCAATGTTGTCATCTTGACAACTGGTGAAAAAACTTCATCAAAATCTATTCCGTGTTCTTGCTTAAAACCCTTAGCAACCAATCGTGCTTTGTATTTTGGCTGTCCATCATGAGGAGTAAGCTTATACCTGTAAACCCACTTACAAGGTAGAGCTTTCTTGCCCTTTGGCAATTGAACCAAATCCACATTTGATTCTTATGCAGAGTCGTCATCTCTAATTGCATGGCCAACTGCCATTTTTTCGAGTCAACCACTTGTAATGCCTCCTTGTAACAAGATGGTTCTCCGCAATCTGTGAGCATGACATAATTTAGAGGTGGCACATAACGATCAAGTGGTTTGGAGACACGCTCAGAACGTCTCACCACAAATGATTCTGCCTCTCTAGCCACTATAGGCTGTTCCTGAGCCAGACCATGTTGTCTTGATGTGCTAGCACTAGGTCCATCTTTACTAAAGACAACTCTTCTGATCTCCTCTGTCTTCTCTAGCTTAGCATGAAACTTGGCTTCATTGAAATGCACATCATTGCTATGAATAACTTTTCTGGACTCAGGATCCCAAAGCCGGTAACCCATCTCGCCCGATTCTCCGTAGCCAAGAAATATACACTTCCTGCCCTTTGGTTCTAACTTATTCCTCAAATCCTTAGATATATGGCTATAAGCTTCACAACCAAAGACTCTGAGATGCTTATACGAAGGTGCCTTGCCTATCCATAGCATCTCGGCCACTTCAAAACCCTACTAGGAGACCTGTTGATCAAATGGATTGCTGTAGCCACTGCTTCCGCCCAAAATCCATCAGGCAACTCAGCATTTGACAACATGCTTCTGACCTTCTCTTGTATGGTCCTATTCATACGTTCTGCAACTCCATTTTGTGAAGGATTTTATGGTGCAATAAGTTCCCACTTTATCCCTTTTGCTTCACAAAAGTCTTGGAAAGCCTTGGAAACGTACTCTCCACCATTGTCAGTTCTCAAGCACTTCAGCTTGTGACCACTCTGATTCTCCACAAGCTGCAAGAATGTCTTAAAGACCTTGAGCACTTCATCCTTGTGCTTCACAAAATAAACCCATACTTTGCGAGAATAGTTATCTATGAATGTACAAAAGTACGCTGCTCCCCCTAGTGACAAACTAGGCATTGGTCCGCATAGATCACTGTGCACAAGAGCTAACTGTTCATCCCTACGATTCCTCTTTGATCTGTGTGGTACCTGTGTTTGCTTACCATAAACACAATTCTCACAAAACTCAAAATCTTGAAATGAAAAGCCAGGCAAATAACCATAACGAGAAAGTATTTCCATTCCTCTTTTTGACATATATCCCAGCCTACGATGCCACAGTGACACACTTGGCTGCTCAATCACATTAATTACATGGTTTTTAACCTCTGAAACATGTAAAGTGTACAGAGTTCCTGACTTGCTGCCATCTGTTATGGTCATCGAACCTTTGGAGTACTTCCAAGCGCTATTCCCAAAAACTGTCACATAACCCGCATCATCCAACTTCCCTATACTGATCAAGCTCTTTCGAATTGTTGGAACATGTCTGACATTCTTGATCCATAAAGAAGAGCCATTCTGAAACTTCAACTGGACATCTCCCACTCCAAGTATGTCACAAACCTGCTCATTACCAAGTGTGACATAATCTTTAGTAGCCACATATGATTTAAACCACTCTTTGTGCGGAGAAACATGTAAAGATGCCCCTGAGTCAATAATCCAATCACTCATAACATGTCCATCCTCTACAGTCAAGAAAACAAAACCAAAATTGCTTGTGAGGAAGATGTCACCAGCTGCTATACCAGAATCACTGTTTGAACCAAATCCTGTGACATTCACCTCTTCAATCTTCATTGAACTCTGCTTTTCATCTTGCTCAGAACTCTTTGTTTTGCCTTCTTCTTGTTTCCACTTTGTACAGTCTCTCTTCATGTGACCCTTCTTGCCACGGTGTTAGCATTCTATGTCATCCTTTGACTTTGAGTCACGAGACTTACTTCAGTTTTGTGCCTTCTTACCCTTCTTCTCTTTAGACTGTTGTCTCCCTCGAACGACCAAAGAACTATTGCCTTTGCCTTTGTCAATGTTCTTCCTGTTCACTTCCTCTATGAGCAAGCTGCCTTCTACATTGGCACTTGTAAGATCTTCTGGCACAAGATAATTACTTAATGCCATGCGAAAAGTATCCTAATTGTCTGGCAAAGTGATTAAGAGAAACATAGCCTTCACCGAATCTGGAAAGACTATCTCCTGTGTTGTTAACTGGCTGAAAATTGTGTGAAATTCATTGAGATGATTTGACATGGCTGTCCCTTCCTTCATCTTCAAATCCACCAATTTCTTGAGCCAGTAAATCTGAGAAGCAGCACTTTTTTTCTTGTACATTCCACATAGCTTTTGCCATACGCCATACGTTGTAGTCTCTTCTGCTACGTTGAAGTAAACATTTTCTGCCAGTGTCAACATGATTGTGGAACAAGCTAAGTGGTCAAGTTCTTCCCACTCATCTTCAGCCATACCTTATGGTCTCTCCCCTTTGAGCTTCAGTGGCTTCACTTGTTTTTTATGCACCAAAACCTGCCAAATCTGCTTCTTCCAGAATGGAAAGTTTGTGCCATCCAGCTTCTTTATGTTGTAAAGAGTCTCACTTTGAGAAGATGCCATGTCTGCCAAACTGTTTACTCCTTGAAAAAATACGATAGAGTTTTCCCTGTAAACTGGCCTCTATACACAATAAACAAGCTGTAAACAACAAGCTGAACACCTCTCCTCAAGAACTGTCAGTATTTTGAAAAACTTTGACAGAGTCTCCCCTATAAACTGAGCTCTGGAAACCAAAAGATAGCTCAAAAACAACCATAAATAGCTGACCAGTGACAAATCTAAAAATCTTTGTAATATGCTATCCTGTAAGCATACACAGTCTCATGTCTGGGCGATCACAGAACCTGTATCTGTCTCAAGACTGAACCCTGAACAATGCCTCAACGGCATGACGCATAAGATGCAATCCAATGTCTACACAAATTCATACATCTTATGGGATAAAAGTCGTCAAAGAGGATGCGTGTAGAGGGGAACTCCATCAACCTAATCCACCTCACACTGGGTAGCCCAGCCCCCAGTGCTTAGCTTCAAGAAACCTCACACACGACCCTCTCAGATGGCTCAGCAAACTGCCCAGAACTAGCATACATCCTACAATAGACCAATCATTGTCCTATGACCGTTGCGGCAGTCTGTCTGCTAGGGTGACTCACAACTAGCAGGCCCACAATCACAATACATCAATCTGCAATACATGCCAGTGGTGTCAAGCCGTCGTATGGCCACACCTCCCATGGAACCTGGCAAGCACAAGAAGTAGCAATGCAGATTGCAATATATATATCTGATGATATATATGTGTACTTGGTCTATAGATGATGCTTTGAAGACTAATGAGTGATGTATGTCAATGCCGATATTGATGCCGACCACCTCCTGCTTGCCAATCTACACAAGACGGGATTCTTTGTGGCTGAAACCTATCTTTTGATGCAGTGCTCATAACGAAATTCTGAGGGCATAAAAAGCTTCGAAAGGGAGGTAAAGGCCGCCTGCTAGAAATACTCTCGGAACGCCGAGTGTGAATTTTCAAGCTCCGGATCCAAAATCTGCCTGAAAAGTGCGCGTGTGCGATTACGCGAAAAACGCACTGAACCTTGCTCTGATACCAATTGAAGTCACGGAGCAGAGCTTAGATCAACTCACACACACACACACACACACACACACACACACACACACACACACACACACACACAGAGAGATACACAGACAGAGAGCTTACAGAGTACGCAGAGAATTCGTTGAAGGGTTGTCTCCTAAATCTTATTATTCACACAAGTATAAGTGAGTATATACAAAGAGTTAGTGATAAGCGAGTTAGGCGGACGGCTGACCATATCCGTATAAGAGGCCACTTGGGCTTAAATCCCAACAGGAAGAGCTATAAGTTGCATCTATGTAATAACAAAGACTTATTTCATGAGTGTGGAAGAAGACAGTAGACAATTCTTAGTTCTCAACTAATGTATCTAAAACAATTTGAGACACCTTCGAGAAGGTGTCGATTACCTTATAAGTTAGAGGGTTGGGGCTACTAGTGCAATAGAAAGGGTACCAGAATATGGCTTTGTAGGCAAAAGTGTGGAGCCTTTTATTGTATCGGACAAAGAAAACAATCCAGATTTAATTTGGAAAAAAAATCTTCTAAAGAAAATCCAAGGCCAAAGGCCATTTTGGTTTGCAGTAAAATTAACTTTATCACCTTTCGAACTATATCTTGTGTAAGGTTTTAAAATGTTAAACCATAAAGCAAGACGAGTAATATAAGATAGAAATGGTTCTCCATTTAGCAAATTTATTTTGTCTATGGTATTGTCAATTTTCCAAATGTCAAGTGGATAGGTATTCTTAAGTTGCTCTTTAAAAAGAATATTATTTAAGCCAAGCATGTCATCCATATACCTTGAGGTGTGAGAAAATAGCATCAATCTCTTTTGTGATTTAGAGTTAGTTGTCTCATATACCTCATTTATATTCAAAGTGTGCTAGGTAAAGGTTACTAAACATAGGTGAACATGAGAACTCCATTGGCATCCCTTTCAGTCTATAGTATTCTCAATTTTCCAATTAATTTTATCTATAGTATTCTCAATTTTCCAAATGTCAAGTGGATATATATTTTTAAGTTGATCTTTAAAAAAATTATTATTTAAGTCAAGGATATCATCCATATACCTTGAGGTATGAGAAAATAGCGTCAATCTCTTTTGTGCTTCAGAGTTAGTTGTCTCATATATCTCATTTGTATTCACAATATGCTAGGTAAAGATTACGAAACATAGGTGAATACGAGAACTCCATTGGGATCCCTTTTAGTTGCTTAAAATATCCATCCTTGAGTTGAACGATGCTATTGTTGAGCAACCAATGAAAGTGTTTAAAAAAAACTTTGATTAGTTAAAGTGAAAAGAAAGTGTGCATGTACATTTTTCTACCCAACGTGGGTTCTTGATAAGTGATATAGAAAAATAATACCTTTTAGCTCCATTGGAAAGGTCCAGTACTTCTTCCAAAATTAAGAGTCCAAAAGGTCCATAAATAGATAAGAATACTTTTATAACACTATGTAATATCAACCGCGTAGATATGAGCAATATGCTCACGGCGGTTCATGGTGATTTTTATGTAAATACCATTAGAGATCCATTTAAATTTGTGTTCATGTGCTTTGTAGGTTGAGACTAAACAAACAGTTTTCTTTTCTAAGAGTTGTAACCAAATTCTTGAAGTAAGTACAATTGCCAATTTCAATTGGATTAAGAGAGGTAGGAGAGAATTCTTCTTCTATAAGTAGTTCCATAACTATTAAGAAGGTAAGTTGTTTACAAATAGCTAACATTGCATTCCTAGCTTTGTCAAGTTTGACAATAAAGAATATCTTAGTGAGATTATTGATTTTAGTTACTAGGACAAGAGAAGATCACAAAGTACCCATGGCGAGCCAATATGGGTCTAGAGTTGAATAAAAACATAGTTGAAACTTAGGGGGTTCACCTCTTAGACATGTAAGTTATCATCTGAGTTCAAATGAATGGTTTTTTAATTGCCAAAATTATAAAATTTTAACACGGTTATATTAAATAAAGAGGTATTTTAATTGATTTTAGAAAAAACTATGTTAGTTTTTTAAGAAAAAAGGATCATTTTATTACCTTAAGCATGTAAGTATAGGGGTTATTTAAATACCCTTTGAACGCACATTATATGAATAATTTCTTAAAGGTGCACTCCGCGAGAGTTGAGAGAGGTTTTGATGTAGCCTCAAACTCTAGTTGGAGTTTAAAATCCAAGTTAATCAGACAGTTTGATAAAGTAGAAAATTCCAAGTGAGGATTGAGTGGGTGGAGGGGAATATGATTAAGTTCTTTGTTGAGGAAGGCTCAAATTGTAGGACTCTCACAAATATATATGTAGGTTGGAAGTAGACACATGAGCACCTAAATTCTAACCTATGGAAGCAAACCTGGTAAATTTATGCTAGTATCTTAGTATCTTATAAGGGGCAATCAATTTTGCAAAAATTTAATAGTGTAGAATTAATTCTAAGTGGCTCATTGTGTTTCCATCCAGACATAACCTGCTTAAGGAGAAAAGTAATACCAAAAAATTGAAGAAATATATCCTAAACAATAGCTTTAGGTAGGTACAACTCAAGGATCATGGCCTAGTTGTGCAAGATGAGTTCTTTTAGCATCATGGGCTAGATTTTGTGAAGACAAGGGCATTTGCTAATATGGCACTCACAAGGCACATAATCAATAGTCGACATCTTTAAGCATTATGCTCAATATTTAATGAAGATAATGACAATGGAAATCATTTGGAACAATCATAAGGAACATAATCAATACTAGATATCTTAGTAAGAATGTTGCGCGGCAAAAGACAATTCAAATTCAAATATTGATATCCAGTGGCTCATTGTACATCTTGCACCATGCATGTGCCATGTGTTTGGGATAGGCATAACATTCTTGGTCATGCCTAGATGTACAATTGGCACAAACATGCCCACAATAAATTGATACTCTATCATCATTTGCGAGGTTAGACAATTACATATGTCTTTTCAGTGCCAGACTAATCATGGCCTAAAATATTGCAAACTATGTGCTCCACATAAGACAACTTTTCATTCACGGTGAACTCTCCATATGTCCCACCACTAATGACTTACAATATTGATCTTGAGAAATTAGCATGCTAGATTCTCCCTTGCCGACTATCAAGGATGGGGACTATTTGTTGTGCATAGCTATGTATTTGTCTGTTTATGTCTAGAAAAGAGAGAAAGCACTTGAGATAAAAAAACAAAGAAAAGCGATTTGAAAGCACAAAATAACACAATAAATGACTAGCAATCTAACGACCAACCTATGGCAAAAGAAGACAGCAACATGCATTAACAAGCACTAGTACAATTAACAAAGATCCATCAATATTCTAGATAATGAGAAGGTGTATATGAAGTGTGGATGTAAGGATGCATCAAGGATTGGATATGGAGTAATTGGATTAATTTACGACAAAGCACCTTTTTAAAATGGGATGCAATCTCAAAAATCATTCCATGATTGATTTGAAATATGCTTAGATAGCAGATACAATTACTGTGGATCCCTAAAGGCCCTTGATGCTTGGGCAATGCATAAGTGAAACCCTAGGTGTATAAGACGGTATGCAAAGTGGGAACACGGATCATGGATAACCAACATTGTTCTATGGCTATGTCTGTGGGTTCCTTGAACTTCTCCATGTTGATGTGACTATGCACCAAATGCAATGCTCACTAATATTTCCAGTACTTGTCTCTAGTAGTCTCATAGTCATTTATGTGTACATGTGATTAGCTTGATATCCTCATAACTAATGGTTAACCTTTCTAGGTTTCTCTCCTAATCCTCTAGTAGTCTCATAGTCATTTATGTGTACATGTGATTAGCTTGATATCCTCATAACTAATGGTTAACCTTTCTAGGTTTCTCTCCTAATCCTCTCTCCTGCTAGCATTTTCATGTGTGGTGGGCATTTGCATTCAACAATTGTTGTTTTACCTTGGTTGTCGTGCTAATTGAATGCAAGATCTTTATAGGAAAAAATCCTTCTATCAAAATAACCTTCAAAATGAAAAACCGTAGAATTCATAAATTTTAATGTTAAAATCATACATGATCAACCTTAAAGCCTGCTTATGAGCATAAAACACATTTGACGATAAAGAAAAACACAGTAACTCTTGAATGATAAAGCAAAAAACAAAAACTCTTGAACAACCGAGAGGAATTTGAGTAAGTTTTCATTGACTTGAGCAAAATGTTCTTGTTGAGCAATGAGAAAGAATGTATTAGTTCTACTTGCGAATTAGGGTTTCAAGTTTGGGCTAATTGAATTGGTGAGTAAGGATGTGGTCAAGTGGGCACCAGTTATTAGTCATGTGTGACTGGTGCAACTATGCCAAAATCGGTATAGTTGCAAAAAGACTTGCGCAGTGACATACATGTAAATAGTGTACATGTGACCATATATGAGGTGCAATTGTCCTAAAAGGTAAGCGATAACTATGCTTCGCGTGAGATCACTCCTTATGTAAGTACAAACGTGAAAAGGTCGGGGCAGCTCATATTTGGTGAGACGTGGATGTTTTGAGGTAGCGGATGCAGTCAGCCACAGCGCCAGGGTAGGCCGGGACGCTCATGCGCTGGGGTGGGTCAGCTGAGGACGAGCGTCTGTAATCCCTGCTTGTTGCCACCCGCTCCACACCGCTCCGTGCCGCCGGGCCGCCGCCGCCCATCCTCGCCAATCCACATGAGCTTCTCATGCTCCCCATGATCATCTTGCACAGCCGCTCTCCTGCTGAGGCGCTGCTCCCCTCTCTCATCCTCGAGCTCATGAGCTTTTCTTGGTGAGCCTCTTGTAAATTGATGCAATGCACCTTCTTCAAGGATCTTTGCTGCCTTTTAAGCAAGTCTCTTGGATGCACAAGGCAGCTAGCCAGGTCTACGGAGCAAGAATTGATGTCACAACTTCTCATTCTAGAGCCTCTGGTGCTGCTGAGTGTGCGCGAAGAAGGAGAACAATGCGACGAAGGAGGAGAAGAAGAAGAAGAAGAAGAAGAAGCTCCACCTGCACTCCAAGCTGCAAGTAGTTGTATATTACTCCTGCCCACAAGCGCTTGCTCTTGAGAGACACCAGCCCCTCTTTTAGCCATTGTGGGCAAAAACAACAACTCCTCTGATAACCTTGGGCTGACCTTTGAAATAGATTAATGCTCGTGGAGATGCTATGAAGCTTCTCTATGTGCTACACCGTGTGCCAAAGCCCCCCCTTTTTAAAGGCACTTGCATTGATATCATACAACTTTGGTCTTGGGTCCCATATTTTTAATGCTAAGGGTTGCAAACCTTAACTCATAGATTGTCCCCATTCATCCTCTCTCTTGTCCCTTTCTCACTTTTGTCTATAACCATCACCCCACTTTGTCTCCCTTGCCCCCTTCCTCCTTTTGTTTCTTGTCTTCATTTGTAGTTTCTAGGGTTTTCTCTCTCTCTCTCTCTCTCTCTCTCTCTCTCTCTCTCCCCCCCCCCCCCCCCCCCCCCCCAAAAACCCAAATATCACATGCACTAGTTTGCACTCACACACACAAACATAGAGAATAGATCAACCCACACCTACTTTGATTCTCACAGACAAGGTTGAATTGGCAATATGTCCTCCTTTCCATTGTCTTGATTAAAGCTCTATAATCTCGCATAACTTGCAATAATGCTCAACTTTCCTCAACCATGAAACATTAACCGAAAATCAACATTCATCCATGATTCTACATGTTTTTGACACATGCTAAAACTCCTAATATTAAGGCATGATGGGCCAACATGTTTAGCCTCTCATTCCATCCATGGAAGAGTACTGCAACGCTACCGCTATGGCTAGCCAAGAACATGCCTCCTCGTTGTTGAAGACATAGCTTTAGCAGCGTGGCCATTTCTTAGGAAGCCAATGGACATATAGACATTTGTAAAGTTACTAGATAAAGGACATGTGGCGCTATCCTAATTTTAACCCGAAATCAACATTCATCCATGATGCTACATGTTTGTGACACACGCTAAAACTCTCAATACTAAAGCATACATGTTTACCCTCTCATTCCATCTATGAAAGAGTGCTGCAAAGCTACTGCTACGGCTAGCCAGGAAGATGACCTTCCCCATGAACATGCCTCCTCGTTGCTGAAGACATAGCTTTAGCACTATGGCCATTGGTTAGGAAGCCAATGGACATGTGGGCATTTGTAAAGTTGCTAGCCAAGGGACATGTGGCACTTAGTCTATCCTGATTTTAGGTGCATCACCAAACAACAAGGCAACTTTTTCTTGGAGCTGGCGCACATGTTGTTGTAAACTTGTTGCTAACATTGCAATGAAGGTACTCATACTCTTTTCCACTTTACCCTTTAACTAAACCTTAGAGTTTTCATTTGCAAAGAAAGCGCAACCTTCTTCTTCCTTGGTAACAAGGACACATAGAGTTTTTCTTGGTCACTTTTTTTTATTTTTTTGGCCACTAGGTAAGGCATAAGTAAAGTTTTGCATTTTGGATGCAACTGTGGACCATTGGATAAAGCTTATTGGTTAGTGGCACACTAACCAACTTTGTGTTCTACTATTTCTTGTGGGCTCGTATGTGAGGGGGTGTTGAATCCTTTAAAGAAGGGCATTGAGTTTTGGATCACACACTATCTTTCTTATTCTCTTTAACCTTTTTGGCTTTTGAAAAGAAGCCTTAGAGGAGTGCCATGCTAGGCATATTTTCAATGTTTTCAGAGTGATGATCGAGACTTGCGTTAAATGTTATTTCAATTTTAAAATAGTAAATGGATCCTTTTATTTCACCCTTCATTTCACATCTTGACATGCTTGATTTTTTTTTTGCATTCTATTGTTTTAAAATATATTTTTTTGGCAAAACTCATAATTGTGAGTGAATTAAATTGATCAACCCAAAATTTCGTCAACACGGAGATTCTATCGTTTTAGAATGTTAAAGTGAAACTTCACCATGCATAATTCTAGTAATTTTTATAAAGAGAGAGAGACATACACACACATACATTGATGAGTTCTTTTTATTTCACATTTCATTTCAAAACCTCACATGGCTTGACTTTTTTTGCATTCTATAAATTAATTCTAATCAATATTTGAGAAAGTCTCTTTTATTAAGAGGCCATTGGCCGCATTTATTCCTCATAACCAGAAATGCTAGCATAAATTTATAAATTTTTTGAACTATTTTCTCACATATTTTACCGTTTTACTTCCCTTTACCATGGTTTGCAATCGACTAGTCTCGATTTTCAACCGGCTCAAGGCTAAGCTAAGGCAATCCTTTCCCGAACATCGAATCGAGTTAAACTCAACCTAATGACTTTATCACTTTCTTATTTCTTTAGAAAGTCACCGTGACCCTTTCACATGTTTTCCTCAATTTGTTGCATTGCTTTGAAGTGTTTGCAAAAGGTTGGAAAAAGGTGCATCTTCTGAGCCATCGATCGTCGTTCCTTAGATTGGCCACAAGTGGCTTGGTTGTTTTTATTGCCACATTTTGTATACAAAGCGTCGTTTCCCCTCGTGAGACGTGCTCTGCAGTGTGTGCGAGGCGGGAGGAGTTGAAGGGATGCTCATTAATGCAAGCCACAGGAAAGGATCCAGTGAAGGAAAGAGCCATAACTGCTCATGGCTAGGGTGTAGGGTACATGCTCATGCATTTTCTCTAACCGGTGACCTGCGACTACTGCATTTTGTATGTGGTGCGCGTTGTGCTAGGCTCTTGGGGCTAAGCTTTGAATGGAATGACACCGTCAATAGCAGCATGCCGTATCACATTCAACCTACCACGAGCTTTTTGTGGCTTGTTATAAGGGCTTGCAATGGGTCTCTTCGATTGTAAGTTAGTAGAGGCAGATTGAAATTTGCGTTTCATTTTCTTGTGAGGTTAGAGCGGCAAATTTGTAAAACTTTCTCCATCTTTGTTAATGGCTTCCAAACAACATGCAACAAGTTCCTTTGCGAGTCTGGCGGATGAGTAGTATGTGAGCAGTGGTGAATTTGCAAGTGCCGAGAGCATGCCGAGAGGCCCTTTTCACTTTGCATGTGGTGAAGTTTCCTTGCCACAACCATGTGTTACCATATACATGTGGTAGTGATGTGTGCGAATACACTTAGAACCAACGGGAATATTTTTCCCTCGCTAGGAGGTTTTTCCCCCCGTGCATTGTATATACGTCCATCACTCTAGGGCTATCTTATCTTTTCATTGTACATCAAGTAATATACTCTATGTCGTGTGCCTTGAGCTTCCTTGATCTTCTCCAAGTTGTGTGTGTTTTTTTGCAATCCTATTTCCAACAATTGGTATCAAAGTAGGTTGTGTCCTCCCGGACTTAGTCGCCAGCAACTCCAGCATATGCCTGCTCACTATCTTTGATTTTTATGAGCTTTGGTGAGCGTCGGCAGGTTGACAAATACTTTGGGTAAGCTCATAGATCTTGAACTACTCAGATTTCTGATTCGGGCTCATTTCGGTCTCGTTTCCACTACACACAGTATTGCGCATGCTATTTCGTCATTTTGTGCAAATTTTTTGTCATTGTCATTTTTTGCGTAGTAGGGCCTTACAATCTTCTATAGGTTGTGCTATATAGCACATATTGGTCCTGCTTTGTTCCTCCTCTTTTCGAGCAGTTTTCACATTAGGTTCAACATTTACCATGGCTAACAACTACACAGATGTGTTCAAGATGTTTGTTGATGAGGATAGATTGGATGGGGACAATTGCCCTATGTGGGGTTATATGATGCAACATGTTCTTGTGTCAAAGGGTGTTTGGAATATTTTGCAGGGCATTGATAATTCTGAGGATGTAGGCGATGTGAGGATGTTGCAAGTTTTGGTGGCATGATTACTACTGCCAGAGCTATTTTGCCTACGACTGAGCAAGCTCATTCAAATGTAAAAGATACGCAGGCTCATGCATTGATTGCATTGTCTTTGAAGTGCACTATTACTCCTCATAAATGTTCAACAAAATGTGCAAAAAAAGCTTGGGATATTCTGGCTGGTCTTTATGCAAGTAGCAATGAAGCTAAAATTGCATTACTTTGTAAAGAATTGGAGTCGAAGAATATGTATGAGGAAGATGAGATGGACACTTTCCTTGCTGGTGTCAAGGATATCAATGAGAAACTTATTTCTGCACGTGAATTCATTTCTGACAGTTCCTTTGTGCAGAGTCACGATCGAAAAAAAAGGGGCTAAAAAGTGAGCAATTGAACAAGCTTTTATTGCTGCTCAAAGAATAGGTGGTATCAGCAATGTAACCACTTCTCATGGTTCTTCTACGAGTGGAATTTTTTTTGTTCCTAATGCTTTTGTTGGCCGCACTTTGTCTGGGAATTTTGGTGATAAGGGAAAAAATGAAGGTGTGTTGCCATTATTGTAAAGCTAATGATCACTTGATCAAGCAATGTCCAAAACTGCAGGAAAAAGAGGCTAAGAAGAAAGAGTCTGGATCAACTACAGGGTCCAATACAAGTTTAGCTATTGTAGGGTCTTCTATGAAAGGAGATTGTGATGTTGATATAGTTGTAGAGTGGGCTTTTAGTGCAGAGTGTACTTATGATCCTGTTGTCCATGATGCATGCATGTCAGTTGCTACAGATTCGCATGTGTGGTATTTTGACAGTGGTGCTACAAAGCACATTACCTCACTTTGTGATTTGTATACCTCTCTTAAGTGTGTTCGTCATGGGAATACTGTCACTTGTGCCAACAGTGCCTCTTATCCGGTTCAGGGAGCTAGAAAGATTGTGGTTACTGCTATGAATGATATTTCATTCACACTTGTTGATGCATTGTATGCACCTGGGATCCAAAAGAATCTTTTTTCTATATCTGCACTTTCTAGACTTGGTCTTGTTGTGAAATATATGGATGATAGATGTAAAATTCATAGATATCGATTTTGGTAATGAGATTGTTGCATCAGGCATTTTATGTCATGGGCTGTATAAGCTCACTTTGTATGACAAGTGTGGATAGGATTTTGCATGGATACTAAGGCTACTTCAGATGCAAAACTTTGGCATGCATGTTTTGGGCATCTGAATTTTGCTAGTTTGCTGCATTTGCAGAAATGTGATATGGTTACTTATTTGCCGCCCCTTGAAGCACCTGTCAAGCATGTTTGTGAAGGCTGTATTTTGGGTAAGATGCAATGTTCAAAGTTTCCAAAGGATGGTTTAGTTAGGGCCACATGCAGGTTGCAGCTTGTGCATATTGATGTTTGTGGGCCCATGCAAACTCTGTCCTTGGGCAATTACCTTTACTTTGTGACTTTCATTGATGATTACTCCAAGCATGCATGGGTTTATCCACTTAAAGCAAAGTCCAAAATGTTTATGTGCTTCAAACAATTTCTTGCTATGGATGAAAATGTCTCAAAATATATTATGGGCACCCTCTGTTCAGATTGAGGGGGGAGTACATGTGTCATGAATTTAATGCATTTTTGGCTAGTCGTGGGAGGAAAAACATGTCTCTTATGGAAATGGCACGATGTATGGTCAAAAGTCAAGATTTACCACAATCGTGTTGGCTTGAGGCTATTATGTGTGCGACTAATGTACTTAACATGTATCCTATAAAAGCTTTACACTCTATGACTGCTTATGAAGCTTGGCATGATAGAAAGATTTCTATTGAGCACATGCACGTTTTTGGTTGTTCAGCTTATGCTTTGGTGCCACAAATGCAGCGCAAAAAATTGGATGATAAGGTTGTCAAATGTATTTTTGTTGGTTATAGTGCTAGAAGCAAAGGTTACAGGTTGTATCATCCACAAACAAAGTGTATCTTGGTCTCACGGGATGTTGTGTTTGTGGAAGATTCTCTTCAGCCCTTGCTGTCATGTACTAGATACAGTAATGTAATCTCACGGGACATTTGTGACACTTTGTTGCCTCTTTTCAGTGGTGGAAGTTTGAATGTAAATTCCGATGAGGCAAATGTAAAGCCTATGGGGATTTTTGAAAATGTTACAGAGCAACCTATTATTGATTTAGATGTACATGATGTACTTGATGAGGAAAGGGTTGAGAATGAGCAGGCTAGATGTATGCCAAAATGGTTGGTGCATACACTATGTGACAGTAAATTGGATGCGCCTTTGTCTAGCAGTACTCGCTCAGGTTCTTGCCATGCATCTTATGCATCAGATTGTTATGCTTTGGTTTTGTTTAGTTTCTATGATGTTGAAGAACCTCTGTCTTTTGATAAGGCACAAAATTCAAAAAATTGGATGGCTGTCATGCAATTAGAATATGATTCACTTATAGAAAATGATACATGTACGTTATGTGATTTTACTCATGGCAAAAAGACCATTGGTACAAAGTGGGTTTACAAGTTGAAATGCAAGCCGGATGTTGAGATTGATCGCTATAAGGCTTGACTTGTTGCAAAGGTTTATGCATAGCAAAAAGGCATAGATTATGATCAAGAAACTTTTTCTCCCACTTGTTGTATGACTACTATGTGTTTTCTATGTGCATTGGCAGCACATTTTGGTTGGGATGTACATCAGTCAGACATTGTTATTTCTTTCTTGAATGATGACATATTTGAGGCAGTTTATGTAACGCAGCCTTTTGGTTTAGTCATTAAAGGGCAGGAAGATAAAGTGTGCAAATGTAAGAAAGCTTTGTATGGGTTGAAGCAATCTCCTCATGCTTGGTATAAGAAAGATGACACTCATTTGGTCAAACGAGGTTTTTGTAACACTCCAACAGAAAGTTTCATAATAACTAATATCTGATTCTCCTAAATGATTTTCTCATGTTAAACTGACCATTTAATATAGGGAAGTATCAGGGGAGAAAAAGCTAGATTATTGGTAAGGCTAGCAGACTGATCACAGTAGGGATCCAAAAGAGGGAAAATAGGGATCCAAAGGGGGACCATCTGCAGAAGAGAAATGTGCAAGGAATGGGCTTCAAAGACCTAAGGTTCAACCCATTAAGACTTCCAAAATGCTAAGGTTCCAAAAATCAAAGGTTAAGTCCAATGGTCATTCCTTCGGAAAATTGGATGCTTTGTAGAGTGGAAAAAGTCTTCAAAGACTCCTAAAGAGGAGGGGGCGAGCCTTGTAAGTAGGGGATGAGAGAGAAACACACAAACACACACACATACACTCATGCAAGCCCCTTTACACAAAGGGCATAGTGGACACATGTCAGCTCCCTAGCCCAATTGCCCACAAGGTGCACTCAAATCCTATTGGATGGCCATAGAGATGGACCAATGAGAATTAG
The DNA here is from genome assembly GCF_014529385.1 of Adiantum capillus-veneris. Lineage (NCBI taxonomy): Eukaryota > Viridiplantae > Streptophyta > Polypodiopsida > Polypodiales > Pteridaceae > Adiantum > Adiantum capillus-veneris. Next base: position 137,866,690 of record NC_140939.1, read on the forward strand.
GCTAGAGTAAATCTAGTTTAATTCATTTAAAAAAACTTGATAAAAGAACCAACAAGAATTAAGCTCTCTAGAAGACTATTGGACAGTCTCCCAAGGGGTCCAATGAGCATTCAACAGGCGAATGGCTTGCCCGCTTTCTATTGGGCATAAGACAAAGGGGTCCAATGAGAGTTTAATTGCATTATTTAATTCCTAAAGCTCTCACAAAGGGGGAAATGGGGACACATTTCACAAGGCTATCACTTATGCTTGTCAATTATGATTGGCTTAGCTTTGCACGGTCCAATGGGGTGCCAGCATGAGTAAAATGCAAGAGGGGTCGACCAAGAAAGAGGCTGATTTTGGCAAGGCATTATCTCACACACACTCACAAAATCTCATGTGTGAAGTAGGAAGACTCTCTCTCTCTCTCTCCTTCTTAAGCTTTAATGGAAAGCTCATCATCTACTCCAAGCTTGTGAGAAGGGAGGCTTACACCAACAACTCTTGTCTTTGTGATGCAAATCCAACCAAGAGCCAAGCTTAAATGCATGCTCATCTCCTCTACCATTCACTAAAGCTATGCTAAGCTATTATGAGTGATTATGTGAGGAGATATACTTCTTTCTCGTAAGACTACTCCTTCTTGTTGGGAAAGAAGCTATGGGGGATCAAAACGGTGAGGATCCATGGCGGTGGAGGAGATGCCACAGAACGAGATGGAGGGAGGGAGAGAGAGAGAGAGAGAGAGAGAATCGATACTATTGGAGAACAAAATAACTCATGCTATATTGAATTGCTATAAAACCTTACATATATAGAAGAGACTTACGATGCAAACTCCACTTTGCACTAATGTTATCTACATGCCACAAATCCATATTCCCATGGGCATGACACACGATCTGAACCCGAGCTTGAATACCCAACAACACCCCCTCAAGCCCAAACCACTAACAATGGACTCGAGACAAACAAACCATGGCAGAGTCCAATCACCTGAAAGCATGAGTAGAAGCCCCTTCCTTGACTATAGCATAGGTTTGTGTGTGTACTTCCCTCAAACAACCATCAGTGTGAGACATACCAGAACCCAACCAAACAATAAAAGGGTGGTCTTACCACTTTTTATGTGGCAGTTTCTATAACCCATACAAAGTTTTTGGCATGGCAATAATTGACAGCTTGTAAGCTGAAACAAGGCTTTTGAAAGGCAAGTGTGATTGCATTGACAATAGACAGACAAATCCATGATACTTAACCGAGAAAAATAATTGTTGAACTCTGTTTTGATATTCAGAGTGCTTGAAGGAAATCTTCATGTTGTGTAATTGATAAAAAAGCCTCGGACCAATGTTGAAATCATGCTAAGCTCAACTAGGTGAGGGAGGATCCTCTAGTGCAAATTTCCTTTGGTTATCACCTAATCACCGCCGCTTGAAGCTTTTGAAAAGCTAATTTTTGGCCTTAGCTAACTTTTTTAGATATGCACGGATTGCCAATTGTCAAGCCTTGAGCTTTTCAATATGCTAGCAATTGATCCACTATCTACTAGCCTTACTGCTTGCCTTTTGAGAAGCATGCAAAAGCTACTAACAAAATCACCCTTAAGTGCTTTCCTCGTCCTGGTTGGCTGGCTACAATAGGTAGCATTTTGAGATGCTTCAAACTGCCCCTTGTAGTCGTCTTTGTTGTGAGGGCGTTTTGAGATGCTGTGCAAAATTACCAACTGTGGATTCTAGCCTCCTTGCAAAACTGCCCACCACAGATAGCGTTTTGAAATGCAACGACTGCACTTGTGGCCTCTGCCCGCCTAGGCACAACCACCACAACGTTTTGAGAGGGGGCCTATATGCCTGTGAGTGCCAAATGTGGCCTTAAGACGAGCTCCTCAACCTCTTGCAAGAAAACCCAACTGCGTTTTAGAATGCCACCTCTGAGAGTATGGCCGTCTGTAGTGCCTATGCTTCTACCCACAGCGGCTTTTGAGAGGCAACACACACCTCGCTCTGATACCATGTGTTGGGAAAGAAGCTATGGGGGATAAAAAGGTGAGGATCCATGGCGGTGGAGGAGATGCACCAGAACAAGATATGGAGAGAGAGAGAGAGAGGGAGAGAGAGAGAGAGAGAGAGAGAGAGAGAGAGAGAGAGAGAGAGAGAGAGAGAGAGAGAGAGAGAGTCGATACTGTTGGAGAACAAAACAACTCATGCTATATTGAATTGATATAAAACCTTACATATATAGAATAGACTTACCATGCAAACTCCACTTTGCACTAATGTTATCTGCATGCCACAAAGCCATATTCTCATTTGCATGACACACGAGCTGAACCCGAGCTTGAATACCCAACACTTCTTCCTCTCAATCTACTCTCATATCCCGCTAGCTCTCACCATCTTCGAAGGTGTGTGAAGTCTTGGGTCTAAGACCGTGAGGGAATTGATGTTGTGTTTTATAAGTGTGTGCATGGTGCTTGAAGCTTCCATCTTCATTTCACCATCAAGATATTGAAGGAACACAAATTATTGTATTGTAAAATGTCTCCCTTGATGGGGGAAACCCATAATACAAAGCCTTTTGGAGGGGGGACCGGCTCCATGCAAATCCGGTCCTCAATTGTTGTCAATATCTTATATTCTCTCTCTTTTGTAGTATTGTTCATGCCTATCTAACTAGGTGTTATGCTTTTTGTTTCTCTCTCCATCCAAGCACTTTTGCTATGCTCATTAGGAATTTATTCTAATGAAATGCTCACTATGTTTATGCTATTTTCTGCTACACACAAGTTACTAGGCCATTAAATATTACAGAAAGAACATTGTATGTAAAGCATGACGGTGATGTAATTCTCATTGTCGTTCTCTATGTGGCTGATTTATTGATCATTGTACCAAATAAGAGACATACTGCTGAATTTAAGACTGATTTGAATGCTAATATCAAGATGAAAAATATGGGGCTGTTGCATCATTACTTGGGTATACAGTTTAAGCAGTGTAATGGGGGTATTCCCTTGTGGCAGATAAGTTACATAGAGACATTGCTATGTAAGTTTGGACTTGAGGATTGCAAACCTATTTCCACTCCCATGGAAACAAGTTTGAAATTGAGTCTTCATGATGTTGGTGATCCTGCAGATGTCACTCTTTACCGAAGTGTTGTTGGATGCCTTATTTATGTATGCAACACGAGGTGGGATATTTAGTTTGCAGTTTCAAAGGTCAGCAGATTTAAGGGTCTAAGCATTGGTAGGCTATCAAAAGGATTTTTTGCTACTTGAGTTACACTTTACATCTTGGCTTGTTTTATCCCAAGGGGATCCCAAGGGGGGATCATTCATGCCAGCTTTACATGGTTTTTTGAACTCAGATCGGGTTGGTTGTTTTGACACACGAGTGTCCACAAGTGGTTTTTTGTTTCATGCTTGGCAATTCATGCATATTGTGGTTGAGCAAGAAGCAACCTACTGTGGCCACTTCCAATTGTCAGGCTGACTACAAGGCAGTCTTCACAGCTACGGTTGAATGTGTATGGCTCATACACCTTATGGCTGATTTGGGCACTGCCAACACTATCTACACTAATATTTTGAGCACATTGGCAGTTGCAAGGAACTTAGGTTTTCATGCTTGCACAAAGCACATTGAGGTGCATCACCACTATATCAAGGGGTGGCTCTCAACAGGAGAGATCAGCTTGGTTTATGTGCCAACAGAGGACAACTCTGCAAAACTTTTCACAAAGGCATTGTCTCATGATAAGTTCGAAGCTTTCAGCAAAGCTTTGGGCTTACTCCCCTTTGTGGACTGATCATGTTCTCAAGGCATGGCACTTCCCTATACTCTATGTGCCATCTCTCATTCACCGCATCATTCCTAGGGGTTATTTGTTACCATATACATGTGGTAGCGATGTGTTAGGACCGCCGAGGCATTTTTTCCCTCACTAGGAAGTTTTCCCTCCTTGTATTGTATATATGCCCATCACTCTAGGGCTATCTATCTTTCCATTGCACACTAAGTATAAATAATATACTCTCTCTTGTGTGCCTTGAGCTTCCTTCGTCTTCTCAAAGATGTGTGTTTTTTGGCAACCCTAATTCCAAAACCATGTTGGACACATCATGCAATCAACTTATGCTAAGAGACGAGATACCCTACAGGAAGCTCATAAAAAATTTGAGCTTTTGTGAGGGCACCATATTTACCATACATATCTTTCAAGGCATTTCCAAGCATGGAATATTTCTCCAGTAGTGCGCGGTTAGAAACCTCAACATGAATTTTCTTGCCCATGATGAAAATGCCACTGGCCTTCTAGGTGTTGGGTTTTAAGGCCCTGGTCTGGTTAGTGTGTTCAAGCCCATGGGAATATTCCCTATGGCATGCAAATGCAATCAGTTGTAATCCACTCCTTATGTGGATTTTTTCATGGTGGCTACAATTAGTTAGATTTCTTATATATGTAAAAGGATTTCAATCAATATAATACAAGCGTTGTTTTTTTGTATCGAGCTCTATCTATATATGTAAGAAGTTTGAGATCAATAACATACCATGTAGTGTTTCTTTGTTAAAGATCTCTCTCTCTCTCTCTCTCTCTCTCTCTCTCTCTCTCTCTCTCTCTCTCTCTCTCTCTCTCTCTCTCTCTCATCTCGTTCTTCTTCCTCTGCATTCTACACCTCCCAGAATGGATGCTCTTCATTGGCACCCTCCATAGCCTCGCACCCTTTACGTGGTATTAGAGCCCAGGCGGGTTGAGCTACAACTAGGTGTTCAAAACGCCATTGTTGTTGGAAAGCGGCACTTCTTGACGGAAAAGCAAGGAGGTTGGCATTTGCAGGGGGTAGTTCTCTGAGCATATCAGTATGCAGGTTGTTTTTTGTGGTGAAGGCAAGCCCACGCGATGAAGAAGGCACTTGCTATAAATGGTTGGTATTATTAACATCAATTGAGTAAGTAGAATAGGGAATTTTCATCATTGCATTGCGCCTCCCTTCGTGCAGATAATGGGGAATTACCGTCGAGAGCTATGGTCTTAAAAGTGGAGTCCTATGGGGCTTGCCTACGACTTAACCACTATTGAGCTATTAGAAGTTTGACATGAGTCGGTACTGTTTTGGTGTTGAAAGACCCTCTCTTCTATTCCTTGCAATTAATGATATTCGAGCCACGTGTACAGTAGCTTGAGTGCTTTTCTAAAGGGGTAAAGAGGAGCAACAACTAGGGCTTGAAGTGCCAAAGTACACCTAAAAATATTACATGTAGAAAATTGTTAGAATGGCTGACAATAGTAAAGAGAGTGCAATTATGTTGATAGCTTTGATTTTTCTAATGAGCAGGCTACTAATGATGCCCCTATGCTTGTTAACTACCTTGTTTCTAGGCTTCAACAAGCCATGGGCAATCCATCCTTGCAATGGCAGCTACGTGCTCATGGGATTCTCCAAACTCCCCACCATGACGAGAGAGTACCTAGGAAGCCTCCTCTTGCGAGACTTCCAAAAGAGGCCTATCTCCGATTCAAGAAGAAGAAGAGGATTCATACGAAGGGCTCAAAAACTTACTTCTTGATGACGCGTCTCCTTCACAAAGGAGAACTCAAGAGACCCCGCCAAAGGAACGAGAAAGAAGTGAGTCTTTTGCCACCTTGGCGGAGATGGCTCCACGAGGACGGCAAGCAAAACTCTCCATCACCTCCTAAACGGAGAACACCATCGCACACTTCTCCACACCATAATTCAAATAGGGAGAACAGAAAACAAGAGAAGAAAGAGGTCACCCTCTTCTCCATCTTCTTCATCCTCTTCCTCTTATCAAGAAAGTGATGGTGCAGACAAGGAGGACCAAGGCAAGAAAAAGGCAAAAAAGAGGTCACCCTCTTCTTCATCTTCCTCAAATTCTTCATCTTCTGAAGAAATCGATGGTGTAACTTTTGAACCATCAAAAAGAAGAGGCCATAGGAAATCCTATGCAACATGGAAGAGGTCGTCCAAGCTCAAGAAGTTCAAACAGTGAGGAAAGAACATCTCTTTTCTTACCTACGATGGCACATATGGTGCTACAGACAAAGTCTTGGCCTTCATCCAACAATTTGATGCAGAGTTTGGAGATGAGGGCTTCACGGAGTCCTCTAAGCTATGCCATGTAGCTATGCATTTTCAAAAGTCCACCAAGCAATGGTGGTCTAGCCTATGGGCAAACGGTGAAGCCCTACGAACATGGAAAGCTTTAAGAGCTTCCATCATGAAGCAGGTGCTGGCCACTGATGCCAAATACAAAGTACTCACTGAATGGTGAAGCTTGAAGCTCTCTCCTATGAATCCATTCACAAATGTGTAGACAAGTTTTGGGACTTACATCTCACATTCACTGTCTTCAAAAAGATGGATTTTGAAGAGAAAAAACGACAATTTTATGCGGGCTTAACTGAAGATATGGCGAAGTATGTCAAATCCCAAAGGCCATGCACCATATCTGCAGTCATACACCATACTATGGTGGCTTCACAAATCAATTTCCAAACAGGGGCTAAGAGAAACCTTAAACCCACGGAAAACAAGGGTTCCAATGAGCATAAGGGGAAGGGCAATGTCCAAAAGTCTCCTAAGGGCAATTCCAATAACAAACAAAGCTAAGAAGAAGGGAATTTACAAAGGCAAAAACAAACTCTCTCCTGAAGACCTTGAGTGTTATCGCAAGGATAACTGTTGTTTCAAATGCGGCGAGCAAGGGCATGCGTATCGTGCTTGCCCCCAAAAGAACAGCCTCCATGACCCTCCTAGTGCTACGTAGGTCGAAATCCAAGAAGAGGAAGCTCATCACAAAGGATCTCCTCTATGCTATGCTTGGGGAAAGGTAAGAGAACATGATGCTTTTATTCTCTTTGACCCTAGCTCTACTCACAATTCAACATATCCATAGAGTTGGCCACCAAGCTAGGCATCCAAGCCTATGAGATGGGAGATGTCCTACCCGTTGATGGTGATTTCAAGGGGCAAGAAGCTTCAGTCACTCCCTTAATTGGGAAATTGAGGCTCCATGTCCAAAGCTATGTGGACAAAGAGGACTTGTTTATCTCTCCTCTCAAGAACGAGGATGTAATCCTAGGGGCACCATGGTTTGATCGCATGGCTGCCAATGTTAAACATACCCATTGTACATACGCACGCTTTCAATAAGTCAATAAAGAGCTCTATTTTTGTGTACGTGATTTTTGTTAAAGATTCTCAAAATGAACCTAATGCTTTAGCAAAAGAAAATATAAACAATCACAAGGAATTAGAGTCATTTAAATTTCTCAAGGGATTTCAAGATGTTTTTATAGACGGCATCCCTTGTGAATTACTTCCTAAACGAGGCAATGACGACCATGCAATTGAACTTCTTCCAGGAAGTTCACTGCCTAATAAACCTCCTTATAGAGTTTCTCAAGCTCAACAAGAGGAGATTATGCGGCAAGTGCATGAGTTAGTTGAGAAGGGCATGGTTAGGCCTAGCTCATCTCCATTTTTCTCACCCATGTTATTAGTGCAAAAGAAAGATGGCACATATCATGCCTTTTGGTTTGACCAATGCACCAGCCACATTCAACCGCTTGATGGAGAAGCTATTCAGGCCTCAGCGAATCTTTACTAGAGTGTTCCTCGATGATATTATCATCTACTCTAATTCATTGAATGAACACAAGAAACACCTCCAGGTAATATTTCAAGTATTACGACATAATAAACTTGATGTTAATCCAAAGAAAAGTGAGGCTTTCTTACAAGAGATTCAGTATTTAGGTCACATTATCTCTCAAGATGGCATCCAAATGGATCCATCACAGCTAGAGGTAATAAAAGGATGGCCTAATCCAAGGAATCTTCATGAACTAAGAAGCTTATAGGTATGTGTGCATACTATAGACGTTTCATAGAAAAGTTCTCACTAATAGCACGACCAATACATGACCTAACAAAGAAAAACGTTAGGTATACATGGTCTTCCAAGGAGAAGAATGCTTTCGAAAAGCTTAAAGAAAATCTTATCTCTCAACCTGTGCTTACACTACCAAATCTCTCAAAACCATTTGGGGTCAAATGTGATGCTTGTGGTGATTGTCTTGGAGCTGTTTTGCTCCAAGAAGGGTATGACATAGCCTACAAAAGTTGAAGGCTTGACCCTATTGAGCAATCTCTAGGCATATATGAAAAGGAACTCCTTGCAATTCTACATTCGTGGAAGCACTATTTATTGGGGACTCCTTTCATTCTGCGGACGGATCACCAAAGCCTTAAGTACTTCATGACGCAAACCAAGCTCTCCAACAAACAAATGAGGTGGGCAAATTTCCTTTTGCAATTTCAATTTCATATTGCTGACATTGCTGGCAAGCATAATCAAGTAGCCGATGCACTCTTGAGACGGCCAAGAGTGAATGTGGTTCCCATAGCAACTGACAATGATCTATCTTTTATGATAGATGAGTATGCTATTGATCCTGATTTTAAAGACGTGATTTCAACCCTTGCACTAGGGAAGAAAGAGGAACCATTTACTTTACAAGATGGTTATCTTCTCTATGGCAATAGACTATGCGTTACTAACTCACTAGGTGAGAAAGTAATGTATGAATCTCATGCTCCTCCTTATGCGGGGCATAGAGGGATTCAGTCTACCCTAAAAGGGATTGAAACATATTTCTATTGGCCTACCATGAAAGCAAACGTACAAGAGTATGTTTCTAAATGTGTGGTATGCCAAAAGACGAAGTTTGATAGACGGAGGAACCTAAATTGCTTCAACCTTTTCCAATCCCTAATTCACCATGGGAGAGCATATCCATGGATTTTATATTTGGATTGCCTAAGTCTATCCATGCGAATACAGGAATATGGACGATAGTAGACATGTTCAGTAAACAAGCTCATTTTATACCTGTCAAAAATACTATCAAAGCCCAGCAAATGGCAACCCTCTTCATATCACAAATCTTCAAGTACCATGGCTTGCCAATGTACATAGTGTCGGATAGAGATCCTAGAATGACCAGTAATTTTTGGAAGGGTCTCTTTGAGAATTTAGGGACAAGGCTAAACTTCTCTTTGGCCTATCACCCACAAACGGATGGCCAAGTGAAAAAGCTAACCTAACAATTCTTGATCTACTAAAAGCCTACGTAACGGAAGTAGATCAAAGGTCCCAATCGGATAAGTACTTACCCTTAGTGGAGTATGCCTACAATAATACTGTACATACCTCCATGAGAAAAGCACCTTTTGAGGTAATTGAGGAAAGATAAAAAAGTCCCCTGCTACTTAAGGTACACGGGAAGATCTTCGTTGTAGATGAGTATAGCAGAGACCTACAAGAATCTGTCCAAAAGATTAAGGATGTTATCTCTATCTCACAGCAAAGGCAAAAGGCTACTGCTGATAAGCACAGAAGAGCCAAGACTTTAAAGAAAATTATTGGGTCTTGCTTAAGTTTCCCAAGGCTCGATTAAAGCACATCACGAGCAAGAGTCCTACGGGACACCAAAAGTACTATGCTAAGTTAGCAAAAAGGTACTATAGTCCCTTCCAGATTCTTTGACCAATCAATGAGATGGCTTATCAACTCAAGTTGCCCAGTCATTGGTTCATACGCAATGCTTTTCATGTGAGCCTACTAAAGCCTTACAAAGGAGAGCCACCTCAAGAACCAACTATTGAAGACCCACCGGAGATCGAGGACCAAGAAGAGGTGTTGCATCCCAAGTCCATTCTCCGACATGAAGACATGGTATTAAGAGGCGATAAGACTATCCAACAGTATCTTATTAAGTTTAAGAACTATCCTTTTGAAGATGCTAGAAAGCAAGGCATACAATTAAAGGATAACCTAAACCTTGTCAATGCTTACAATGCTTCCCCTAGAGTAAGCAAATGTACAAATGTTTAAAATGAACAAAGTTTTTGTCTTATAAGACTCTCTTTTTCTTTACTGTGCACAAATGTTAAGTAGTATGCATGCTTAGAATCAAGTTTGTGGAGATGACGTCTTCCAAACACTATGTAGAGCTTGTCACTCTACTATAGAAGATTGATAGGACTAATGTGTAGACATGCTTGCGGCAGCCTTAGGCTCTCAAGCACCAAATGGATTAGTCATCCATTCTGGAACGATTTCGTAGGGTAAGACAGGGATCCTCTACCCGCTAGAAAAAGGACTAATGAATAGGATTTATCTTCTCTACCCCATAGTCGAGGACGACTATGATTTCAAGAGAGAGGTAATTTCATAATAACTAATATCTAATTCTCCTAAATGATTTTTTTATGTTAAATTGATCATTTAATATAGGGAAGTACAACGACGGAAAAAGCTAGATTATTGGTAAGGCTAGCAGACTAGCCACATTAGGGATCCAAAGGAGGGAAAATAGGGATCCAAAGGGGGACCATCTGTAGAAGAGCAATGTGCAAGCAATGGGATTCAAAGACCTAAGGTTCAGCCCATTAAGACTTGCAAAATGCTAAGGTTCCAAAAATCAAAGGTTAAGTCCAATGGTCATTCCTTTGGAAAATTGGATGCTTTGTAGAGTGCAAAAAGTATTCAAAGACTTCTAAAGACGAGGGGGCGAGCCCTATAAGATGGGGATGAGAGATAAACACACACACACACACACACACACACACACTCATGCAAGCCCCTTTACACAAAGTGCATAGTGGACACATGTCAGCTCCCTAGCCCAATTGCCCACAAGGTGCACTCAAATCCTATTGGATGGCCATAGAGGTGGACCAATGAGAATTAGGCTAGAGTAAATCTAGTTTGATTCATTTAAAACCACTTGATTAAAGAACCAATAAGAATTAAGCTCTCTAGAAGACAATTGGACAGTCTCCCAAGGGGTCCAATGAGCATTCAACAGCCCAATGGCTTGCCTGCTTCCTATTGGCAAGAACACAAAGGGGTCTAATGAGAGTTTAATTGCATTATTAAATTACCTAAAGATCTCACAAAAGGGGAAAAGGGGACACATGTCACAAGGCTATCACTTATGCTTCTCAATTATGATTAGCTAAGCTTTGCAGGGTCCAATGGGGTGCCAGCATGAGTAAAATGCAAGAGGGGTCGACCAAGAGAGAGAGAGGGGGCTGATTTTGGCAAGGCATTATCACACACACTCACACAATCTCATGTGTGAAGCAGGAAGACTCTCTCTCTCTCTCTCTCTCTCTCTCTCTCTCTCTCTCTCTCTCTCTCTCTCTCTCTCTCTCTCTCCTTCTCAAGCTTTAATGCAAAGCTCATCATCTACTCCAAGCTTGTGAGAAGGGAGGCCTACACCAACAACTCTTGGACTTGTGATGCAAATCCAACCAAGAGCCAAGCTTCAATGCATGCTCATCTCCTCTACCATGCACTAAAGCTATGCTAAGCTATTATGAGTGATTATGTGAGGAGATATACTTCTTTCTCGTAAGACTACTCCTTCTTCCTGTCAATCTACTCTCATAGCCCGCTAGCTCTCACCATCTTCGAAGGTGTGTGAGGCCTTGGGTCTAAGACCATGAGGGAATTGATGTTGTGTTTTATAAGTGTGTGCATGGTTCTTGAAGCTTCCATCTTCATTGCACCAGCAAGATATTGAAGGAACACACAATATTGTATTGTAAAATGTCTCCCTTGATGGGGAAAACCTATAATACAAAGCCTTTTGGAGGGAGGACTGGCTCCATGTAAATGCGGACCTCAATTATTGTCAATAGCTTAATTTTTCTCTCTTTTGAAGTATTTCTCATGCCTATCTAACTAGGTGTTATGCTTTTTGTTGCTCTCTCCATCCAAGCACTCTTGCTATGCTCATTATGAATTTATTCTAATGAAATGATCACTATGTTTATGCTATTTTCCGCTACACACAAGTCACTAGGCCATTAAATGTTATATAGAGAACATTGTATGTAAAGCATGAGGGTGATGTACTTCTCATTGTCATTCTCTATGTGGATGATTACTCACCACTGGACCAAATAAGAGACATAATGCTGAATTTAGGGCTGATTTGAATGCTAATTTCAAGATGAAAGATATGGGGCTGTTGCATCACTACTTTGGTATGCAATTTAAGTAGTGTAATGGTGGCATTGCCTTATGGCGGGCAAGTTACATAGAGACATTGCTATGTAATTATGGACTTGAGGATTGCAAACCTATTGCCACTCCCATGGAAACAAGTTTGAAATTGAGTCTTCATGATGTTGGTGATCCTGCAGATGTCACTCTTTACCAAAGTGTTGTTGGATGCCTTATTTATGTATGCAACACAAGGTGGGATATTCAGTTTGCACTCTCACAAGTCAATAGATTCATGCATAGCCCAAGGTCTAAGCATTGTCAGGCTATCAAGAGGGGTTTTTGCTACTTGAGTGACACTTTACATCTTGGCTTGTTTTATCCCAAGGGGGGATCATTCATGCCAGCTTTACATGCTTTTTTGGACTCAGATTGGACTGGTTGTTTTGACACATGAGAGTCCATGGTTGTTTGTTTCATGCATGGAAATTCATGCATATTGTGGTTGAGCAAGAAGCAACCTACTATGGACACTTCCATTTTTGAGGCTGAGTACAGGGATCTTCACAGCTACGGTTGAGTGTGTATGGCTCATACACCTTATGGTTGATTTGGGCATTGGATAGGACACTGCCAACACTATCTACACTAATATTTTGAGCACATTGGCAGTTGCAAGGAGCCCAGTTTTTCATGCTGGCACAAAGCACATTGAGGTGCATTACCACTATGTCAGGGGGAGGCTCTCAAGAAGAGAGATCAGCTTGGTTTATGTGCCAACACAGGACAACCTTGCAAAACTTTTCACAAAGGCATTGTCTCGGGAGAAGTTTGAAGCTTTTTGCAAAGCTTTGGGGCCAGCTCTCATTCACCGCATCACTCCTAGGGGTTATTTGTTACCATATACATGTGGTAGTGATGTGTGTGAACACACTTAGGACCGCCGGGGCATTTTTTCCCTCACTAGGAGGTTTTTCCCCAGTGCATTGTATATACGCCCATCACTCTAGGGCTATCTATCTTTCCATTGCACACTAAGTATAAGTAATATACTCTCTGTTGTGTGCCTTGAGCTTCCTTCGTCTTCTCGAAAATGCGTGTGTTTTTAATCAACCCTAATTCCAACACCATGTTGGATACATCTTGCAATCAACCTATTCTAAGAGACGAGATCCCCTACAGGAAGCTCATCAAAAAAATTGAGCTTTTGTGAGGCCACCATATTTACCATACATATCTTTCAAGGCATTTCCAAGCATGGCATATTTCTCCAGTAGTGCCTGGTTAAAAACCTTACCATGAATCTTCTTGCCCATGATGAAAATGCCAATGGCCTTCTAGGTGTTGGGTTTTCAGGCCCTGGTCTGGTTAGTGTGTTCAAGCCCGTAGGAATATGCCCTATGGCATGCAGATGCACTTGCAACAACATTTCAAGACATTGCTAGTTGTGAGGCTCACCAATGGCAAACAAAGGCACTCTGGTTGATGCAGGACATACCAAAAATTTCATAGGCTTGCATCTCAAAACTCCATCATCACTAGGCATGGGAAAAAGGAAGCATATCAAAAGGCCAACAATCTAGTTCTAGTGAAGGTAGTTACCGTTTTGACTATCATATCAATATGTTGTCCTCTGCAGAGCTAGTTGGTGTGCAATCGGTGAGCATCTCAAAATGCTCACAATGGTCAAGCCAAAAAGGTGTGTCAACAAAGGCATACTAAAACTCCCTTGGCTACCAATGTTCACAATTTTTCAACATTTCAAGAAGCGCCGTCTAGGCATAGTGTTTCATAACACTCATTTTCGCTATAATTCTCACAAGAAATGATAGGCTCTCAATGCTTGCCTTCAACAATTGTTGCTTTAAATATGTGCAACCCAAAATACAGATAAACAAAAAATAATTTCTAGAAGATTTTTTTGGCTACATGGGACTGAAAGGTCATATGCAGATTGATCCAATGGTACATGGTGCTCTCACAAAAGTTAACCTTATCAATGAAGAGCATCAAGATCAAAGGTTTGCGACAACACAAACTTCAAACCTGTTTTTGTTTAGTGTCATAGATCTATCATGCTATCAACACCATTATATATTTCCTGCCAAAGCCTTGTTTTTAGGTTATCACTTGTTAGTTATTGTCATGTCAAAATTGTACGGGTTACAGACACTGCCACACATAAGTGGTAAGACCTCCCAACTTATTAGTTTTTGGTCTATTCTTAGCCTATTATCAATGATTTGTGAAAAACTTCTTATGAAGTTTTTGGGTAAACCCAAACCCAAGAGTGAACAAAAAACTCCATATGTTTGTAGCTATTTTGACCTACACCCTTTGTGTTTTAAGGGGGGGTTCATTGTGGTAGCGCCAAGTTATGGGTATACCAAAACCCTTGGTTATGAGAGACCTAAAACTCACGGTTTATGAGTCTACCAAAAACTCATGGTTAAGAGTGAACCTAAAACCCTATGTCTTGAGAGTGGTCAGTCTAGTTTGGGCTTGAGAGGGGCATTGTTGGGTTTGCAAGCCCTGGTCTGGTTAGTGTGTTCAAGCCCATGGGAACAAGCCCTATGGCATGACTCAATTGTAAGCCACTCCTTATGTGGATTTTTGCATGGTGGCTACAATTAGTTAAATTTACTACAAATGTAAAAATCTTTTGATCAATTTAATAAAAGCGTTCTATTTTTGTATCAATCTCTCTCTCTCTCTCTCTCTCTCTCTCTCTCTCTCTCTCTCTCTCTCTCTCTCTCTCTCTCTCTCTCTCTCTTCTTCCTCTGCATGCTGCACCTCCCATCATGGCTGCTCCTTAATAGTGTCTTCCATAGCCTCACACCCTTCACTAGGTGCATGCATAGATGATTCCCCTTATTGCTTTGCATCTGGTGAAAATAGTCCACAACTTCCTTGCCACTAACATCTTGCACATATCCGGCAATCAACGCAATCAGAGAGGATATCCCAGGGAGGGATTTCATCCAAAAAAACTTAAGCTTTTTTGAGGGCACCACATCTAGCAAATATAACGAGTAAAGAATTTCCAAGCATGACATGTTTCTCTAATAGCCCCTAATTACTATCCTCATCATGAATTCTCTTGCCCATTGCAATGTCTTGCACAATACGATGAGGCTTCAAGGTGTATGCATATGTATTGCATCTAGAGATAGTCCCATTTCACTTTGCATCTGGTAAAAAGGTTCCAGAGCTTTGTTGCCACTACCAAGTTGGGTATAGCTTGCAATATACACATTCTAGGAGATGATGTCCCGACCTACTTTGTGATGCACCCCCAAATCAAGTTGGACTCCTATACCTGCTCTTGATGCATCGTCTCCTCTACACCTCATCCACACACCCCTTATCTTTGTTCTTCCCTTGTCCTAAAGAGCCACCCTCATGATACTCCTCATCTGACCATGATCAGCTCTTACTATCATCCCTACACATGTGCCTGTAACGTGCTCATCATGCTGCCAACCAACCCTCTTGACCTACTCAAGCCTTTGATCTCAGAAAACTCCTCTTGCCACACTGAACCTGTCTTCTTTTCTATGTCATAAGTCAATGGGGTAAAACACCAAGCTGGGAGCATGCAAGAAGAGCAAGTATTTGATCCTCTAAAGCTTGGGCCGTGCCACGCTCTTACATTTGGTCCTCATCTAAAAGCTCTCATTCAGTAATGTCAGTGACTGCATGGTTCACAAAAAAATACAATAACCGCATTTGGAGAAGTTCTCCTCTTGTTGCATCCAACAAAAATAGCCTAGAGCTTCATTTCCAAGGAAAATTTATCCTACAATCAACGCACTAGAAGAAACATCATATTGGGTACGCAGGTCGTCGAAAGCGTTCCACGTTGTCATGGTGGCCCTCCAAGCACAACATGTTTCCCCAACAATCCTTGACCAACAACCTCCACGTGAATTCTCTCACCCATGGAAACATCTTCCAAATTGTGATATGTATTGAAGGTGCCTACATACGTGATTTTATCTAGAGAGAGGCCCTTTTTGCTTCATATCTAGTGATAACAACTCAAAGCTTCCTTGCCATGTCCATGTTGGGCATATCCTACAATCAACCTATTATAGGAGATAGCATCTTTGGAAAGGAGCCCATCTCAAGAGCTTGTGTGAGGGCCCCACATTTGGCATAGATATCAACTAACGCACCTCCAAGCACAACATATTTCTCCAACATCCTATGACTACCAACCTCATTGTGGATTCTTTTTGTCCACCTTGCCAGAGATAGTAAGGCTGGAGAGCTCTAGTGTTCATGCTCCAAAGCAACAGTCTTAGTGGAAATAATTTTTGGACTCCATCTCAAAGAATCCATTGCGGACAAACATATTGTTCGTTAGACCATGACTATGTGCTGAGAGTCTACTAGTGCATTTGCACCCCTGCCCATGATGAGCATCGAGTAACTAGGTCTATTGGTGCATTCAAACTCTTGCCCATGATAATCATTGATGAATTAGGGATTATCAAAATGGACATTTTTGTGGTAAAAGCTGATGAGGATGTTGCCTCTGCATTGGCATTTTATGAAGGCTGCGTGTGTTGCATTTAATTTATCAACACTACCTTGCAAGCAATCAACGCATTCTAAGAGGAGATCCCAAGAAGCGAGTTCATTGAGAACTTTTCAAGCTTTTGTGATATTGCCACATTTTGCATACATAATGAGCGTAGCCTTTCCAAGAATGACATGTTTCTCCAACAGTCCCTAATTACTATACTCATTGTGAATTATCCTGCCCGTTGCAATGCCTTGCACAATGCGACGAGGCTTCAAGGTGTATGCATAGGTATTGCATCCAGCAACAATACCATTTTGCTTTGTATTTGGTGAAAATGGTTGAGAGCTTTGTTTCCACTGCCAAGCTAGGCTTTGTTTCCACTGCCAAGCTAGGCATAGCTTGCAATATACACATTCTAGGAGATGATGTCCTGACCTACTTTAATGATACACCCTGGCAAATAAACTTGGACTCCTATGCCTGCTCTTGATGCATCATCTCCTCTACACCTCAGCCACACACCCCTTATCTTTGTTCTTCCCTTGGCCTAAAGAGCCACCCCCATGATACAGAGTCATTTGACCATGATCAGCTCTTACTACCAGCCCTACACACATGCCTATAACGTGCTCATCATGCTGCCAACCAACCCTTATGACCTACTCAAGCCTTTGACCTGAGACAACTCATCTTGTCACACTCAACCTATCTTCTTTTTTATTGTCATAAGTCAATGGGATAAACCATCAAGCTAGGATCATGCAAGAAGAGCAAGTATTTGATCCTCTGAATCTTGGGTTTCACCAGGCTCTTGCATTTGGTCCTCATCTAAAAGCGATTTTCCCTCACACACTAATGTTAGTAACTGCACGGTTTGCAACAAAACAAATACGGTAAATGTGTCTAGAGAAGGTCCCCTCTTGTTGTAGCCATCAACGACAACCCATAGCTTCATTATCATAACCTACAATCAATGCACTACAAGAAACAACATATTGGGTAGTCATCTCATCCAAAACATTACATGCTATCATGGAGGCCCTACATTTGGCATACATATCAACCAAAGAACCTCCGAGCACAACACGTTTCCCCAACAACCCCTGACCAACAACCTCCATGTGAATTTTCTTGCCCATGGAAGAATTTTGCAAATTGCGACACACCCTCAAGGTTCCTGCATTGGTGATATCATCCAGAGAGAGATCCTTTTTGCTTCATATCTAGTGATAACAATGTGAAGCTTCCTTGTCACAGCCTTGTTAGCCATATCCTGCAATCAACCTATTACACGAGACAACAGAGAGAGATCGTTTTTGCTTCATATTATCTGGTGATAACAGTCTGAAGCTTCCTTATCACATCCTTGTTGGGCATATCCTGCGATCAAACTATTACACGAGACAATTAGGAAGGGAGCTCATTTAGAGAGCTTGTGTGAGGGCCCCACATTTGGCATAGATATTGACCAAACTTACTCCAAGCACAACATATTTCTCCAACAGCCTCCGACTACCAACTTTATTGTGGAATTAGGAAATTTCATAGGTCTTTTGGAGGGCCTTTTAGAAGACAAAGAAAAATGAGCTCCTCCAATGAGAGAAAGGCCAACATTACATAGAAAAATAGGTTGATATTAAGAAAAATATGAAAAAGGTATCACCCACTGATTCAATGATCCAATGGTCCTTAATAACGGTCACCTTTTCATTAAATGCGAGTGTCTTTTTCATGATGTAGGTGTCGCTCATTCAATATGGCTTTTGTCATCATTAAAATAACAAAAAAATTACAAATCTATTAACTAATGTAAAAATTTGAAGATTTTTACACCGCCAATGCGTCCAAAATGCCCAAAAACGTAAAAATTGAATGTCTACTTGCCTTGTTTTGACACCAAAGAGGGAAAAAATGCCAAAAAACCCCTAAAGACGGGTTTTTGTTGAGGGGCAATCCTTTTTTTTTTTGGAATGGCCTCTACGTGTTGTTAGGCAAATTTTTGCCTAATGACGTGCATAGGCCATTCCACAAAAAATAGATTGCCCCTCACATGCCGTTCAACAAAAAAAATTATACACACACACACACATATACACACATACACACACGTATGTGTGTATGTGCATACACACGCACATATACACATATACACACACACATACACACATGTATGTGTGTGTATGTGCATGTGGGTTTTTGTCGAAAGGCATATGAGTAACAATCCATTTTTTGTGGAATGGCCTCTGTTTGCCATTAGAATTTCTTTTTTCCTAACGGCGCACAACGGCCATTCCACAAAAAAATGGATTGTCCCTTGGACGCCCTTTGACAAAAATCCCCTTTTAGGGTTTTTTTGGCATTTTCTCTCTCTGCGGGTGTCAGAATAGGGCAAGTAGACATTCAATTTTTAGGTTTTTGGCCATTACAAACGCATTGGTGGTGTCGAAATCTTCAAATTATGACACTGGTTAACGATTTTTTGATTTTTATTTCAGTGATAACAAAAGCCATATTGATTGAGCGCACTACAAGAGATCGCCTAATTTCCAACGTCAGATTACCAACGTCAATGGTAGGCGTCGGTAAATGTGTAGGTTAATCTGGAAGGAGACCAATTTTTTTTATTAAAAAATTTTACATTTTTCGATGCCGATTCTGAGCCGGACACCGGTGCCTATATCGATGCATATACTAGCACTGATTTCGACACGTATTTCGATGCTTATATCGGTTCTTGTATCGATAGATTCTACAAAAACAAAATCCGCAAGTTTTCTCTTCTTATTTCGCTCATTTTTCTCCACTTCTCTTGATCTCCTCCTCCTTACTTGTTGTGGATCTACTGCCGTAGGGCTTGCCGAACTTGAGATTTCCACTCACACGCTCCTCCGGCCCATCAACAAGATGAGCTTCTTTTCAAGATTTGTAGTAGGTTTGTTCACTTTTGTGTGTGTGTGTGTTTTTTTTTTTTTTTTTTGCAGGTTTGGCAACATTTCTTCAAGTATTTCTTGCTCAAATAGGCCGCATGTGATTTCTCTATCATTCTCTTTTTTTGCACACACACACATTCACATAAACATGCACGCAAATAAATAAAAATGCACAACCTAAACACACTATGTACGACACACACACACACATTTTCCAATTCAAACAGAAAAAAAATTTGAAAAAAATATAGCTTTTGTTATTTTATATTAAGTAAAAATCATCATAACAAAGAAAGATAACATTATTTGATCCTTTAAAAAAAAGAGTTATTTTTATTTATGTGATTTTATAATTATTTTATTATTTTTATGTAATTAATTTAGAAATTAAGAGATTATGTTGTTTTTAATTATGACTTATCGTAGGTGTTGTAAATTTGTAAATTAAAAACTCTATAGTGTAGGTTCTAAGTACCTTAGATTCGCTTTATTTGTTTTGCAAATCATCAATCGACATTGTTATGTCGATCGCTTGTGACAAATCGAAGTTATGTCGATCGGACATAGTTGCCCGCTTTGGGCTATTTGTTTAATTAGGGCTAGCCCCTTAAAGCTAACCGTTTAGGTAATAAGTGGCAAACGAACTTCGACAAATGAAGTAAAATAATGCAAACGGACTTCAATAACACAAGTAGACTTCAAAAACATAATTTGATTTCAAAAATGCTTAGGGCTAGCTGATTAGGTATAATTTAGTTGCTTAGCTGCTTAGGGCTAGCCGCTTAGGTATATTCAATCGCTTAGCCGCTTAGGACTAGCCGCTAAGGGCTATTCGATATTCAGAACGTTTAGGGCTAGCCGCTTATGGTATGTTACATAGGGTAAGCTAGCGATTTGGCTATTTCAGTCCACTTAGGGTTTAGATCTTAGGTATGGCTAGTCGGTTATGTGTTTGGCCGTACGAAGACGCTCAAGGTTGAGTTGCTAGGATATGGTTGTATTTCGATGATTTAGGGTAGAAAAAATACAAACAGACTTTAGAAATGAAAAGGGAGTTCAAAAATAGCTTGTGTACTTAAAAAACGCAAATGGACTTTGACAAACGAAGTAAAATAATGCAAACTGACTTCAATAACGCAAATAGACTTCAAAAACGGCATGTGTACTTTAAAAACGCGAACGAACTTCGACAAACAAAGTAAAATAATGTAAACGGACTTCAAAACACAAATAGACTTCAAAAACACAAACGGATTCAAAAATTGCAAATAATTTTGCGGTCTGTTGAGGATCCATCCATATTACATCAATTCATTTAAGTAATCCGCTTGTACTAAATAAGAGTTTGTACTAGATCTACGTACATGCATTAATTGTCATGTAAACATGGGTGTGTACTTATCATAAACCCTCGAATATAGGCATTGACCAATAAAGACGAGATTACCCGGTGGTCTTGATCTCCATGTACCTCTAGACCAGGGTGTGCGAGGATTAGACATGTCTAGAGAATGTGTGGTAGTTAGAGTTAGCAAAAAATGGTAGAAATCATAAAAACGAACTTTAGAAACACAAACGGGCTTCAAAAACGGCTTGTGTACTTTAAAAACGCAAACGAGACTTTGACAAACGAAGTAAAATAACGCAAACAAACTTCAGCAATGCAAATACAATAGGTATTTTCAACTATATATCCAAACTGCCTCAAAATTGAACCAACTTTGGGAGATGGTTTTGATACTCCTTCAAGATTCTTTTCTACATCTATACAGTTCTTGAACTTTTCAATTTTGCTGCACAACCCTTGTAATAGTAACTTTGATGTTCGTTTCATTTGGAAAAGACACATTTTGAAAATCTCCACTACGGAGTTCATAAAAAAGAGGAGTAATTGACCACCTAAAGCTGCACTAAAGTCTTGTTTAAGTCTACTTTACATGATCATGTATTCCTCATCAAATAGCTTCATTGCTTGGCAAGAAATCAACCACCTTATTAACAAATATTGCCTCAATGGTTTTAAAAGGTTGGACCTGGTTAACACTATCACAAAAGCTATTACACATAACGACTTGCTTGGTTAACACTATCACAAAAGCTATTACACATAACGACTTGCTTGGCTTAATAATTAATCATAGTAATCTCATCACACTAATTAGGCAGTAGGCCCATACTCAATGGGCCTACTCTTGACTCATTGAGTATGGTGCCTGGGTGAGGACGCGCACGTGCGCACACACACATCAGTATGGCTTAGTAATGGCCTATCCTATACTTGGAAACTCTTGTATAATACTTTTTATAGTGCCAACTGTGACTTGGCCTTATCCACTGAAGGCCTTCCACTTGATGCTTAAAATCTGAAGCTCCCCTCCTATGGGGCCGAACCACTTCTTGCACTATCTTGGCTTAAGTAAAGCTTTATGGTTGATAGGCATCGAGTGGAACAAACTTTTGTCTCATAATTTTTATAGTGCTAACTTTGACTTGGCCTTATCCACTGACAGCCTTCCACGTCTTGATGCTTAAATCTGAAGCTCCCCTCCTATGGGATCAAACCTCTTCTTGCATTATCCTAGCTCAAGTAAAGCTTTATGGCATATATGCATCGAGTGAAACTCGCCCTTAAACACACTTGTGTTGAGGTGCTATTCTTCTTCGGTGGGAACACTCCCCTAAAACCTACTTTCAAAGGGTTTAAAACCCCTTGCATAATTATGTACACGTTCTTGAATGGGGTCTCTCCCCCCAAGCGTGATGTGAGATTCTCTGCTGGCATTCTCCCTGCTAACTATGTAGCAATGATCTCTCTCTCTCTCTCTCTCTCTCTCTCTCTCTCTCTCTCCACACCCCCCCCCCCCCCACCCACATGCGCGCCATCACTAATGGCTCATATGGGCTTGTTATGGTACCTGAGCCACCTCCATACTTGGATCCTCTGGAAAATTATGTCAGCTGTATGCTCAATTTTTACATCTTTATAGTAGATGAGGCCATGGAATTTATTGAGAAACTTGTGCTCCTTCTCAATGGTCCTATTTTGTAGTGATTTCAAAAATTCATACATCTTTACAAACTTTTCTAGGAAAACATTTAGGTGTTCTCCATGGTTTAAAACTAAACCTCTCAAATTTTTTATTGATTGGTTACTTTGTAGTAACTTCTGAGTTATTTTGTCCCAAAAATGACTTGAGATGCTTGGCTGGTATGCAATTAAGAAGCTTTCTATTTGGAATTGTCTTGGGTGAAATTATCCACTCTCAAAACTAGATTTAGTATGCCTTTTTTGACATACTCTAGCTGAGGATAAGTTTAATTCTGGATCACATACTCCCTTAGGGGCTATATTTAATTCATAACTAACCTAAAACAGATTAAGTAAGTTAATTTACCTTCAAATACTATATTGTGTGGCAATTTCTTAATTTAGAGTTAAAACTGACTTATGATATGTAGTCATCCTTTAATATGGGATACACTTACAAGCTAACTAAGGGTTATACTTTCTTAACTGACAATATCACACAAAAAACACTAATTAGTGATTCAATTGCTGATAGAAAATATTGTTTGCAGCAAAGATAGAAAGGAAGCTTACTCTTTTTGATAACTCACTAGCATTAAGTGATTTTTTAATGTCTCATTTTATACTTTCTTAACTGACAATATCACACAAAAAACACTAATTAGTGATACAATTGCTAATAGAAAATATTTTTTGCACCAAAGATAGAAAGGAAGCTTACTCTTTTTTATAACTCACTAGCATTAAGTGATTTTTTAATATCTCATTTTACTATGCAATAAAATACTTGTTTAAATAACTCGAAATAGAATTACTCTAGAGATTATTTTGTTTCTAGTCAAGGTTCAATCCCTTGCCTTGTCTAAATCTACCTCCCTAATTGATAGCACATGACTAAATTAAATGAAGTGTTTGTGGGGACTACTCTGATTAAAAACCGTGGAACTCTTCCTCTAGATACCCTTGTGATTTTTCAAAAACAAATGATTTATGTTGACACAATAAACATTGGCTGCCACTTAATGCACACACTAACCAGCTACAATGCTCTATCTAAAAACCATACATAAACATACCATCATTCTAAACAAAAGCTTAGTACTAAGAAGCATAATGAATAGACATGAATGTGGAGATAATAGAGACATGGATGACAAATGTCCAGTTCACTCGATGTCTGCATTCCATACTAAAACAAGAATGCTAAAGATTTTTTTATTTGCATGATGGTTGCAGGTAAGGATTTTGACTTCTATTATCTTTGGATTCAAAAGCTGTTCAACTTATCTAAGTAGAGGATGTCTACTTAACCTTTTATTTCTTAGATTTCTTAGATGTAACTAAGACATAAAATTTATTTCCATATGTACATATATTTATTTAAAAATATATTTACACATTTTCACTTATCTTTGTCAATTCTCTTGTCAAATTGCATGGTTCAAGTTGTGAATATGATATATAGATTAATACTCCAAAACACACACACACAGAGTTTAGGATAACTCCTACTAGTACATCGAATTTTAAAATGCTATAATAAATTTACACAAGCATACTAGATACTTTGACTACTCATAAGTGTTTTTAAAAAATCAGACTCCTTCGGTTATGGTAAGAGCTTACCGTGCATAAGGGGGTCGATTAAGGCACAGAAAGATATAGAAAAATTGTCTGTAAAACCCGACAAACAAATTAAAATTGCTTAGAGAGGAGCTTTTTGAATTCTAGAAGCTCTTTCAAAAATTAGGAAATTTTTCCTATACCTTACCCTCAAAACCGGCGGGTTTAGGGTTATTGATACACCTCCTTCACTCTCTTTGTTTCTAGGTGATCATATGGAAACTGGTGCATGAATATGTATTTTCCAGTTTTTTGTTAACAAACCAGTTTTCATCTTATAGATGCTTTTAACAAGCCAGGTGGCAGGAACTGGTTTTTTGTTAACAAACCAGTTTTCATCTTATAGATGCTTTTAACAAGCCAGGTGGCAGGAACGATGTCATATGAAAACACTTACACTCACACACACACGCATGCAAACTCATACTAACACATGTATATATACGCATGATTTTAAGGCTACGTAGCTTGCGCCAGTGCCGCAGGAAAATAATACACACACATGCACACATGTGGCAAGAAAGTCTGTCTCTGAGGAATCCGACCCCACAGAGCCAAACCTTGAAGAGCTTGGCAAGGCTTTGCTTTGATCTGTAGCGTTTCATCTAAAGCTCAGTGGCGAACCGTGGGGAAGCCACACATACTCACACACATAAAATATTATTGTCTAGTGTTCCGCATACAGAGTAAAAGTGAACACAAGACGCTCGACGATAGTAAGAAAAATTAAAATTTTGTTTTTCGCGCAATTTGGCTAGCGTGTTCCTGCAAAAAAACGTCCAGTTGAACGAATTTTTTTGTGAAGCTTTCCAAGCGGGCTCCCTCTTTCAAACAAACATATACACACACATTTGGGATATCTATTTAAACACTACTAGGGAAGGAATAAATCCAATGTACTGCCCTTATAAGCAGCATTATAATGTGTTGTCCACCTTAGCTTCTCAAACATCAGAAGCATTGGCACTCAGAATTAATGGTAGCACAAGCAAGATAACTATTTATTCCCGTACATCTCTATTCGCACATTAGCTTCAAAACCTTCACTCACAATCTCACTTGAGCAAAGACTCGGTTCATTGAAAGAGGAAGACTAGTAAGCGGGGGTGCTTACAATTACATTGCCAATGGGATACAAAGCTTTTACAAAATAAAAACACTCATGGTAGATAAGAGAATGGAGACTAATTCCATGGTTGCATCTTCCTACTCTCAGGTGGTTTTTGCTCTCTATATAGCAATTTTTTTTTAATTTTTCTTTGTTATATTAATGAGCTCATACTGATGATAGAACTAACACACTCTAAATCTTTTCCAAGAACACAGAAATAATTAAATTTCTTTGTGGCTACACTTGTTTTTATGAGCAAAAGAGTAAATTTGTTCAATCCCTATGCTTTTTTATACTTAGCAGTACAAATTATAGCATGCTAAGTTTAAGAGGTATGTAAAAAATTGTACGCAGTTCAGCATTATTACAACATAGCTTAAGGTATTCTTTAGTTCCTTACTACCATATATTATCAAAGGTGATATTAGTGGCAAGTCATTACTTTGAGTCATGAGAAATGCAATATAATGAAAAATTTGACTTAGACTCCAAATAAGACTCGAAAGAAGTAAATAGATCTCATTTATTCCCAGATATTCATAGAAGAATATTGGCATACTTTTATACTTTAGTCGGAAAATCTTTTTATGGCCCTAAAAGATTACGAAAAGCTTCAATGGGTTTTTTTCCATAAGAGCGTTAAATTTGTTTATACACTTTTACTAGTTAAAAAAGCTAGTTATACCTAGTTGTGGGCTTTACTAAGCTTGCACCCACTTACAATTTTGAACTAAACGTAATTGAATACTCTCTAATACACGCATATGAACTTTGTTTGAATGCAAGGATAAAAGGGACATGGATGACAACTGTCGGTTCCACCCTATACCTGCATTCCATGATTTAACAAAATTACTGACAATTTTTTTGTTTACATGATGGCTGCAGGTAAGGATTCTGCCTTCTTTTATCATTAAATTCAAAGCGTTGTTCATACAATATTGCTGGCAGGGATATTTCTTCTACTCCTGCATCTGTTTACTTTTTAGATGTAATTAAACATCAAAACTCTAGTTCAAATCTACTTAAAAGAAAAAATTTCAAAATTTTTTTGGTATATAATCACTTTTACTAAGCTTTGTCATGCCTCTTTTTGAATAGATTGTTCAAATTGTGAATAAAGTATATAGTTTAATACTCCAAAACACACACACACACACACACACACACACACATAAGTACTTACTTCTCTGTCTATAACCTAACAACTATGTTCTATCTTTTAAATCACACCCTAGGTTTTACTCACATGTTACCTTGCTTTATTAAAAAAAACACCCGTGTGCTGTTTTCATTTTCTGTATAGACATCCACCCATGCTATAACTAAGGTTGATAACACCTCAACAACTATCATTTAGGCTACCCTTGGATAAAACCCACAGTCGGATGGTACCCCTAAGGAGGAATAATATTAAAACAAAAAACATGGGCATTAAATTTGGTAGCATTCAACGAGGCCAGCCTCACACTTTGTAGCTATGCAACACTCATTCTCTCTTCCCTCCCATGTTAATGGTGCATAGGTAACTCTATTTTCCATAACCGAGCCCCATCAGAGGCGGTTGCTTTTGTTTCCCTAGTAGAAATGGCACCTTGCCTACTCAAAGCTTGGAATGATGGAGTATATTGCTTGCTATGCCATGATTACTCGTGATCAACCTTCTTGTATTTAAAGAGGTGAGGGCACATTCTGCCTCTTGCTTAGCCTTGTGTGTGTTTGATTTGTGTAAACTGAAAGAGAGGACTGTGTGTATCACTCTCTGTTGTGGTGATATGGACCTTGCAGTGCAGCCCACACAAGGTCGATTACTGAGTATCGCTCTTGATAATATGGTTATCTTCTCTCTTTTGAAAGAGTGGATCAAAGGCGATGTAAGCACCTCTACTTGTATACAGTTATGTAACATTTTGGCTTGGCATGGTATAAAGGTTTGTGACCACTTGGGCAAAAATGTATATACCAAAAATATTGCTTATTGTCTCACATAGCGTAAACCCTTGGAAGATAGGTAGACAATATTGGGTTTAAAATTTCTTTTGACAAGCTTTAATTAAGTGGCTTTTTTTTTTTTTTTTTTTTAACTCGTGTCCATTTCTGACATAGAAAGAGGTGGTACTGAGCTAGTGTTCTTAGAAAGAGATTGACACCTCAT
The DNA here is from genome assembly GCF_014529385.1 of Adiantum capillus-veneris. Taxonomy (NCBI): domain Eukaryota; kingdom Viridiplantae; phylum Streptophyta; class Polypodiopsida; order Polypodiales; family Pteridaceae; genus Adiantum; species Adiantum capillus-veneris. The sequence goes on from NC_140939.1 coordinate 137,894,100, forward strand.
TCATAAGGTTGCTTGAAGAAAGGATTGGTATGTTTTTTTTGACACATTAAACTTGAGAAAAATGATTCAAGTTAGCCCAAGGGGACTTATATTTTTGAGGTAGATAAACATGGCTGGGTTGGCTTACTTTTGTGCCGATTAGATGTTTGGGTTGATAAGATACATCTAAAATATCTTTTTTTACTTCATAGCTTCATAATTATGTTAATGCCTGACAAATGTGGCAAAGTCTGTTATTAAAATGAATTGCTTAGATTTAAAAAATTGGTAATGCATGGTAATAGACTTTGTTTAAAGATCAACTAAATAAATAGGAACCAAACTTTTAAAAACTTTCTTACAAACTAATCTGGAACAACCAGAAAAACTCTGGACATTGGTTTTAAGTTGAAAAGTTGTAAGTTGGACATGGATAACAACTCATATAGTTCATTGAACGTGTTAAACACATCCAAGGCTAACATATGTGTTGTCTTGTTTACATGGATGCAGGTGAGGACTCTATCTTGTCTTGGCTTTTTTCTGGCTTAAAGAAAATGTATGTCCATGATTACAATTGCTACTACTAATTGGGAAGTACTTGTGATATCAGTTTATACTAGAATGAGGATTCATTCTCATAAGCTTTGTACAAAGATAATTCTAAGACTAAGTTGTTTTTATACTTATTATTGCCTTTTCTCTAAAGCCAACTATCTTTTGAATGTTAAAGTTCAATTATGTGTTATTATTTAAGTAAAAACATATACACACATGTCCTATACATAAGGTTTTCCATACTCTTTGGATAAACTAGGACACTAGCTTTAGAAACTAGTTTTGAATCTTAGTTCTAAATTGGACCCACAGTCTGTAAACCCTTGATTGGTTGGCTGGTGTTAGGAGGTCCCTCATAGACTAATTTTTGGTCACGTGCTCATGGCTGTTATAGTCTCTTACTTTGCTGGTTTAAGGATTGCAGGCCCAATTTACAAGACTAATTGTGTATATTTATATATATTTTTTCTTTTTCTTGCAAGATCACAAACACTTTAAAATGACAGCTTTCATGAGAGTAAACTATGACCCAGAGAAGCATACAAGGAATTTAGAGCAGATTAAGTTTTACCTAAAAGACCATACTCCAAAAAATACCTTAGCAGTTAGAACTCGACTTTTTTGGCTAGAAAGGCCAAATGTTGTGTTACTTACTACCATAAGTAATCAAAGCCTTACTAGCAATTTTGTATATTGCAGACCCTTGCTCTTTCGCAGGGCCTGGAACTATCTTATGAACCCCTCTCTGTGGCAACCTCTCTTGTCCTCATGTGTATTGGCACCTTGGATGCTTCTCAATTAACATATAATTTGGCTATTACCATAGACAAAAAGTTGTCTATCTTGGGCATGTTATCTTTCAATGATTGGGTCAAGATTAATGATTGGGTCAAGATTCTAGCTACCTTGGACAAGGACTTCAAAGATGGTGTTAATATGATCTCCTAGTACATAGCACAGTTACCTATACTCTCTGTACAATATCAACAAGAGCTTGCCCTTTTTTCCTCTTAAGGGGCTGAATTATCTAACTTTTTGAAAAAATTATGTGGCCTCAATCCTTCTTTCATCAGTACCCCCACTGCTCCAACTATCCATCAAACCGGTGGCATCTTTTGTAGAGATAGTGCGGCTCTTGAAGCCGTCAAGAAATGTCAGAGTAATCTTTGCTCTCTTAGTGACTCTAACCTTTTACAAATGGTACCAAAAATATCCAAGGTTTCCCCTTTCCTACCTGTTAGACAAATTGAAATTGGATCTTTTGGGGTGGACCATCAGCTCTGGGTCCTACCTAACAAAGATTTTCTAGCACCAATTCTTAGCGAAACCTGGGTATACCTGTCTAATCTTCCCGCCTCCACTACTGAGAATTGTAGACTCAAAATTTTAAAAGGAGGACAGTTCTTAGACAAAGGGGAATTCATCAAAGGCCCCTTCAACCTCAACCTTATCGACCACTCCAAATTTTCTTCCAATACAGACCTTTAAATCCGTACAAAAGGGAACATGGAGTTTGCCAAAAGTAATCCAAATTTCTACACAAAATTCATTTGGAATGTTTTTTGACCATATGGTAAATATGCTTGCAAATTTCTTGACCCTAAAGCATCTTGAGAATCCACCATCATGTGGTTAGATCATGCTATCTGGTTTATCCTCAACCATCTGGACCTACTCTTCCCCAAAAAAACGATGGACTTCCATATTTCCCTTATTTGTTCTTGGTTAGGTGGCCAACCTAAACAGATAGTGATTGTTCAAATTTCTTTCAACATGATTCGTAGGTTAATGTTGGATATCCTAAAGGAACTAAAGTCTGATGAACCTAGGACTTATCTAACCACTTATGCTAACTACAAAGGAGTGAAGATTATCACTGGTTTACTCAAGCCATGTATTGAGGATGATGACTCCCCCTCACCAAAAAGACCTAATTCTCTTGCTACCCCCAATTCATTTACTTCATTTCTGCACCTTGCTCTTCCTCTATTAAAATATATAGGAAAATCTTGTAGCTACACTAGAGGAAGAGGTAGAAATACCCCTATTCAGCACGTTCTTGACTTATAATCATTGATGATTATGTAGGTTGCTCTTGGCCCATGTGGAAGTAGGCATCCCAAAAAAAAACTTCTTGCAAAGATTATATCTACGAACACTGTCTTTTTCAAAATGAGCGTCTCGATTGGATACACCCCAAGACACTTTTTTGTGAGTGTTTTGACTTACTATTTGGAAACCATAAATTACTTGATAATGTACTTATTAGTTGGAAGTATCAACAACCTATTAAGAATTTGGTCTACAGTAATGATTTTTTAAGACACAACTCTATTCCAGAATGTGCTTGTAACAGATTTATCACATTTTGTAAAGATTTTGATACGTATGGCATGCATGTCTGTACTTGTGATCTTAGTATTATTGAAAATACCACAGTTCGGAAAGTCCTGTCTAAAGTGCTAAATCACATACCCAAACTTCCTCCAAAACCATATCTCGCTTTATCAGTTTTACTTAGCTGTTTAACTGACCTTGTCAGTACTCTCCGACTGGAGAATACAATCCTATTGGACTTAGCAAAATTAGTGGAAAAATGTTTTTTCCAAAAAATCCCACGCATACCTTGTAAATGGTTGTCTGCAGATGGCTCTTGGATTTAAAAAATTGTCTCTTGAATTTAAAAAACTTTCAAAGAATTGGTTCTTAGTAGGGCTAGATAAAAGCTTTAATTGTCCTACTCTTACATGCAAAAACTGGCTTGAAGAGCAGATGTCCTATCTTAGGTAATTCAACTGGCCTTTAACAATGCAAGGAAGAAGGGTTTATTCTACATTTCTCTTTCCAAAAACCCTAGATGGATTAAAAAAACACACTCATCTCATTCCTTACACTTCAATGAAGAAAAACTACGTTTAAACATATCATGGGTACTTGATAACTACACATTTCTCTCTGGAGGACAATGCTTTAACCAAAGCCTAGGCATTCCCATGGGCTTCTCCTGCTCCCCTCTTATGTGTAATATATACTTAGCCTTCTTCAAATATAAATGGTTTCTCAAAACCATGGGGTACAAATGTAATAATCTTAAACTTTCACTATTTAAAAATACATATAGATATATGGATGGCATACTAAGCCTCAACAATAGATCTTTCTCAAAGGAGATCAATCATATATATCCACATTGCTTAAAAATTGAACCAAATTATGGACAAGGGTTTATTACATCAAAAGGCTTCTTTTCCACTTTGGTACAATTCCTTAAATTTTCAATTTCTCTTCATGTACCTTGTATATGAGAGTATGACCAAAGGTTTTCTTGGAAGAGAGACCTTCTGAATTTCCCACCTATTGAATTCATAAAAAATAACAGTAATAGACTCCACAAAGTAGCTCTTAGCAACTGTATCAGTCTTCTTTACCTAATAGTATACTCCTCTTCCAACTACCTCCTAGATTGGGAAGACATCAAGATACTTATACACAAATTTTGGCTTAACAAATTCAAAAGATATGACATAATTAATGAAATTACAAAGTCACTTTCTAAAGATGACTGGCTTGGCTTACACTTTTACCACGGTAATCTCATCTCTTTAATAAGGTAGTAGGCCCATTCACAATGGGCCTACTATCGACCCATTGTGTGTGGTGCCTCGGACAGAGTGGGTACACACACACACACACACACACACAAGTACATACTTCTTTGTCTATAACCTAACAACTATGTTCCATCTTTTAAATCACACCCTAGGTTTTACTCACATATTACCTTGCTTTGTATAAAAAAACACCCCCGTACTGCTTTCATTTTCTCTATAAACATCCACCCATGCTATAACTAAGGTTGTTAACACCTGAACAACTATCATTATAAAAATGGTGCCTATTTTTTAGGCTACCCTTGGATGAAACCCACCATGGATGGTACCCCTAAGGAGAAATAATATTAAAACAAAAAACATGGGCATTAAATTTGGTAGTATTTAACGAGGCCAGCCTCACACTCTGCAGTTGTGCCACACTCATTCTCTCTTCCCTACCATGTTGATGGCGCATAGGTAACTCTGTTTTCCATAAATGAGCCCCATCAGAGGGGGTTGCTTTTGTTTCCCTAGTAGAAATGGCACCTTGCCTACTCAAATCTTGGAATGATGGAGTATATTGCTCGCCACATGCCATGATTACCTTCTTCTGTTTAAAGAGGTGAGGGCGTATTCCACCTCTCACTTATCCTTGTGGGTGTTTGATTTGTGTAAACTGAAAGATAGGACTATGTGTATCACTCTCTGTTGTTGTGATATGGAGCTTGCAGTGTTGCCCACATAGGACGGTTACTGACTATCGTTCCTGATAATATGGTTATCTCTCTTTTGAAAGAGTGGGTCTAAGGTGATGTAAGCACTTCTGCCTATATACAATATTGTAACATTTTGGCTTGGCTTGGTAAGGGCCCACTATGTGCGTGGCTAATTCCGGCAGTGAATGACATTAAAAGGTTGTCTGATAACACCTGGTATGGTTAATTATGGCTAATTTAAAAAATGTATAGGCTGAATCCTAGCCGTAAAAGGTGTTGAGATGATGGAGCAATTTGGTAGGGTTGCTCTAACAATTTGGTAGGGTTCATTACTTGCGACTGAAATAATCTTCCTATACTTGAGTAAGGTACTCTTCACATAGTTTGAACTTTTGCTCCTACACCATATATGGTTTTTTTCTGTCTAAATTCCAAACTCTACATCTGACAAATTACTGTGTGGTATAAAGGTTTGTGACCACTTGGGCAATATTGTATATACTGAAAAGCTTGCTTACTCTCTCGTATAGCGTAAACCGCTGGAAGATACATATACAATATTGGGGTTTTTCTTTTTGACAAGATTTAATTAAGTGGTTAGAAAAAAACTCTTGCCTGTTTCTGACATAGAAAGAGGTGGTACTGAGCTGGTGTTTTTTGAAAGAGATTGACACCTCATCCATAAGGTTGTTACATTACACTTGAAGAAAGGATTGGTATGTTTTTTTGAGATATTGGACTTGAGAAAAATGATTCAAGTTATCCCAAGGGGACTTACATTTTTAAGGTAGATAAACATGGCTAAGTTGGCTTACTTTTTTGCCGACTAGATGTTTGGGTTGATCAGAGACATTTAAAAGATCTTTTTTACTTCATAGATTCATAATTATGTTAGTGCTTGACAAATGTGGCAAAATCTATTATTAAAATGAATTGCTTAGATTAAAAAAGTGGGTAACCTCCTGGTAATAGATTTTGTTTAAAGATCAACTAAATAAATAGGAAACAAACTTTTAATAGATTTCTTATAAACTAACTTAGAACAACCAAAAAAACTCAAGACATTGGTTTTAAGTTGAAAAGTTGTAAGTTGGACATGGATAACAACTGATATAGTCCATTGACACTTGTTAAACACATCCAAGGCTAACATATGTGTCGTCTTGTTTGGATGGATGTAGGTGAGGACTTTATCTTTTCTTGGAATTTTCTTGCCTTAAAGCAAATGCCTGTCCATGATTACACTTTCTCCTACTACTTGGGAAGTACCTCTGATATCAATTTATATTGGAATGAAGCTTCATTCTCATAAGCTTTGTACAGAGATAACTCTAAGAGTGAGTTGTTTTTGTACTTATCATTTCCTTTTCTCTAAAGTAGCTGTCTTTTGAATGTTAAAGTTCAGTTATGTCTTATTATTTCAGTAAAAATAGCTACACACACGTCCTATACATAAGGTTTTTCAATACTCTTTGGATAAACTTGGATGTTGGCTTTAGGAACTAGTTTTGAATCTTAGTTCTAAGTTGGACCCACAGTCTGTAAACACTTGATTGGTTGGCTGGTGTTAGGAGGTCCCTCATAGACTAATTTTTTGGTCATGTGCTCACGGCTGTTATAGTCTCTTACTTTGCTAGTTTAAGGATTGCAGGCCCGATTCACAAGACTAATTGTGTATATTTATATTTTTTTATTTTTTATTTTTTCTGGCAAGATCACAAACACTTTAAAATGACAGCTTTCCTGAGTAGGTCTCAGGTTTTTGTTGCAGCTCTTGCTTGATTGGATTTTACAGCTGTTGTTGGCTCATATGAATAGGGAGGGTGGAAGACCCTTAGAGAGAGACAGGTTTCTGTCGCTCCCGTCTGAACCCAGCCAGAGAGAGTGAGTGAGTGAGAGAGACGTTTCTCAACTCGGTTTCAACTAGTGTTCGGGAAAAATCATCTTTCAAACATAAAATTTTCCTTTCCTTGAATTTGTTTAAGAGGAAATTTTAGAAAATTAGGTCATTTTTTCAGGTTTTTACACTATTTTGGACTGGAATTCTCCTTTTCCTCTTGCCCTTAACCGACATTTTTGAAATTGAAAATGGCACGATATTAATCTGACACATTTTTCTCGAACACTAGTTTCAATTACCAGAAGCGCGTGGCGCATGAGAGAGAGAGAGAGAGAGAGAGAGAGAGAGAGAGAGAGAGAGAGAGAGAGAGAGAGAGAGAGAGAGAGAGAGAGAGAGAGAGAGATTTTATTATCGTCCTCGGAGGTCAAATATGACCTATGGGACCAAAGTTACATGTGATGTAGTATGTGTATGGCTGATGAGTGACTCTCGATGCTCCAAAATTGTAGTGATGAGAGTCGCAATGGAGAGCCCACACTTTGGCTGGGAGAGGAAAGTGTGTAGGTCTAAGTTATGGCTGAAAATGTGAGAGAATCAAATTCGGATGTGATCAAAAGCTGAGCACTCTAGTAGTGTGTGGTACTCAGACTCTCGAACTTGCAGTGAGCATAATGTGCACAATCGATTTGACTCTTCTCCATTGCCCCAACGCCCTATCTCGCAATATAGGTTTTGTAGTTGGGGGCAATATAGGTGGTGTAATGTATGAAGCATGACCCACCGGATTTCTCCCAAGCCGTAATACATTGGCGTTGTAGAAAAGCTTCATTCACTTGAGAGTCAATTGAAGCATCATGTAGCAAGTGTAATGCATCCCATCTCCCAAACCACTTCTTTATGTCTTGCATCCATCCCGTGCTCAAGATCTTGCTTTTATGCGTCTTTTGAACTTTTTTGCTTGCTTCCCATGCAATTGTAGGAAGTCGATGTGAGGGGTTTTGACGCATCTTTATCATGTACTCCACAACCCTTTCCATGTCCATAACCTCAATTGGAAGAGATCCCGACTCAAGAAGTAGGAGCATATATGGTGTTTGTGTCTTAACTTGGAGAAAGTTTGTAAGAAAACACTTTTGGACATTCTCAAACTCTTTCCAAGTAGACTTTGAGATGCTCCCGCCCCACACTTCAACTCCATAAAGAAGAACCGGTGTCACCAATGCATCAAAAAGATACTTCTTGAGAACCCAACACTTGATGTTTTCCACATTACACATGTTCTCAAATGCATAATATGCTCTCTTTTCCGCTTCCAAACGACGCATAGCACATTTATGCCACTTGTGATTGGATGGAACCTCAAGGCCAAGGTACTTAAAGCTCTCAACAACTTCAAGTGTCTCGTTGTTGTACACAATGCATGGCTTATCCTTATGGTTGGTTTTCACAAGCATAACCTTTGTTTTGGATTCATTTACAATCAGCCCACTATGCAAGCAAAAGTTCTCAAGGACAACCATAAGCTTTTGTGCATCTTCTAAAGTGTGTGCTAGAAGCACTACATCATCCGCATACAACAAAAGCATGATTACCGCATTGCAAATAGTGACCTCTTCAATGCCTTCTTCTTGCATAAAGTCTAGTACCATTTGTTCCAATTGATCGATGCATAGACCAAAGAGAGTTGGTGACAATGGACATCCTTGTTTAACCCCAATAGTGCTTACAAAAATTTCTGAAATTTCTCTTCCCATGCGCAATTGACAAATCACCTTCTCATAGATTCGAGAAACCGCAAGCATAAACTCACTTGGCACTTGGAGTTCTTCCATCCTTCTCCACAAATTGTTACGTGGAATCATATCAAAGGCTTTCTTAAAGTCCACAAAACAACAATACAATCGCTTGCCTTTCAACCGACTTTCCTCCATGAGAACACGAAGAGTGACAATATGATCAATGGTGCTATGGCATCAACGAAAACCCGCTTGTCCCTTTGCACGCTTGTCATTCTCTTCAGCCCAATCACTCAATTTCACTCCATTATGCACCCAAACAACTTTGCCATAAGAGACCCAATCATTATAGTCCGATAGTTTCTTACATTCTTTACATCCCCTCCTTTATGCAAAGGCTTAACCCAATTAGTACTCCAATCATAAGGCATACCATGTTGAAGTGCAAGGTTGAACATATCACACATCCACTCATGCGTAAAATCTCCCGTCCATTTGATCATCTCCGGCTTGATACCTTGAAGATCTCCCGCTTTGCGAGTGGCCAACTTTTCAAGCCCATCGCATACATCCTCAATAGTAAAAAAAGACGGCATACATGGGAGTGAACCATAAAATGGCATTTTTTCAGTATTTGCTTGCTCATATAATTGCCTACAATGTGTGTACATATCCACTAGACTCAAGTTACCAAAATTCTCAACCTGCTTGCCTCTCAAGTTTCTCCAAAATCTTCCACATGCATGTGCCTTTTCTTGGACTTGAAATTCTTGTTGCTTTACTTCCCATCTTCTTCTCTTCTTTTGAATCAATGCCTTGTATGTATGCAAATGACTTTGATAGTTGTCTTTGTCCATAGTTGCATCAAGCTTTATCAAGGACTTTCGAGCATCTTGACATTCTTTATCAAACCACCTTTTGCGTGATCTATCTTTGTTGATACCATGGAGATGCTTTATGGAAAAGCATTCTTCCGCACAAGAACAAATAGCTTTCTTGAAAGCTTCCCGTTTAGTTTCCAATGGTGCATCACATTGAAGCTTTGTCATCCATAATTTTTGCTCAACCATTTCAATGTACATTGGTGCCCGTTTGAAATCCATACATAGTGATAACTTCTCTTTCCTTTGGCTGAGGTTATCATGCTTAGTTGCTTCTCCACATGAAAGGTCAATACATAAGGTGCGATGGTCGGATTCCGGGGTCCATTGACCAAACATAAAACTCTTTATGCGATACATGATGGTTGCGGAGAGTAGCATATAGTCAATCACACTATCCCCATTATGTCTCCTACATGTAAATCCATTGGTTCCACTCCACAAAGATACACCATTGGCAATGAGCATACCCGTGCTATTACACATGTGTAAAAGTAACTTTCCATAGTGATCCGGCTCTTTCTCATCCATTGAAGTACGATCATACAAGTGAACTTCCTCCAACTCCCTGGAAATGTATGGCATATCAAATTGTTGAGTATCATGTTGCAATGTTTTTGTGCGAGCATTCATATCCCCAAATACAATAACATCACCTTCACCTTTGAAATAAGCAATGTCCTCTTCCAAATCAGAAAATGGTTGATCTCTATCCATGCAAGCATAAAAGGGAGAATCATGATGAGGAATGTAGCAACCGGCTCTTTTTGGTGTCATAATTTTCAGCCATACATAACGTTTGTACTTGTCATCTTTCACAATTGATACAAAATCTCCCAATCCTTTCTTAACCATACATGCTAACCCTCCTTGTCCTCTTCGTTGCTTGAGATTCTTTGACCACATCAATGAATGTACATTGTAATCCTCCAAGCCGTTAATCCTTTGTGTATCATGCTCCCAAGTTTCAACAAGAAGTACAACATCGGCTTTGCTTGTTAGTTCATCAATGCCAACCCCCGCATTCCATGGATATCCATTACAATTCCAAAAGCATATTTTCAATTGTAACTCGGTCTCATAGGTCACGCATCCCTATTTGCTTGAGAGACTTGCCTCGTCCTTGGGCACATTTTCTTCATGAGATATCTCCTTGTTTTTATTATTCTTTTCCTCATATGCCTTGCGACGCATATTTTGTTGCTTAATAGTGCGATCTTCACATACAAAACATTTTGTATCCCTCAAATAGATCCAACTATTATCAAGGATAATCTTTCGCTTGGTCTCATCCGGCATGGTGCATACCATTGGCCATTCTCCAGAGAGAGAGAGAGAGAGAGAGAGAGAGAGAGAGAGAGAGAGAGAGAGAGAGAGAGAGAGAGTGTTCGGGGAAAATCAATTTCACAAACGTACGAAATTCTAGATTCAAATAGAAAAAAAATTTAAATAACAAACATTTCTTACAATTTAATCGTATTTTCATGAATTTTCCAAGCAAATTTTCTCCTTCCCCCACCCTTTAACTGGCTATTGCTCACCCAAAGCCTTTAAAAGAAAAACCTACTGGAAACAGTCCACACAGCTACAGATTGTTTCTAGTAGTTATTTTAAAGGCTTTGGGAGAGAGAGAGAGAGAGAGAGAGACAGAGAGAGAGAGAGAGAGAGAGACGTTTCTCAACTCATTTGCAGAGTCAAGTAGCACGAGCGAGCGATAGAGAGAGTGAGAGAGTGTGTCGACAAATAGTGTTTAGGGAAAATCAATTGCACAAACTTACAAAATTCAATTCATTTTATAGTTTTTGGAGGTCTCTTTCTTCAATCCCTGACACCTGTAATGAACATAGCTTTGGATTGACTACTCTACGCATATTCAATCCCTTCTACAACTATGACTATGCAATGTTTGGTGTGTAAGGATAATTAAATGTGGACTTCTAAATAATTATCTTGCTAGAAGCTTCAAATAAGCATTGACTATCCATTATTAATCTAGATAGCACTTAAAAAATTAATGTAGGTTTGTATAGTAGTATGTATGTGTATGTGCTATGTGCTATGTGTGTGCCTGTGCATGTGCGCATATCTACAACAATGTACATGTGTGTGTGTGTGTGTGTGTGTGTGTGTGTGTGTGTGTGTGTGTGTGTGTGTGTGTGTGTCATCAACGATGCAAGCTCACTAACTTCAGGCTGGGTTTTTTGTTTTTAAAATATGAGGCAACTAAAATCAAGGTGGGTTCTTGTTAAATACATAGTATTACCAAATGAACTTCCGTAGCTGATGAGGAGGTGAGGACTATTTCACATAGGTTTTTGTTTGCACAAATTTGCATGTGCACATGCACGCATGCACACACACATAGAGAGAGAGAGAGGAGAAGAAGAAGAGATTTTTAATGTCGTAGGAAACTATCCCAAGCGACCTTAAAGATGGTGACTGGGAGAGTTGCTGAACTCAAGAACTATTATTCAAGAGGGAAAAGGCATAACCAATCTACCACACTTGGGTGATTAGAGAGAGAGAGAGAGAGAGAGAGAGAGAGAGAGAGAGAGACATTGTTTTATGCGACAAAGAATACATTCTCATTAGTTGCCTTGGACCTACAACCCAAACTTTAGTTACCCATGTTTTTGGGTCTCGATTATTAAATCCATTGAGAGCTACTCTTCTTCTTGGCGACCATGGAGTGAACTTTTTGATTGATCCTGTTTAGTAAAACTAGGCTCACTAGTTGGGGAGGAACCTATCTATTTTGCACAAGATTTGGGATGTTTGTGAGAAAGTCGCTCAATTTTTTCTTTGCTCAAGAATGGTCGCTCGCCGTTTGGTAAGACTCGCTACCTTGGACAAGGACTCCAAAGATGGTGTTAATATGATCTCCTAGTACATAGCCCAACTACCTATATTCTATGTACAATATCAGCAAGAGCTTGCCCTTTTTTCCTCTTATGGGCCTGTATTATCTAACTTTTTGAAAAAAGTATGTGGCCTCAATCCTTCTTTCATGAGTACCCTTGCTGCTCCAACTATCCCTCAAATCAGTGGTATCTTTTGTAGAGTCTTGAAGCCGTCAAGGAATTTCATAGAAATCTTTGCTCCCTTAATGACTCTAACCTTTTAGAAATAATACCAAAAATATCCTCGAGGGGTCCACCTCTATGTATGGAAGTATACCATGAGAGTTCAAGAGGAGGGGTTTTTTAATTCAAAAATTTTGGGTAAATTTACATAGGTATATTTAAATAAGGGGTTTTTTTTTATTGCACTTTGGAAAAAAAACCCGTAAGTTTATAAAGAAAGAGGGGTTGTTTTATTAGTTCAAGATTCACAGATAAGGGGTTTTTTAAATACCCTTTGAACGCACGTTGTATAGATGGTTTACATATAGTGAACCCCCCGAGAAAATATCCAAGGTGGATTTTGGACTTAAAGATGTCCTATCTTAGGTGATTAAACTGGCCTTTAATAGAGAAAGAAGGGTTTCTTCTCCATTTCTCTTTCCAAAAAACCTAGATGGATTAATAAAAACACACTCATCTCATCTCTTACACTTCAATGAAGAGAAATTATGTTTAAACATATCATGGTACTTCTGCACCATTCTCTCTGGAGGAAAATGCTTTAACCCAAAGCCTGGGCATTCCCATGGGCTTCTCCTGCTCCCCTCTTGCGTGTAATATATTCTTAGCCTTCTTCGATTACAAATGGTTTCTTAAAACCATGGGTGACAAAAGTAATAATCGTAAACTTTCACTACTTAAACATACATATAGATATATGGATGACATACTAAGCCTCAACATTAGATCTTTCTCAGAGAAGATCAACCATATATATCCAGACTGCTTAAAAATTGAACCAAATTATCGACAAGGGTTTATTACATCAAAAGGCTTCTTTTCCACTTCGATACAATTCCTTAACTTTTCAATTTCTCTTCATGTACCTTGTGTACGAGAGTATGACCAAAGGTTTTCTTGGAAGAGCGACCTTCTGAATTTCCCACCTGTTGAATTCATAAAAAAGAACAGTAATAGACTCCACTAAGTTGCTCTTAGCACCTGTATCAGTCTTTCTTTACCTAATGGTATACTCCTCTTCCAACTACCTCCTAGATTGGGAAGATATCAAGATACTTATACACAAATTTTGCCTTAATGGATTCAAAAGATATGACATAATTAATAAAATTACAAAGTCCCTTTCTCAAAATGACTGGCCTGGCTTACACTTTAACCACGGTAATCTCATCTCTTTAATAAGGTAGTAGGCCCATTCACAATGGGCCTACTATCGACCCATTGTGTATGGTGCCTGGGACAGGGTGGGGACACACACACACACACACACACACACACACACACACACACACACACACACAAGTACTTACTTCTCTGTCTATAACCTAACTACTATGTTCCATCTTTTAAATCACACCCTAGGTTTTACTCCAATATTACCTTGCTTTGTATAAAAAGACACCCCCATGCTGCTTTCATTTTCTCTATAAACATCCACCCATTCTATAACTAAGGTTGATAACACCTGAACAGCTAACATTATAAAAATGGTGCCTATTTTTTAGGCTACCCTTGGATGAAACCCACCGTGGGATGGTACCCCTAAGGAGGAATAATATTAGACCAAAAAACGTGGGCATTAAATTTGGTAGCATTTAACGAGGCCAGCCTCACGCTCTGCAGTTGTGCCACACTCATTCTCTCTTCCCTGCCATGTTGATGGCACATAGGTAACTCTGTTTTCCATAACAGAGCCCCATCAGAGGCGACTGCTTTTGTTTCCCTAGAAGAAATGGTACCTTGCCTACTCAAAGCTTGGAATGATGGAGTATACTGCTCGCCACAGGCCATGATTTCTCGTGATCAATGTTCTTCTATTGAAAGAGGTGAGGGCATATTCCTCCTCAATTATCCTTGTGTGTGTTTGATTTGTGTAAACTAAAATATAGGACTGTGCGTATCACTCTCTATTGTGGTGATATGGAGTTTGCAGTGTAGCCCACACAGGTCGGTTACTTACTATCGCTCTTGATAATATGGTTATTTCTTTTGAAAGAGTGGGTCTAAGGTGATGTAAGCACCTCTGGTTGTATACAATATTGTAACATTGTGGCTTGTCTTGGTAAGGCCCACTGTGTGGGTGGCTAATTCCGGCAGTGAATGACATTAAAAGGTTGTCTGTTAACACTTGGTATGGTTAATTATGGCTAATTTAACAAACGTATAGGCTGATTCCTAGCTGTAAAAGGTGTTGAGATGATGGAGCAATTTGGTTGGGTTGTTCTGACAATTTGGTAGGGTTCATTTCTTGCGACTGAAATAATCTGCCTATACTTTAGTAAGGTACTCTTCACATGAACTCTAACAGTATTGTACATTGCTCCTACACCATTAATGGTTTCTGTCTAAATTCCAAACTCTGTATCTAACAAATTACTGTGTGGTATAAATGTTTGTGACCACTTGAGCAATAATGTATATACCAAAAAGCTTTCTTACTGTCTCGTATTAAACCGCTAGAATATATGCATACAGTATTGAGTTTTAAAAAAAATTACAAGCTTTAATTAAGTGTTTTTTTAAAAAAAAACTCCTGCTCATTTCTGACATAGAAAGAGGTGGTACTGAACTGGTGTCTTTTGAAAGAGAGTGACACCTCATCCATAAGGTTGCTACAATAAACTTGAAGAAAGGATTGGTACCTTTTTTTTGACATATTAAACTTGAGAAAAATGATTCAAGTTAGCCCAAGGGGACTTATATTTTTAAGGTAGATAAACATGGCTGAGCTGGCTTATTTTTCTGCCGACTAGATGTTTGGGTTGATAAGAGACATCTAAAAGATCTTTTTTACTTCATAGCTTTATAATTATGTTAGTGCCCGACAAATGTGGCAAAATTTGTTACTAAAATGATTTGCTTAGATTAAAAAAGTTGGTAACCTCCTGGTAATAGATTTTGTTAAATTAAATAAATAGGAACCAAACTTTTAAAAACTTTCTTACAAACTAATCTGGAACAACCAGAAAAACTTTGGACATTGGTTTTAAGTTGAAAAGTTGTAAGTTGGACATGGATAACAACTGATATAGTCCATTGACACCTGTTAAACACATCCAAGGCTAACATATGTGTTGTCTTGTTTGGATGGATGCAGGTGAGGACTCTATCTTTTCTTGAAATTTTTTTGGCTTAAAGCAAATATCTGTCCATGATTACACTTGCTCCTACTACTTGTGAAGTGCTTCTGATATCAGTTTATAACGGAATGAGGCTTCATTCTCATAAGCTTTGTACAAAGATAATTCTAAGGCTGAGTTGTTTTTGTACTTATCCTTGCCTTTTCTCTATAGCCAGTTGTCTTTTGAATGTTAAAGTTCAATTATGTCTTACTATTTAAGTAAAAACAACTACACACACAAGAATGGAATACTCTTTAAAGCATGTCCTAAAACCCATCCTATGAATTATGGATTGAGCATACACAATAATCCACCATGATTGCGTTTCTACCTTCACAACTACTACTCTTGCTGCTTTTTAATCTTTGCAAGGCAAAAGCTGGGTGCTTTATAGTCAATGAACATGACATCAAATCAATTTTTAAGGTCTCCGTGAGATTACAATCTTAAGTGGGTGTTTCCTAAAAATAGCACATAAAAAACCCATTCTATAGGGATTGCCAAAGATAGTGCATGGAAGAAAAGAAGAAGATGTAGCTTGCTGCATATGTCATTCTATCATATGATGACTCTTGACTATGCCATTGGTTCACCAAAATGAGTGCCAATTGAGAAGGCCGGATGGAAAAATTCATTAGCTTCCTTAGGTGACTATCTGTGGTGGTACTCATTCCACTTCACTTCATGGCTTGAGTAAAGAATCCCTTAGTATGGGTGATGGAACAATAGCATCAATAATTAGAAATTGCAATGACAATCAAATCTGTGTAGAAAAAATGGAAGAGAAGGTTGAACTTCTCTGACATCATTGCAAAGGATCCAAGCACCACCATGCATGACCTTTGGCTCCTCACCAACGATGGAAAATCACAATGAAGCTCCATCCAACCAAATTTTCAGAAAGGCTAGCCATGCCCCTTTATAGGACCCCTTACCATGTGCAATCTCCTATAATAGAGAGCTATATAGCCCCTATTCCCATAGGCTCCTAACCATAGGACGTGCACGTGCGTGTGTGTGTGTGTGTGTGTGTGTGTGTGTGTGTGTGTGTGTGTGTGTGTGTGAGAGAGAGAGAGAGAGAGAGAGATGATACATGCAGATGGAGAAATGTTGGAGGCATAGGAGGTGGAGGAGATAGGCATCTCTTGAAAATATCAAAACAAGGAGGATATGTGTGTGTGCATGTCACATGATGAAATAGCATTGCCGGTTCCTGGAAAAAAAATTAGTCTCAAATTTTTGAGAATGTATGGGAATTTAAAATGTGATGCTTATCTTGTTTCCCATACAATAATTTTATATGGGTTATACGTTGTAGCTTTGCTACCAAAAAAAGTTGGACTCATCAAACCTCCCCCTTGGGGTGTGATGTGTGCTAAACCACACTCTTGAGTCCCTTTACACGTGTTTCTTTGTTTATACATATTGTGTGTGCACATGCATTCGTGAATGCATCTAAACTAACATAATATGGCGGAAGGGGGAGCCCTTTACACGTGTCAAGACTCAAAATTTGCGACATGAAGGCTAAACTCCAGAACTAAGAGAAGCCCCTGTGCATATAAAGAGGGAGAAGGGAAGAGAGAGACAAACCGCCGAAGGCGGCTGGCCGTACTAGTCTATTTGAAATGTGACATTGTTCTTTAAGATCCTTAGATCCCTACAAGAAAAGAGGGTCCACTACGATTGGGCCTCTTTTAGACCAATAATATTTTATAATACCACCTATCAGCTTCACGTATAGCCCATATAAAATTATTGTGTATATTAAATTCCCATACATTCTCAAAAATTTGAGACTAATTTCTTTTTCACGAACCTGCAATGCCATTTCATCATGTGACATGCACACACATAAATTGTCTTTTGCTAGGAAGTATATCATGTGAAGAGAGATTGGTGAGCACCATGACTGAATGAAGACTTATAGTACCATGGCCTAAAGTTCTCGAGTGTCCCAGCTATTTCACGTGAGAGAGTAATCTTTTGTCAAGCGCCTTTATCCATGTATAGCTTTTTACACCTTTTTGGCATTCTAAACTTTATCTCAACTTTATAAAGAAAGATAATACTTTTTTTCTTTTTTTCTTTTTGCAAAACTCACAATTGTGAGTGATTGTATTATAAGGCGCGCAATAGATTACAAATCAACCTCAAGCTGCTCAAGCCGAGCCTTGAGGGACAGAGGGTTACAATCGAGCTCAGTTACACGTACCAAGTAAATACCTACTACGCAAGGCACGACTGGATGGCAAGGGATGCTCTAAGCCAATCATCTTAGCTAAAGATACATACTCTTAATTAGTGCTCACATATTCCCTTAGTATTGTAATTTTTTATTAAAAATGAAAATTTATTACAATTCCATTGGACCTTAATTTGCAAGGTCCTTGTAGTTTAGATCTCGATACATAGCCAGAAATTTTGTGTAGTCCTTTATTGGTGAACTAGTATGTCCTAAAGAAGAAGAAAAAAAAATTTATGGAACAATACCTTTTCTTTTTTAGCATAAACACATACATAGATTCACTAAAAAGCCAAAACTTTTACAATGTCTAAGAATCAATCCCTAGTAGATGGCCAATGCTTCTTAAATGAATCTTTGTGCTCCCTGCATATAGTGTTCGGGAAAAATGTGTCTCAGCTTAATATCGTGCCGTTTTCAATTTCCAAAATGCCGGTTCACGATGTCAGGAGTTTTTTGGAGAAAGGGATTGCGCATATGTACATACCCATGCATGGTGCATCAAATAAAGAATTGCCCATTTTTCAGAGCCAGGTGGTTACGTGGGGCCCACATGTGTACAGGTAGGACAGCATGTACATAGTGCATCGATTTTCACTATCGCCAGTACCAGTATGTTTTTTCTACAATAATGAGGAGTTTATAGCGCGTAAAACTTCTCGAGGAAGCTATCCGCGGGCCGACGACATGAGGTAAGCAGGTGCGTCAGATGGCATCGAGTGGCGTCAGGAGGTCGAACGGGGTCAATACTTGCACGCGGAGAAGTATGGACACGACATGGGTGTTTTCTTGTGATACTTATGCAGAAAGGTCATCATGAGGACCACTTTTTGGGGCCACTTCACGTGGTTGCGGGATGCATTATTTGGAAAAACTGAGTGCCAGGTGTGCGGATGATGCAAAAAGGGTGACAACTATGCACTGCGAGGTCAGTTTTTGGCATGTTCGGGGTTCGTTTGAGGTCATTTAAAAGGCCAAGGGTGCCCAACTAAAAAATCTAAGTGTGGGAACTGAAAAAACTGAGAGAAGACCAGAAAAAAACGTGGAGAGGAGAGGAGGAACAGCCGCAGGTGTGTTTTTGCTCATTTTGGAGCCTGTTTTGGCCGTAAAATGCTCATCCGAGGTCGGATTTGAGCACTTTGACATTGTAGACTTGGGTTTTGGGCCGTTCCGGACGCGATGGCGCTGTCCATTTTGCCAAATTCCTCACTCTTTTCCTGCTTTTTTTCTGTGTAAGTTCCTCCTATGAGCGAAGTTTCTGCTCCAATTTGTGATCGTATCTGGCTTCTTTTACCCATATTGTGTGAGCTATTTGCCCCATTGGTGTTGGCCCAAGCTCAATTGTATCTAAACATCAGAAATTCTCCTCTTTTGAGCTGATTTTTTGGATGTGTGTGTGTGTGTGTGTGTGTGGAGTGGGCAAGTGGATAGTCTCTCTCCTCTCACTCCAGAGGTGTGTTCCCTGTCTCGGCCAGGTGTGTTGTGTAAGTCGAGTGGTGCCCCATAGTGTGTGTGTGTGTGTGTATCTTCCCAAGAGTGTGTGTCGGGTCGTTATAGAGGCGCTGTGTGTGTTTTCATCCCGCTCACATTCTTTTGGCGCCCCCACGGAGGATCTTCTTCGAGTACCTTCTGCTTCGAGCTTCAAGCTTCGAGATTCGGGATTACACGTTGCAGGTTGCAGATTACAGGTTACAGGTTACAGGTTATAGGTTACAGGGACAGGTACAGATACAGGTGATTCACACAGGTACAGGTAGCTGGAGTACAGTGATATACTAGCAGTGATGTCACTTGCAGTTGTTGTGGGTATGCATCACTTGGCGCCTATTTGAGCGCATTGTCTGCTGGATTGTACGTTGCTTGTGGAAACTGTCATTGTACGCATTTGTGGAGCCATACTTGGTATTTGGCAGTCCCAGCCATTTCTGAGACTTGGTCTGGAAGATAGTCATTTCTGAGACTTGACTATACGTGATTTGCATTAGCCTTCGTGTGAGGGTCGATAGCATGAGGTTTTTATTGAGCTGGGGGATTCTCAAATGTGGAGATCCTTTCGGTGATACAGGTAGCTGGAGCACCCTTTTTGTGACCTCGCCATAGGCTATGTACTAGTGAGTCCTACTTGATGCTCGGGTTCTATTGTTGACAGTTTATGCATACAGATACAGTCTATATTTTGGGTTCTCATTGCTCTACTTCTGGGGAAGCTCTGTCAAAATTTTTCCAAGTTATGATGGCTGGTCTTTTGGTCTTTTAAGCCATTTATGCTGTTATGCTGCTGAAATTTTGGCAAAATCAGTGGTTGAGTCAGGTGTGCCTTCTTGGGAGCTTCATGGTTGGCTTTAATGGATGATCAAAATGGCCCTCAATTCACTCCTTTTCATTTAACTCAAAGAATCCAGATTAATGTTCATGTGTCCAGGAAGATCTTTTTCCAGCAGCGCCTAGTCTTTATGTTCGGGCCAAGAAGATTAAGAGAGATACTGGAATGTCCTTTGCCTGTTGTAATTCCGATGATCAACTATGAAAACTCATTTGATGTGCATGTGTTTGTCCTTATCTAAAGCTGAGCTCCATTGAAGTTTCTAGGGATTGGGTAGTGAAAAGTTTTGGGTTCTTGCACGTGTGTTCGTAGGGGTTCTCAAAGCATTGTAACTTGGGTAACCATGGCTTTCTCTTATCCGGAATTTCATGGAAGAAGTAGTGAAGATGCGGAAGACTTTCTGGAGCAAGTCGAGGTGGCATGCATAAGCAACAATATGTGTGATGAGGACAAGATTTTGAGGCTATTTGGATTGCTTTTGAAAGATGAGGCCCGTGTTTGGTTCATGGATTTGGAAGCTAAAGAAGCAATGGCTTCTTCTTATGGTTTGAGTCTTGACAAGTTTATAGAAGCTTTTTTAGAGCGTTTCCAAGTTTTTGAAGATGCAAATGCAGTATGGAATGAGCTCAATGCTCTTAAGCAAGGTTCTTGTCAAGGTGTTGATGCCTATGTACACGGTTTTACAGATTTATGGACTCGTTGGTGTGTTGCTCTTAAGGATGAGACCCCCCCTTGTTCATTGAAGAAAAGTTTTTTTGTTGATGGTTTGTCACCTTGGTTGCAGTTCGAGGTTGAGTTGAAGAGGCCCGAGTCTTTTGAAGATGCAGTATGCATTGCAAAGCACAAGGAATGGAAGTTTCAGCGTCTTGAGGAACATGGTATCAGTACATGTATGCATGTGCAAGATGGATTTGACATGGAAGATGAAGTTAAGCCTAAGCAGGTGAAAAGTAGCCTATCCTATGATGTTTCTCATTTCTTCCCAAGGTCTATTGTGAAGCGTAAAGAGGTCTTGCAGGTTGACAGGTTTATGGAAGAGCCTAAAGAGGTGAGTAATGCTTTGGATACAGGATTGAAAAGTCTTGAAGAGGATGCATTGGCTACTTGTGTACCTTGTGATTCTGGGTGTGAGTGTGAGGTCGAGGTTATTGATGATGAGCACATATCTTTAGATACTAGTTCCTTGGAAATTAGGGAAGAGGGCAAGGTTGAGAGCCATTTTGTGGATTTGTTGGATGTGGAGCCTGTTTTGAAGCCATATTTTGATGTATGTGCAGTGATTGAACCGATTTGTGAGCATGATTGTGGTTTAGAGCAAGGATCTGTATTCTTGGAGACTGATGAACTCATGCTAGAAGCTATGGATAGTGGTGATAGCCATGATTATGATGTGGATGAAGTTATGTTTGATGATGAGTATGCTTATGATGATGAGAAGGGGTTTGGCATATATGAGTCCAATCTCAGCTATGTGGATGCCTATGCTAGGGATATGTGTGCTGCGGGGATACTTTTGTGCTTTGGATATCAACAACTTTACCTTCACACAATGCTTTTAGCTACTTGGGTGCATGATTTGCAGGTTGTTGCTATGGCTGGTGAAGCCAAGATGCCAGGTGATGAGTCACTTGAGTTGTCTCTATCGGCGGTTAGGTTGAATGTGGCATGCAATATTTATGCTTTTGGAACTCCAGACAGGGCGGATGTGTTAGTTGGATATGCCTATGGTGCATTTTGGTTGATTGTTGACAAATGTAGGTGTGGTGTTATGATGCTTCTTGTGAATCAGGCGATATGCCTTTGGCCTTTTGATCCAGGTGGAATGAGCATCTACTAGTGCTGCTGCTACTGAGCATGAATGCTCTAGCAGGCTAGGGGGTGGGCAATTTATGTCAGGAGTTTTTTGGAGCAAGGGATTGCGCATATGTACATACCCATGCATGGTGCATCAAATAAAGAATTGCCCATTTTTCAGAGCCAGGTGGTTACGTGGGGCCCACATGTGTACAGGTAGGACAGCATGTACATAGTGCATCGATTTTCACTATCACCAGTACCAGTATGTTTTTTCTACAATAATGAGGAGTTTATAGCGCGTAAAACTTCTCGAGGAAGCTATCCGCGGGCCGACGACATGAGGTAAGCAGGTGCGTCAGATGGCATCGAGTGGCGTCAGGAGGTCGAACGGGGTCAATACTTGCACGCGGAGAAGTATGGACACGACATGGGTGTTTTCTTGTGATACTTATGCAGAAAGGTCATCATGAGGACCACTTTTTGGGGCCACTTCACGTGGTTGCGGGATGCATTATTTGGAAAAACTGAGTGCCAGGTGTGCGGATGATGCAAAAAGGGTGACAACTATGCACTGCGAGGTCAGTTTTTGGCTTGTTCGGGGTCCGTTTGAGGTCATTTAAAAGACCAAGGGTGCCCAACTAAAAAATCTAAGTGTGGGAACTGAAAAAACTGAGAGAAGACCAGAAAAAAACGTGGAGAAGAGAGGAGGAACAGCCGCAGGTGTGTTTTTGCTCATTTTGGAGCCTGTTTTGGTCGTAAACTGCTCATCCGAGGTCGGATTTGAGCACTTTGACATTGTAGACTGGGGTTTGGGGCCGTTCCGGACGCGATGGCGCTGTCCATTTTGCCAAATTTCTCACTCTTTTCCTGCTGTTTTTCTGTGTAAGTTCCTCCTATGAGCGAAGTTTCTGCTCCAGTTTGTGATCGTATCTGGCTTCTTTTACCCATATTGTGTGAGCTATTTGCCCCATTGGTGTTGGCCCAAGCTAAATTGTATCTAAACATCAGAAATTCTCCTCTTTTGAGCTGAGTTTTTGGGTGTGTGTGTGTGTGTGTGTGTGTGTGTGTGTGGAGTGGGCAAGTGGATAGTCTCTCTCCTCTCACTCCAGAGGTGTGTTCCCTGTCTCGGCCAGGTGTGTTGTGTAAGCCGAGTGGTGCCCCATAGTGTGTGTGTGTGTGTGTATCTTCCCAAGAGTGTGTGTCGGGTCGTTATAGAGGCGCTGTGTGTGTTTTCATCCCGCTCACAACGGCAAGGGGAAAAGGAGAAATTCCACCCGATAATAGAGAAAAATAGTGTAAAAACATGAAAAAGTAGGCTAATTTTCTAAAATTCCCTCTTGCAAATTCAAGGAAAGGAATTTTGTATGTTTGGAAAATTTTTCCCGAACACTGCCTGCATAGATTATGAAATGAGTAAAAGAGGGCTACTTTCACGTGCTTCAAATGGGCTTCCCATGACACCTTTTTCATGAGGTTGGCCGTTTAATACACACACCGTTGAATTTTGACAATGCCTTGTGTTGTTGAAGTAAGTTGGTCCTTATAGCCTCTGAAAATAGGTGCAAGATTGTCATAGAAAGTGCACTAGTGTTAGGATTATTTGTATGTACAATGTACTTTCTCCATCATCACTTTCCCTGGCAAAGATATTGTACCATGTACTAGTAGTAAGCATCATGACCAGGGGGGGGAGAGAGAGAGAGAGAGAGAGAGAGAGAGAGAGAGAGAGAGGAGGTTTTGGGTGTGTGTGCATGCGTGTGTCACTATGTGGTGGTGGTTTTGGAGGGAGGGAGAGGCAACCTTTTTGGCTTGGAAGCAATGCAAAGAGAACATGACTCTTTGGAGTTCCATGGGGTGCCCTTGGTGATGAAGTGATTATATAGAAGGTCTTTGAGGAATGTGAAAGGGACATGGGGTGTTACTAACCGGCAACAACTTACAAGGCTCACCAAATATTTAAGAGAAGAAAGATACACTTAAGCCCTACGGATTTTAGGTCAAAATTTGAACTATTTGTTGCTGAAATTTTACATGTACTATTTGCTACTTTTTACACTGAAAGTTGTAAAATTTTATTGTTTTCTTTCAAAGTAAGCTTGAAATCTAGCCGATATTTTGCAATTTTAGGTTACTAGTACGGTCGATCGTCTTCGACGGCCTCTCTCTCTCCCCCTCTCTCCCTCTTTATCGCGTGCAAAGGGGCTTGTTTTTGTTTTGGACTTTAACCTTTAGGTCGTAGATTACGACACGTGTAAAAGGCTTCCCCTTCTGCCATACTATGTTAGTAGATAAATAGACGAAAGACCGACCTTTGGTGACCATATCTATTCAACAGGTTTCAGCAAAAGGCCAAAGGGTCCTAATCTTTTTGTCTTCTATCACTTTTAGCTAAGGCCGTGGGGTGGCTAAAGCCTAAAAAGGTACTTTTGTAAAGGGAGAAGGTGAGATATTTTGGTGGCCCAAGGCTGGAGCAGGAGGAGGGGGCCAAGAGGAGTTTCCAAAATATAAAGAGGGGGAAAGGGGCGGGGAAGGCGTACAGAGAAAAATGGGGAGGAGTAGAGGATGCGTGAGCGTGGTGGACGGGTGGTCGGGAGAGGTGGTGAAGCTGGGGGCGGCCACCAGGGTGGGCGACTTTCTGCAGAGCTACCCTCTCTGCCAACTCTGGCTCCTTCATGATGTCGATGAGGAGGAAGGTGACGAGCAAGCGGAGGAGGCCCATGTTAGGAGAGGCCCGCTACCTCACTCCTGCACCATGCACATGGGCGGCCTCTACCTCCTCCGCCCATCTCTGCGCCTCAAACGCTGGCTTTCCGACCACACGCCCTCCCGCGTCGGCGCGGTGCAGTCATCTCCAGCTTCCCTCATCTCCTTCCCCAGCTCCTCCTCCTCCTCCTCTTGTCGGTCGCCCAAGCTGCACCCGCTTGTACGGCTTCCGTGTATTTGACTCTCTTTCCTGAACAGGCTTTTCCTATTGAAGTCTTTTACGCAGCTTGCGCGTGCGTCCGCTTGCATGCAGGCTCTGATTACTGCAAGCCATAACTTTGCCCCTTGTAACAATAATTCAATTAAGGATCAGGATTTTACAAAAGAAAATGTGTACTAATTAAGATTTTCACTGCTCAAATAAAGCAAAGCTTGGATGGTGATGTTACTTAGTTGACGAATTTAACAAGGTGATCATTAATCCACAATTAATTTAGGCATATAGATATGGCTCTCAAGGCTATTGGGCCCAAAAGGAGCATCCAAAAGAGTTTAGGGCTTAGCTTTGAGATCTGGCCCCTATGTAGTGCATGAAAGGGTTGACTTCACAGCCCTCATGCCTCTAAAGCTAGGAACAATCCACGTAGTCAACCTGCCAATTCCATTTCTTTGTTGGCTAACTTAGTCCCACAGGTAAAAGACTTGTTTTTGCAATAACCCAAGAGCTTATGGCTCCAAATGAAGCATGATCGGTCTCATTTGAAACGCAAATGCTACTTGCACACACAATGTTCTACATAGAATGTGGGCATATTAGGCTTCAAAATTGAAGTACAAAATGGGCTTTAGTGATTTCACACATCATCGATCAATCCAAAATTCTTATCATGAAAAAGCCTAAATGCAATGGAGAGAGGTATGATTGGCAGCCATTGCGAGAGAGAGAGAGAGAGAGAGAGATTAGTTAAGGGTTAAGCCAATGCACAAGAGATTAGAAAGTAGACACACACACACTTGATTATTCAATTTGAGAAAATGATTACAAAGCCTATTGTATGGCATAGCGCCTAGTGCTTACACCTATCTGAAGGTCACTTGACTCTTCATCATGAAAATGAATTATGCATCTTTGACAATTGACTCTTATATTTGGCTCTAGACATGATTCATCAACTTGAGATAATGATTACAAAGCCTATTATATAGGCATAGGACCTAGTGCTTACACCTATCCAAAGGTCACTTGACTCTTCATGAAAGGAAAATATGCATCTTGACCCTTGACCCTTCTATTTAGCTCTAGACATGGCTCTTGGGACACCACATGATAAGACATGTGCACACATGGGCTATCACATGACAATCTACATGGATAGGGTGAGTTCCTATAGTGCAACAGACACCGCACCTCAATAGATACACTCTGTTTCCCATAGTATTTAGGATATGGCAGCCTACATGCAGTTTGGTGTACGGTGAGTTTTGGAAGCTTGTTTGTTTTATGGTGTGTATACACTTCAAAATTGTCGTTTTAAAGAATCAATTGATGAAGGGGGAATCTCTTTCTCTCAAGTGCATTGGTTAGCGTGTGCTATAAATTCATGCCAAGGCAGCTGCTTCCTAGTTTCCATGCCGATCTTTTGGGTGGGCGTGTGTTTATAAATTCCCAAGGGATCACTTGTCTTTGAGTTGTGGTTTTGTGTGGGTGTTTTTAATGCCATATGTGGTGATAATTTTGTGTCTTGAGCGCTATTGGGAGACATTGCTATACAGGTGTCCCTTGTTCTTGTTTTCCCAGCAGTGTTTTGGTGCCCTCTATCGAGGATCTTCTTCAAGTGACCTTCAATTGATAGCTTTGATGGCAATGATGACAGGGTTTTCAAACTTTTATGGAAGTGTAGAAGAAGATGTCTAGGAGTTCATTGAAAAATTTGAGTTTTCTTGTTTGCCTGAAAATAGGGATGATCCAATCCCTCTACGTTGGGAATGTGATATGGATTAAAGAGCAAACATGCTTGCGGAGGCAGCTAAGTCTCTCAAGCACCAAATCGATTAGTCATCCACTCTAGACTGATGTTGTAGGGTAGAAAGGGATCCTTTATTTGCTAGGAAACCATAACACCATATTAGTGAATTTGGGAATTTCCCAATTCCCACTTTCAACAAGAGCTTAAGATTTGACCACATGGTCAAATCTTAGCCAAAGTTTTGATAACATGGCTTGAAATTTTACATGTACTATTTGCTACTTTTTACACTGAAAGTTGTAAAATTTTATTGTTTTCTTTCAAAGTAAGCTTGAAATCTAGCCGATATTTTGCAATTTTAGGTTACTAGTACGGTCGATGCTTGATGGAGAAAATGGCTTGTTTGGCTTGTTTGGCAACTCTCTAACTGGCCAAGATGAAAATCACAAATGCATGCTTCATGCTCAAGAAAAAGAGATTCTATGACTCTCTCATTTGCATTGTAATGACCAAAAACCCATATTGTGTACACACAAGAATTATAGGTCCTGTGAGAAAAGGTACAAACCTTACAAAAGAAATATACAATCTTGGGTGCTCGTGTGCGAAAGAAGAAACTATAGAACCTTGAAACCTTGAAAGTTGGATATAGTGGTCTTCAGAAAAGAATCCAAGAACTGAGGTGAGGAGTTCGATCTTTCTTAACTATTTCAACTAGAGTAGTTGGTTTCTTTAACTTATGTATTCTTTCTTTGTAGACATGCTATCTATCTAGAAAAAGAAAACATTGATCCCACACCCATTGTAGGGAAGTAGTTGAAGCCCTTGAGAAGTAGTAGTCTTGCAAAAGATATAATCCATGACAAAAAGTTTAAGGTTTTGCAATGAGTTGTGGTGGACCGTTTTATTTCAAAGAATGCGGCATGTGACAAAGATACAACAATAAGTGTCTAGAAAGAGAGTTTTCAGCTCAAGCATGCACAAAATGACTTCCTTGGATATCCCTTTCATATTCAAGGTACTTACAAAGGTCAATGAACATCTATAACTTATGATGAGTACAACAATATCCTCATGGACATTACTTTGTTGCAAACTAAAATGGTAGAGTTCTATAGGGTCACATTTGAAGAGGCTAGTAGTGTGCTACATTTTTTCTTGAAGCTAGATGAGTGTGGGATTCTTAAAGAGAAGAAGCTAGAGCAAGTGACAATCACATTAATGAATAGGGCACTTTCAAAATGTCCTACCGACAATCCTTTATACTTCAATGTTTAGGAAAAAACAAACATATAGTGATTTGGTGCTTTTGAGGTAAGTCATTTTCTTCCAAATCTTATACTAAAATAATATATTTCATTTCACATCAAATTAGGATGAATCTTGCAGGTAAAGAAAGAGGACCATGGTATTTTATTTTGGGTCTTTAATCAAACCGCTATTCCTGACATAATTTATTGACAAACCCCTACTCTTGACATAATTGACTACCAAATGAATCAAGGAGAGGTGCTAGCTATGGATTGGAGGGGGGACTTTCAAGTCCAATGGCATCTTGCAGGTGACCTCAAAACACTAAAATGTATGTATAATTATGGAATGGGTGCATGGAAAAATCTCCATGCTTGTTTTGCATGGAGTCTGCAAAGGTGATGGACCCAAAGTGGTGAAGAAAAGCTCCTACTCATCACAATGAAGACCCTAACTTCCGCCCACTATTGGCTATTCCAGTTATTAATTTCCATATTTTTACAATGCATTCTATTTGCAAAATTTTGGAGAGGTTAGTATATCTCTATCTTGGGTTTTCTTGGAAAATCAAGAAGTCAAGTGAGCACTAGGTGGCTCTAGAGGCCTTTGAACTAGTATTGTCAGATTTGGGTCTCCATGGGGCAATGTCAAAATCTAGCGGGACAAAAAAAGATCAAGAAATGAGATGGACATGCCTTATAAACCATCCATTGATAGGGTCAAGGCACGCATATTTTTATCTAAACCATTAGGCATAAAAGATATGAAGTTGACATAGCATGGGAGGATATATCACTGCACCTACATTAGCAGAGTTGATTATCTGCAATAATGGAAAAATTGCATATGGCTGTGAAGGACCATGAGCTAGCTACTTGCAACACTTGATGTGTGACAAAGATGATTGGTCACAAGAGGATCTCAACAAGTTTAAGGAGAACCTTCAACTACTAAAGAAATTATTCAAGATAGCAAGGAACAACACTCAGATTACTCATTACATGGTACTCTCAGATCCATTCTTGTGATTAGAAACAATTATGCTAGTGTTCTATTTGCTTAACAACCTTTCTTCATTTGCAACACATCGTTTTCAACCATTTACTATACTTTATTCAAAAGTACAAATACCTAGGCATATGGAACCCACGGCTTAGAAAAAGACTCATTACATGGCAAGGAATGCCTACTTCAGACACACTAAGCATGGTGGCTCTCAAGACAAGGCAAACAATTTGAAAGAGCTATTTTAATGGTTCTATCATAGAATCCTTCACCACATGTAGCAAAAGCAAGTATTAGTGTCTTCAACAACAGCACACGCAACCAAACATTTGCAACAACACAAAATGACACATTCAGAGGCTTTCAACAACTTCAATGCCCATGAAGGCCAAAGAAAGTGCAGAGAGACATTCGAATATGTGAACCATAGGTGCAAGAGACTCTGAGTGTTTAGCACAATATGTACTAGTCACAAGTTGTGTTTTGACTTGTTGAGGTTTTGGAGCAAGAGACTAAGTGTTTAACACATTATGTAATAGAAAAATGGTAATGTCTTACCAACAACATGTAGAAATATGAAAATTAGGCAAATAGTAAATTGTGCTTAACACAACAAGTACAAGTCACAAGTTGTGTTTCAACTTGTTGAAACAGTAGCACATTGCCCTTGTATCTTATCATCAAGTGTTTTCCATTACACTCTAAGAGTTCATTTGGGTCTTGTTTTCCTAAGGATAGCACCATTGCTATGTATGTCCAATAATATGTGGCACGACTACATGTATACCCAGGACTGTATCCAAAATACTCTCTTGCAAAAACTTTATCCACAAGAATGACTTTGTACATGTTTTGTGGTAGCATATGTCCACCTAGGAAGCATGAGATTGTCTTGAAGGCAAATGTTGTCGTAGTCCCCTCTTGCAACATTCCATTGTGAAAGACCAGGATTGGTGCCTTGTAGAGTTTGTCAAGATATTATGAAAGACCTGCATCCCTTCCACAATACTCTTGGGTCTGACAATGGAGAAACTCATCCTTTTTAGCAATTTAGGACTGTAGCTATAAAGAAGTTTCACATGTCAGAGAGAGACATGGGGGCGGGGGGGGGGGGGATTACCATGAAACTTTCATCTTGCTTCCAAAGTTTGTCCTTCTATAGGTCCACCAACCCACTCAACCCATGTGTTGGGCACTTATACCAATCCTCTACTTCTTGATTGATGGTTGAGGGCTTCAAGCTATTTTTGAGTGCTTGAAAAGTGGCCTCATTAGGCAATGTCTCCTTATATGTTTCTAGCTTTTGAAAACAGAGTTTGAGGCACTCTACTGGATTATGGAGGTTCCCATTGCCTCATCATCACTATTGCCTCCTCTTCTCATGGAATTTCAAGATGGTGCCCAGTGCAAAGTATTCCCTCAAACAAAAAATAATGTGAATGTCATGGTGGAAGATGTATGTCATGTTGCCAATTCTAAATTTTGGCACAACAGTAAGCGCCAACTCAACTTGTTTCTTGTTGAATCCAAACATATCCAATGGTAGCTTGATTTTTGATGCTTTCACAGACAGTATTTTGTATTGTTCAACCTCCTTTTCTTATGCCTCAAATTTAATAGCCTCCTCTATCTCATCCACTTGATTGTAGTCCTTCACCTCATCCTCTTGTTTATCTGGTGGTAGATCTTGTTCCTCCATGATTTCCTCAGGGTTCTTCATAAGACTAGAAAATAGCAAATTTTGATATGAAAGAAATCCAAACGACTCTTGGACTAGCTTTCACTCCTTCCCATGTAGAGGGCACCAGAAGGGTTAGTATGATAGTGACAATTCTTTGTATTTTTTGTATGAACGTCCTTTGGTATCACATTATTTTAAGTAAACTACCACCATGCCATCAAGGATGACCCTACCCTTTTGCACCTCTAGATCAAATCTCTCTCTTTCGGGATTTAAGAAATCATTGTGTTGAGCTAGAAGATCATCAATTTTTCTCAAATCCATGTGACGTTTAATGTTGACAAAGGCTTTGTTGATAGATTACACACCACATAAGGGTTTGCTTAATCCACCGCACACAATTCTCTCCCTACCCTCATTTCAAGGGCATGAACATGACCTCTACCTTGAGGACATTTTGATCTTGTATCTGCAAGAATTTAATTATAGCCCATTGATTACTGTTGAATTTCTACTTGCAAATACTCTTTGAAATACTAACTATATACATTAAAATGATTTTATTTACTTGTCAATGTGGTACCAATGAGACGAGTCACACACATGCATACTTTTTTTCTCGTAAGTCTGCTTTCATTACTTTACAAGTGGGAAGCCTCAAAGCGAGGAAGACCCACAAAAATAAAGGAATACAAAGAGCAGAGCACTATGAGGCTCCGAAAGCTAGAAGCAGTCAAAGTAAATTTTGTAGGCATCAAGAGTGATGTCTCCACAATCATAAGCAAAATGTAGTTCTTGACCAAGAGATAATTTGAAATAGAGGAAGGGGTCAACATAAGTGCCTTAGAACATGAAGGAGTTTCTATGGTGCCAGATGGCCCACAGAGTCCAAAATGTGACCCAAGTGAAGAACACCACAAACTGAGAATGCGGTGATTGGAGCACCCCAAAAAGCGAAAAGCGTTTGTGAAAAGACCCGGAAGGAAAATGCAGCCAAAGAGCAATCGACACTTGCCGAATGAAGGCTCTAGAGTGGCAACAATGCCATAGAAAGTGTGGCACAGTCTTTGCAGCTTCAAGGCATTTGGGGCAGTGGGAAGGTGCAATATGCCAAGCATGTAACACACTGCCAACGAGTAGAGCTCCCACCAAGTAGCGCCATAAGAAAACACATTCCTTCAAAGGTAGATAACTCTGCCAGATGCAAGACAATGTGTGTTGCCACCACAAGGATGACTCAAAAAGAAACCACAATTGATTACCATGATGCACAATCCATATATCAGACTGAAGGATGGCATATACACTGCCAGCTAAGATGCAATCCAATCTAGTAGTAGCCAGATTCCAATCAAAGAAGCAAGAGTCCACATCCAAAGGAGGAATGGGTGACTAATCAGCAAGCATCCTTTGAATTTCCCGCTAGAGAGGAGAATAGTGAGGACACAACCAAAAGCGGGACATTGCATCAACGAATGAAAGAATGAAACCTGAGTCATCAAGCACCTGATGCACCTGACATATTTATTTTTGGAAAATAAAATATGCTTGGTAATAAGATCGTTGAACCAAAGTCAAAGCAAAGGCCTTGTTCCAATGCAGACTCTCCGAATGAAGAGAGTTACCCACATGGGATTGTCAACCATTCCAAGCCAAAT
Organism: Adiantum capillus-veneris; assembly: GCF_014529385.1. Taxonomy (NCBI): domain Eukaryota; kingdom Viridiplantae; phylum Streptophyta; class Polypodiopsida; order Polypodiales; family Pteridaceae; genus Adiantum; species Adiantum capillus-veneris. Next base: position 137,926,238 of record NC_140939.1, read on the forward strand.
GCGATGTGACAACCTTCCAATCAACAATGAGAGAAGAAGTAAAGGGACATCCAAGAATGTGTCCTTCAAGCTTCTCAAAAATAACATCCCAAAAAGGCGGTTACCAATGACCAAAAGCTGGGGTGACAATGTGCGTACACAAATGTGTGACCATGAGAGTCAAGGGTGGCTACTGCTCCATCAAAACTAGAAACAACGTACCTTTTTGAGCCAAAATATGACGTCGTAGGTCCAAAATATTTAACCCTCCAAGCCGCTTGGAGAACATATCTTATCCATAGAAAGAAGCCAAAAACCCTTCTTGGTAGACGAGATCCGCCAAAAATACTTTAAATTATTGGACATGAGGGGTTGATAGCGCAATCGAGGCCACGATAACAAAGGCAAGTAAAATGGCACATAAGCCACAAGGATGCAGTGGAAAATCCTGAGACGTACATGAAGTGGCCACATGGACAGCTTCCAATAATTCAACTTGGAATGTAGGCATTGGAGCACCCAATCCAGTTTCTACATAGCCAATACATTCCAACCCAACGGATAACCCAAATGTCAAACCAGAATATGTGGAGGAACAATCTCCCCAGGCCACAATATCTTATGCCAATCACACTCCTTCAGAGGCAATGGCTTGGATTTACAAAAGTTGACTTTGAGACCTGCTGCCAATCCAAACAAGTAAAGAGTATGCATAATTTGTTGTACATCATCATAATGATTGCGAGGCATAAACAAAGAGTCATCCGCATAAGCCTGACCAGCAAAATGTCATCTCACTGGTAAAGTCAGGCCATGTAGCCTACCAGTGGAAGTCAAGGAATCCAAATACATAGCAAGGGGTGAGTAGAGATTGCATAAAGCAAAGCACTCAAAGGGCAGCCCTCTCTCACTGATTGTCCCAAACGCCAAGATCCTGTAAGAGATCCATCGAGCAAGCTTGCACAAGTGTTGTGTGCATACAAGGAAAGCATGACATGGGATATCCTAGGCACAAATCCCAAGTGTTGCATGGTATCTGCAATATAATCCCAAAGAACAGTATCAAATGCTTTTTCAATGTCAACTTGCATGACTAAGACATCCTGTCGAGTATATTTTGCATATTCCATACCAATGATAATATTCGCAAAGGTTATCAGTAATTTGACGTCATGGAATGAAGCCGTATTGGGATTGATTCATGCAAAAAGCACTTGAGTCAGTTAGCTAGCATTTTTTCCATGAATTTAAATACCACAGGCATGAGTGTAATAGGCTACCAATGAGGGAAATTTTCACACAATGCATGCTTAGGTATCAGCTTGAGAAAACCTTATTTCCAAGAGGAGGGTACTGATGTTCCCAAGCTATATTCATCATGAACAACAGAGGCAACTTCAAATAATCCCAGGAAGACAAGAAAAACTCCACAGAGAGACCATCCCAACCAGGAGCTCTCCATCAACCCAAATCAAGCAAGCTGGCATGCAATTTTGACTTGGTGAAAACAGCTTCCAAGTCTTGAGCCTGCCGCATCGAAAGGATGGGAGTAACATGTGATAAAAACATGTGATGCGCTTGGCAAGCTTCTCTTGAGGGAGAAGAAGGGGCCACAAAAATCTTTCCATAATGAGAATGCAGGGCTAGTGCTAGCTCTTGTAAAGTGGAGGTCCACTCCCTTGACGGAAATTTAACTCTCCGTATAGCTTGAGACTGCCTGGAGTGATGCAAATGCTGGAAAAATTGTTTAAAAGAACATCCTTTATCTGCAAAAGCATGTTGTTGAGCTTGAGTCCATTTGGCCACTTTCCTCTCATCATTGTGCCATAACATAGCACGAGCAAAAAACAACTCAGTCGCTTGAGTGTCCGTAAGAGAATAATGATTCACCAAGTACATCAATCTGCTATAAGCATCCTTTGCCTGATTAACCTGTTCCCTTAATTGTGACAAAAATCCATGCCATAATCCTGGATAACACATTGAACACGTATAACAAAGCGGAACCAGGCTATATCCATATCAACATACATCTGTGAGATCAAAGGCGGGATGTTATCCACAATCATAGCGCAAAAAGGCTCATGCTTGAGATAAGCATTATTGACATGCAGAAGCCTCTTCTTGGGTAGGCGATCATTGACATCAAAGGAGGAAAATTGAAGTTTCAAGCATACAGGAAAATGATCCAAAAGACACATAGCATAATCAATCCTCATCTCGCATCATAAAAAGTCATCATATTGTTGCATGTGAAAAAGATACCAGCGATCCAGTCAAGCATGATACATAGATTGAGCATTATGTTGAAAAGTAAATCTTGGATCACTCGCATGTGATAAGGGCCACAAGTCAAGCCCATTACATGTCAACATAAATTGACCCCATGATTGTCGTTCTGTATGAAGCATGTGAGAATGCCCAATAGTGTTATCCGCAAGGTTTGGTGCATAATTATTAAAATCCCCACAGAGAAATGCATTGGAACGCCAACAATAAGAAGAGATAGCACTCCACAACCGTGCCTTATCTGCAGAAGCTATGTATGCATATAAGCCTCCAAATTCAAAAACTTTCCCATTAATAATACACTGGATGACCATCCATCTCCCAGCCAGATCATTGAAAGCCAAGGTCGGAAAGAGTTCGTGTCGAATAAGCATAAGCACATCAGGATAGCCAACTAATCCTGCATAAGCTATCTAGTAGCCCGTAAAGTAATAATTTTGTCCTGCAAATTGATGTTGGTTATGCTCCTGAAGAACCACAATGTCAGCTTGACATGTATGTACATAGTGCCACGTTAGTCGCCACTTGTCGCGATTGCATGACCCACGCACATTATAGGAGATGTAATTCAAAGAACTATGCATTCTGATATGGTATATACAGTGGGCGAGGAAACAAGAAAATGGGAGAAAACTCAAGTACTAGTGCCCATCGACACATCCTCCCCAACTGCAGGCACCTGAGGAGGTGGGTCAAGACCTGGACCCGGATGATTGAAAATAAAGGCACCTTACGATGAAGAGGCTTTGCCTGTAACAACTTCCTTGTAAGAGCAGACCACCTTGTCCCAAGCTTCAGCCAAAGAAGTGTTGTCATTACAAGGGAGTTTTTTCTAAGCAACATTCTTAGGGGGCACATAATTACGAGAGGATGCCGGAGTACGGGCTGTAGTAGCTTTAACAGGTTTTTTGGGCACCGTCCAAGTTTGAGAGGTTCAAACCTACTCTTTGCCTTTGTCTTTAATATTTGGAGGAACAGAAAGTGCATATAATTGTAATTGTTTCCCTTTGCCTTTATTGTCCATGACTATTGGAGAGGAGGTTGAAGCACCTTTGGTTTGAACCTCAGTAAGATTTCAAAGTTGAGTGAGGTTGAGGAGTAGGAACAGCTGAAGGCGGTGGTTGCAGGTTTGGTTCCGGACATTCGAACTACATATGACCAAATTTGCCACAACAGAAGCAAGAATTTGCAAATTTTCACCATTTAAGCTTAAATGGACGCCTGCCAACCATTGCATCCCCTGAATCGATTAAAATACCTGCTGGTGTGGGGATATCCGTGTCCCACAGAATACAAAAATGGTTTGTGTTTGCGTCCAGCTTAGGAGGGCAAATGACTTTGCCTAGCTGAGCAGCCAACAAAGGAAGAAAGTGACACCAAGTGCGAGGAAAATCGACCATCTTAACCTAGACAAGACACTTGTGACGAATGAGATTCTGATAGTCCTTGGTGAGAGTCCAGGGTAGTACATGAGTCATCTTCGTATCGAAGAAAAGAGGAGACATTTCAAGAAAAGCATCCTGAGCATCCATGTCGGCCAGCATGACTTCATACAACCCTTGTGCACCAAATTAAACCCCTCAAACAGCTTGCCATTTGAGTAGAAAATCAACCCATTGGCCAACATCCTGTGTTGTAGGCATTCTTCCCGGGAAAAAAAGAATCACTGTGTTAAGTGCATATTGAGCACACAATCCATAAGCTCCTGTATAGAGATGTGCACTTCCATGATGGGAGTGGATCCTTCCGAGGCTTGACGTGCATCCTCGAAGTCCTCACGAAAACATTCTTTGATAATGCTTAAAGAATCCATATCCGAGGATTCCATAGCTTTGCAGTGGTTGTATATACAATGTTCAACCAAACCTATGTGAAGCTCAGACACTCACACACACACACACACACACACTTTTTTGGTGTTTTTATGTTTGACTTTGGCATGCCACAATTTTTTGTAAATTTGCAGGCCACACACTCAACCACGCACACACCCCTAAACAAAATGCAAGTTGTACAGAGGCCTGAAAATGAATTGCACGCCTTTCCTCTCTCTGCTCGTCCCGAAACCCTAAAACAACTGAGCCTTGAAGAGTTTCAGTAGGCAGGGCACGTGTTCACTGTACTGGGGCCCAATTCCACCAAATCGGCTGCACAAGTTGTAGGTCTACTGCAGGCAGGATGTTACGCACACACGCACGCACGCAGGATGTTACACACACACGCACACACGTACGCACGCACGCGAGCACTGCAGAATACTGATTTTGAGCTGCACGCTACTGCACTAACGGCTTAGAGAGCACAGTCGTGCAGGGCAAACAGGTCGCACAGGGGCAAACAGGTCTTGTAGGGGCAGGGGCCACACACACACACACACACACAAAGATAGAGAGAGAGAGAGAGAGAGAGAGAGAGAATGTAGAGGAATAGAGAAGATGCTCTCATACAAAAGGGTGACATAAGACATAATTTTTTGCATATATTGTGCAAAATGTAAAGAGATTACACATACTTTCATAGAAAATGAGAGAGAGGCAAATTCATCTCATTGATGCTCTCATACAAAAGGGTGACATAAGACATAATTTTTTGCATATATTTTGCAAAATGTAAAGAGATTACACATACTTTCATAGAAAATGAGAGAGAGGCAAATTCATCTCATTGTTGAAATAAAGATGCAACCCATTGGCCAGATTCATGTCACTTTTGAATAAAGATTTCAATTGAAAGAAAAGTTACAACTCAATGAAATTCATCACTAAAGATTTCAATTGAAACAAAAATTACAGCCCAAAGGAATTCATCGAAGTTACATTGGTACAATTTGAACTTGGCCACCCATCTCTCTACATACAATTTATTTTTCCCTTTGTTGCATTACTTAACATCCACACAACAAGAAATAGAATTGTGAGGGCTCGTTGTCTACAGTCTCCTCCACTTTGTCATGCCAGAGTTGGAGAAGGTTGCATTGCTCCCTTATTGTGATCACTATCACAAGGTTGAGCTTTTTGTCCACCACTTCCTATCTATGATAGTGTTGTTCTCCAAACCTGTTGATTCTTTGATCAATAAGCACATAGCAGCTTGCAACAAACTGAGAGCAAGATGCTAAGTGACTGAGTGTTGATCATGTACTTGGAAACCAGAGTGTCAAGTGTAGTCTTGCACAATATGACATCCGGCTCTTTCACAATCCATCCTCGATCAAGAAACTTGTAACAAAAGGAAAATTCAAGAAATTTACTTACTACATAGTCTTAGCGACATGTGCATGGCAAGTGTAAGAAAGCTCAACAAACAAAATAGTACAAAAAAATTTGGCAAGCTTCACCAATTTGGTGGGTACAGAGTTTTGGAGAGACCTTTTCACATCCCTATACAGCTTACTCCGGAGAGACTCACTCAATATTGTGTCCAATACTGGCCAGTCCACGATGTTTTCATGGTTGGTAGAGGAACCTTAATCAATGTTCCTTTTTTATTTCTTTGTTTGAGCTGGTAGATGTGGTCATAGAAGAAAAGGCCCTCATCTGCTACCAAACACTTGCTTGATCTTCCAGCGTATTGTAAAACACCAATGTGAGCATTGATTTCATATATGAGGCCTATAATGCATGCTAGTGGCTCCCATTTCTCATACAAAGAAGGATAAACATCTATAAGTGCAATACCTAAATGTAAGAGAATAGAAAGATCGAAATGGAATACAATAAAAGGAAGAATAAGGAACCACTTATAGTTGCATCATGGGTGATGTACCATTGACTTTGAGCTCCATAGACTCTACTACTGACATTTTGTATGGTCTAGGAGAAACTTGATCCTGGAATAGTCTGCATGGTCAACTTTATGCTTGGGTGGTAACTATGAAAGCTCTTCATAAAACACATCATCAAATTTTGTTAGCCACTCAGGTTTAGGTTTTTCTAACTTCTTCTCTGCTGGGAACTAAGCTTTATTGCATAAATCATCTCATTTTTGTGTATCTCTTTATTAGTTTAATGAGATCCACAAGTTGAAGTTTAGGTTGTCCCTGCTTCTTGATAACCGATGACCCTAGAGTTATGCTCATTTACAAAAGTTAATGAACATTTTTTACAATGTAAGTGAACATCATTCGCTTAAGTCAATCCATCCATAAAATTGCATCATTGACTCCTATAATAAGACTCAAAAATGAGTTGAAGTGTTGTGGCCATCCAAAATAAATTTCAAGTTACCCTTTGAAGTGGAAGATTTAACTTTTCTACCCATAGCTAATTCTAGTGAGGTTTGTATCAAGATGTTCAAGAAGAATGATGTTCTAATGCATCTAGGAGAGATGAAAGAGTGTGTACTCTCGGAATCAATCAATAAGGTAAAATGCTTAACTTGATACTCTATTGGGGTTTGGATTACTAAAAAACGTTCATTCACTCCTTGATGTTTGATCACAGCATGAACATACGCATTCTCTTGATTTCCCTCACCTCTATGATCCCTGACCTCTATTGGTTTGAGCTCTCCCTTTGAGGTCATTGATTTCCTCCTCCTAGACAAGGTTGTCTATTGAAGATATTAGATATTCCCATTATTGTTGTTATTGTTGATGGGCGTTCCATTCCTCACAAAAGGTGGGTTTCTTGATCTAAAATTTTCTTGATTTTGAGGAGGTGTTTAATTTTGATTGAAGTTCCATTGAGTGTAGTTTTGCTGAGTTGCAGGTGGTCTAGGTCTAAAATTATTGAATTTTTGATTTGGATTTTGATTGTTGGGTTTATAATTATCTACCAACCTTGTAAAGCTTTAGTTATTGAATATGCAACTGTTGGTCACTATCGAGGAAAGTGTAGCATAGATGATATTGCCTAGCCTTCATACGCAATAATTTTTTCCTTCTTTGTTGCGAGTCTTCAGATCTTTGCTCATCTTGAGCATGAGGTCTTTTGATTTCACAAGCATGAGCAAGCAGGTTTTGGATTTCACTTCCCATTGTTAGATAATCCAAGCTCAATGGTTTTACTCGCATCAAGAACATCCGCAAAATTTGCTAATCAAATACTTTGAATGCTAGTTTTCAGGAGATTGTGTAATCCTAACACAAATTGTGCCACTTTGACTTCCTGAGTCATTCCACTAAAGTTGCAAGCATACTTGACAAAGGTTAAGAAGTGTTGACAATATAATTATAAATCTCTAGTACCCTGAGTACAATCAAGAAACTTGTTCATGTGGTCCAAATGATATACCTTTTTTTGATAGTTCTTCTTTAGCTTAGCCTCCTTGAGATAATCCCAGGTTGTTGTATTAGGGTCGACATTGTTTTCGATACAATGGTCTCTCCACCAACATATGGCTGTCTTTTCCAATTTGAATCTAGCAATGATAGATTTTTTTCTATGTAGATGAGTGAGCTAAATCAAAGTAATCATCCATATGCTCAGATTTTTTTCTATGTAGATGAGTGAGCTAAATCAAAGTAATCATCCATATGCTCAGTCCAATCCTCAAGAACTTTGTCCACGTCCTCTCCTTCTCTGCTTAAATATGCAGGATGAGACTTTCAAAGCATAGCATCAATGATCATAGGCTAAGGTGCATTACGGACATTGGAATTTGCAGCCACTGCATTTACTCTAGGAGGCATGTTTTTCTAATGCACCATATCAACCAAGATCACTCTTAGTACAATACATCCTAGTCCGTTGTAAGGTATCTCTTAAAAAATTAAAGCTAACTATTGAAAATACAATGAGAGAGAAAGAATGAATAATGAATAAATTAAATCAATTCTACGATGCAATTTTTTGTGATTCAAAAAGTTAAATTGTCTTTTAAAGGCCATCAATAATCTCTAATGGTTCTAGCATAGTGTACCCTATTATAACTATTATGACATCCTTCAACCACTGGTGGATCATAAGCATCCCATTTTGCAAGTATATTTGGTGGGTTATTCCATTGGTCTCTCAAAATTGTAGAGACGAATATCACTTTGTTTGCATGCAAATGGTACCTCTCTTGTGTGAGTGAGCGGTTTGTCACAGGCATCTGCATGTTGCTATGGATTAAAGCATTCTTAAAGCTGAAGTAATCATCAAGTAAGAAAATATTTGAAAAAAATCTCAACTATCTCCCATCGTCAATACTATGTATACTGGAAAAGTCCGCTAAGCACTTGGGTCTATTGTAGGTATTGTACAGAACCTCTACATTGTGTGGATTATGGACAATGGACCTCCCGAATAGGTTAAAGAATAACCCCCAAGGCACTAGGCTAAATGAATGCATGTCATTGTGTTAATACTTTTGACCCCACACATTAAACATGACAATGTCAAAGCACCTTGACACCATAACTAGAGGAAGTATAGTCCTTGCTAATCGAGTCTCGGTTGTCGGTCTTAGGACAAAGCTCATGGATATCAATGTATAATGACCGGTTAGTGATGATGATCTTTTTCCTTATCTTGAATTGTACCCACTTGACAGGTGTAGCTTTGTGTCTTATGGTCTAAACTCCAAGCTCCCTACGACAGGGTGATACCATGCTCGAAAGGTATTCGGTACAACACAATGTGTGGGTAATAGTCGCTTCTTCTCCATCTCATTTTTTCTGGAAGTAACAAGCCGCTACACCTTGATCCTCATCTCAAGATGTTTTTTGGCTATCAACTACGGGAGTATGTCTACCCATATTCCTTGAGGTAGAATGTCAATCATCTACACACACACACCCCATCAATCAAGTTAGTTAATTCTTCGCAAGACTTAAGCTACAAGTAAAACATCACTACCTTAAAACAATTTAAATCTACTCAAAATTGTCCAATTGTAAATGATAAAAGATTACATCCTACTTTAGGGAGGTACATAAATATGTAAAGGTCCAATAAACCAATTCTTGGAACCCAAACTTGAGGTTCTATCCTTAAGTTTACTCACATTGAGGGTTTCAAAATTCAAAACTTTTAATTGAGCATTGGAGTTTACGTCTTCTTCCTTATACCGCTCTTCCACATAAGAGATATCTATCGATGATAATAAATGAATGCAGCTTACATAAGCATGTTGTTCATTAATATCCTCCCTATAGCAATATTCGCTTGGGTTCATCACCATAGGATATTCTTGAGCAAAGTCCCAAACACATCTTGAATTCTCATATTCATCGAAAGTGATGGTGAAATTGTGAGGATTGTATTTGTTTATAGGGTTCTAGACCTTATGAAACCAGTCTTGAGGTACATAGTAGAATTGGTTCTTACTACCTGCCTTCTTCCAGACCCTACATATAATCTTTTCACAGAAGCCATATCTTTTGTTAATCATGAGTGATCTCTTTCCAAGAATGATGTCACGGCCTAGTATTTCCAAAGGTGAGCATAGGTTAAGGTAAAAAAACACATCCTTGTATTTGGATGTCACCTTCTTAAAGCTTTTCCTTGACCCAAAGTTGTGGATCAACCATGTACCTAGCAGGTACTTGGGTTCAGTGTTCAAGTTGGGATCACATACAACTCCCATGCTACATATAAGAGTCTAGAAAACAATCTCTAGTCCCCTTTGAAGTTCAAATCACTTTAACTCTCCAACCCAACAACATAGTTTAATTTAAAAAGCCAATTTTTGCAAAGTCACTAGGAGCTCATCTAGATGGTTAAGAAGATCCATCTAAAAGAAAGACAATGAGGAATTGAGTCTATGCTATTTATTTATCAAAATTTGATTTTTAAGGTTTCCTACAACATTATGCACGTCACAAAGCTAATTCTCTAAACACTCTCTTAACTCTCATTACTAGAAATTCCCTTAGGCCTCTCATACAATAGTGTGGCCTATAGCTATCTTCTAATCTTTCCTTCCCTATGATGGCGGCACATGATTCAAACGTTTGGGCAACTTTTGCAATCCTAAGCATCTATGAGCACATTGCCAAGTGATAGTACATATCCCGTAGGCATAGCCGCATCCTAAGTTGGAGTAGTCTAAGTTTTTGACAAACCAATCCTTTGGGATATCATCAATATAGATAAAGAATTGGTGGAAAGACTCTTAGTTACAAGTGAGGTAACTATGGTCAACAAGTCATGGTTCCTAGAGTTGCAAAGAATTTGGTCATGATCTCAACATAAAAGAGTTCCCTTGTATCTTTTGGTGATTGTGTCACCATATTGTTGAGCACTATGGCCAAAATTCCCCTTGCTAAATCATTCAAACATTGCCTTAGGCCCGCCATTGTTAACTACAAACAAACATTTAAAATTCCTTAGCAAATCCATACAAGAAGACAATTCAAGAGGGTGTCACCAATCAATGTCTCTTATAAATGCATCGTGAATACAACCTTCTTTTCCAAATAGCATGCATGATGCATTACTAACCTGAGTAGTATCATGCTTCACACTATCCCTATAACCTTAGTCTCTGATAGCAGGAGAGAGATATCCCTCCACAACTTGTCTATGAAAAAATTACACAATTTAAACTTTTATACAATTTCAATATATACATCAGAGTTGCAAAAGTGTTTGCATAGGAAAGGAGTTCTCACTACCCAACCTCACATGGAGTTTATGCTATGAACCCACCTACATCCAGAGATACCTATCAACTAGTGCTACCCTTACATGTGATATGAATGAAAGCGTACTCATAAAAATGATCAAGTGGATGGTGAATACATGTGCACACCACATTGTGAGAATAGAGGGAGAGAGATAAGAGTGGAGGGTGAAATAGAGTCCACAGAGACACAAGAGAAAGAAAAAAGAGAACCATCTAAATAAAACAGAAAACTATGAATTAATGCAATGACAAAATCTAGATATACCATAACGTCAAAATATAAATGACTAGTAGACCACAGACCCTGTGTAGGGATTGATCAGTCCACCCATCCACTTTTTCTCTACTACGGACATAGAGAATTTCACTTTATAGGGAGCAAGCTAGAATACCTCCAACTTTTCTCAATCAGACATAAGTTGAGGCCGCTCCGCCTCCCTCCATGAACTCAAGCTCTAAGGGATTCCAAATACCATTAGTTAGTAGGAAATCAACACCAACCATACCAATTTAGGTGCCATGTCTCTTTGATGCCCAACATTGGGTGTTTAGGAATAGCCAAGACAATATCCCCGACGTGTTAGCCATGTAGGTCATTCAACCCCCAACTCACTAACTGTGTACATGAGCCTAACAAAAAAAGAAGAAGATCTAGGCAACACCGGGGATCTAGCAAAGCCCCACGTCATCGATCCTTTCATCTAAGGCTGAGCGATGTAGATGATCCTAATCTTGTAGCAACACTGTCATGAGAAACATGATACATGAGTCCAAAAATAGCATCTTGCATATGCAATGACAATCTTTTCCAAGCAATCAGACTGTATAGGGTCTTTACCCTTACACATCTACCATAAACCATTAAAACCACTTCATAATCCAATCCAAGACCATAAACCATAATCCAATCCCATAACATGGTGAACACTCCACCCAACTCGGAATGATGCACATCCACGTGCAAAATCACTTTAGCAACATGGCTGCAAAATTTTTGGCAATATTTTAGCAGTGCATCCATAACAAAGAAAAGGGATCCAAGAGCCACACCGGCTTCCACCATAAAAACATTCACAACCATAATCCATGACGGATCTTAGCCCTTTGACCATAAGCCATATTCCTTGTTGAACCAACTCATACATTTGGAGTTTGGCCACACTCACTAGAATCAAAGTGAGCCAACACATGGCTCTTATAGAATGAAATTTTTATGCGTAAAATATGTTCTACCAACGACTAAAAATAACTTCGAAATACCATTCTGATTATGTTTAATCAAGCATAAGTGATGCACTATGCCTGCATCTCACCCCTAGCATGTAGAGCTAGTTTTGACATAGAAGGGTGGAAAGCAGTACACACATGCACATGAGGAATCCACAGCCATCCATGAGGTTCCATACATCATATGACATCTTCCCATCAACTCAACAATGATGCAAAATAGCCCCACCGCGTTGATCAAAATATGCCATAACTTCACATATGTGCGAAAATAACTTTTTGTTATTTTTTAGTGCAGGCATGACATGCAAATTAAACTCTTTAATCTCAAACCCATGCATCAAGATTAGACACGGTCCCCCATAACATAAACTAACACCTTATCACATCATGTTTTCCAGATGAGACTCATGCAAAAAATCCTCACACAAAAAGAAATCCAGTTTATTCATATTCGCCCGTACGGTTCGGGTTGACTAACCATATATCCTTGTATAATTTTATGGACATTGAACACTTGAAATAAAAAAACCAAAACAAGCCAACATCAAACTCACGACTCCATATGGTACCCCCATAGGAAGCACCCCTACAGACACAAGTAACCCGGTACAAGGAATGGTTAATAACTCACACTTACAAAGTGATAGCGGTGATCTAAATATACTCACCAACAAGTTTAATCATGGTTTTGATTTAACTAAGTGGATTTCTCCATCCGCCGATCCTATAAGTGATTCTTCGACGAGCGTGGGGTCCAAAATATTGATTGTGCGGTGGATAGTAAGCTATATTTTGACCATAACTCTTTGCTCATGCAAAATTTTCACGTGACACACAGAGAGAAAATTTTTTAATGATGTGTTTAATCTTTGGCTCAAAGGATTTGACCTAATTCATAGGGGTTTGGGAGATAAAATCAAAACAGTGTTCCTACCATCAACATGGCGTGAAACAAAATGCACTTTTTATGCACCTATGTGGCCATAGCATAAATCAACATGCTAAACATGTTGAAGCAAACATGGAGCATCTTCATACATACCCAAAAGCTCATACATTCCCTCGTATACAAAAAAAGCTACTACTGAGAGGGTAGTTGCTTTGAATGAAATAGAGAGAGCCTAAGAGATGATCGCTATGGAGTTTAGAGCTTCTTGCCATATGCTTGAGAAGTGATTATCGACTTTTGGGACTGAGATTGAGTACCAAAGATGAATTTATAGGTTTCTTGCCGATCCAGATATTCCTCAAGGCAAACGGGTGTCTCCTCTTGTGCTAGGAATAGCTCCAAGCTTTTAGGACTCTTTTCAAAAAACAAGGATTTTCTTTTGGTGGTCAACTTGCCCTCTTTCCCTTCAATTTTTGCAATAAAATTGATTAATTGAAACAATATTCCTACAACTATTAAAACTGTAACTGAACTATGTCACACCATGATGCCCCACATAATTATAACATTCTCGTATTACCCTGGCATATTTACGATGCCACTTTTTATAAAAATAAATTCTCGTAAAATTTTTGTTTAATCTTGTTTCTTCATCATAGGGTCATTTCTATACGTGACGTTCATTAGAAATATTATTTTTGAGTGTAGGTCATCCTAAAAAACGTCGAAAATGAAAAGCTAGAAATAACATAAAAAGCAAAAAAAATCTAAAATTGAACCACGAGTTTCCCTAGTCCACTCAAACAAGAAAGCGGACTCGCTTTCTATTAGAAAGCACTTAAAATCGTGAAAAGCTAAAAATAGCATGAAAAGCGTCCGAAAAGTAGATTTTTACAAAACTCAACCATATCATCCCCGGGACTCGTAGAGCAAGGATCCGGCCCTCATTTTTGCAAAAAAAACATCAAAAAGCACAAAAAGTATGGAAAAGATTTTTAAAAAGTAATTTCTTCAAAACTGAACCAAACATCTCTTTGACCTACTATAACATGAAACCAACCTTGCTTTTTATTTTAAAACTTTACAGCATTACATCGGTGGAACTTTATCAATGCGCTTCTTAATTGAACATCTAGAAATCATCCAACTCAACCTTGTGGCTATTTAAAGAAATGTACTACAGTTTACTCTGAGTTTTCTCCACTTGGGCCGCACCCGAAGACTTATTTATGTATTCTTTTTCTTCCTCCACTGAACCATCTAGCTTTGCTTGTTGACAAAGAGAAAAAGATCCTTGTTTTTTATTGGTCAAATTCCCAACCGCATTACCTTCATGTTCCTCAATGGGGCTATCCAAAAACTCAACTATTGCCACATTTGACTTCGGAGCCATAGCCACACTCTTGTTTGTGACCAACAAAAACCTTATAGACAAGGTTCAATCCAAAACGAGCTCAAATTGATGACTCACTGTCACACCATCTTTCACCTTAATGTGGATATCACCATCCGGATTGGAAATGATGGCAAACATCTCACTGTCACCACAACCCCTGTAATCCCCAAGGTTCACCATTGAAAATTTTGCTGGGAAATCAAGCAGCATAGGGACACTGCTAGTAGTATTCAAGAACAAACTCACCTTGCACGATGAAGATGAATCCATTGCTCGACAAATCCAGTAGAGGGAGCTATATATTTTAGCTTACACCCTACCCTATATTTATAGGCAAACGGCACACTCAAATACAAAAATATGAAGCTCTATCTATGGTACTCTATCATTAAACATATCCTGAAGTAAAGTATGTTGGTTAAATGCCCAATTAGAAGTAATACCTCCTCTCCAAACTCTTCTCTAAATATCTGACTATATTCCTCCATATCTTGCACTCAAAGACAACATATGAAGCCTCACCCCAACCCCCCCCCCCCCCCGCCGCCGCAAATCTACCATCAAACATATCTTGAAAATCATGTTGTTAAAGGCCAAATAATTATTAATCCCACCTCTATAGCCTGTGTATCCATACATACCTCTCCCTTTCTCCACTAGTCTCTTTCACATGCCATTTTCATCTCTCTCCTTCTCTTCAGTTTGTCTCTCTTTATCTTTTTATCTCTATCTCCATATCTTACTCTCAATTTCTATCTTTAATTCTTCCCCTTCACTATTACTCTATACCATCATTCATAGTTTTCTATCTCTTAACCTTCTTCTATATGTATAACTCTCTCTATATCTTACCCTTGTTCTCTCTCCCTCTTACCCTTTCTCCGTCTCTCTCTCTCTCTTACCCTTGTTCTCTCCCTTCCTCTCTCTCTAACACTTCTTCTCATTATCTCTCTATCTATTATATTTATCTCTCTCTGTTTATCTATCTCTATTCATCTATCACACTCTCTCCATTACTCTCTAACACATCCTTGCTCCCCTCTCTCTTTCTCTATAACTATACATGTATAGATTTATTTTCTCTCTCTCTCTCTCTCTCTCTCTCTCTCTCTCTCTCTCTCTCTCTCTCTCTCTCTCTCTCTCTCTCTCTCTCTCTCTCTCTCATGCTCTCTCCCTCTTATTTTTCTCTCTCCCTCTTATCTTCTCCTTCATCTCACCCTATGTCTTTATCTTCCTCTCTATCGCCCTCGCTCTTTCACTCCTATCTCTTATCCTCGTTCACATGCATTACTACACAATCCAACGAGCACTAGTGCTCAATGTATTTGAACAAGAGAGGGAAATTAAGAGCTAATTGAATTTGAATATAGTTTTAAAAAATGATAATTCAATTGCTCTCTCATGCTGCATCTTACAATGAGCATTAGCACTCGCTAGAGTAGAACGTATGAGAGAGGGTGGTGGAAAGAGGGTGAGATAGAGGGAGAGGAAGAGAGATTGCTTGAGAAAAGCAAATCTATGATGCCTTCAAAAATTAAAAGCAAGTTTTCTTTTAACGGAGCCTATATAAAGAGGTATTGGATAACTTTTTTTAAAATTGAAGACCTTTCAGTAGAGGAGACAAGCAGGACACTCAAGGTACCATCAGCTACTCTCCTCTCCTCTCTCTCTCTCTCTCTCTCTCTCTCTCTCTCTCTCTCTCTCATAAGGATAAGCCATGCTTTGTGTAATGAGACACTTGAAGTTGTTGAGAGCTTTAAGTACCTTGGCCTTGAGGTTCCGTCCAATCACAAGCGGCATGAATGTGCTATGCATCATTTGGAAGCGGGAAAGAGAGCATATTATGCGTTTTAGAACATGTGTAATGTGGAAAACATCAAGTGTTGGGTTCTCAAGAAGTATCTTTTTGATGCATTGGTGACACCGGTTCTTCTTTATGGAGTTGAAGTGTGGGGCAAGAGCATCTCAAATTCTACTTGGAAAGAGTTTGAGAATGTCCAAAAGTGTCTGCTTACAAAGTTTCTCCAAGTTAAGATGCAAACACCATATATGCTCCTACTTCTTGAGTCGGGATCTCTTCCAATTGAGGTTATGGGCATGGAAAGGGTTGTTGAGTACATGATAAAGATGCATCAAAACCCCTCACATCGACTTCCTACAATTGCATGGGAAGCAAGCAAAAAAGTTCAAAAGACGCATAAAAGCAAGATCTTGAGCATGGGATGGATGCAAGACATAAAGAAGTGGTTTGGGAGATGGGATGCATTACACTTGCTACATGATGCTTCAATTGACTCCCAAGTGCATGAAGCTTTTCTACAACGCCAATGTATTACGGCTTGGGAGAACTCCAGTGGGTCACGCTTCATACATTACACCACCCATATTGCCCCCAACTACAAAACCATGTTCTTTGCTGAAAGAGGAAACCGTACTCACACTTACATGCTTGAGCCTATCCCCTTGTCAGTGATACGCACTATCGCAGCCATTCGGCTTAGCTCCCATTTCCTTTGACACGAGATAGGGCATTGGGGCAATGGAGAAGAGTCAAATCGACTCTGCACATTATGCTCACTCCAAGTTCGAGAGTCTGAGTACCACACACTACTAGAGTGCTCATCTTTTGGTCACATCCAAACTTGCTTCTCTCACATTTTCAGCCATAACATAAAACTACACACTTTCCTCTCCCACCCACAGTGTGGGCTCTCCATTGCAACTCTCATCACCACAATTTTGGAGCATCAAGAGTCACTCATTAGCCATACACATACTACATCACATGTAACTTTGGTCCCATAGGTCAAATTTGACCTTCGAGGATGATAATGAACTCTCTCTCTCTCTCTCTCTCTCTCTCTCTCTCTCTCTCTCTCTCTCTCTCTCTCTCTCTCTCCATCACACTCTCCCTCTATCCTTCTCAATCCTTCCCCTTCTCTCTTGTGCAAATAGGTGAGTGAGCGCTAGCGCTCTCTCATCTGGCTGTGCATGAGAGAAGGCAAGGGAGGGAGAGGGAGAGAGATAGTTAGAGAGAGAGGGTGATGGAGAGAGACAAAGACAGAGAGAGAGGGAAAGAGGGATATAATATATATATATATATATATATATATATATATATATATATATATATATATAGCTATGAAGATAGCGATGGAAGGGTGAGAGACATAGGGAGAGAGATAGTTTAGGGATTGAATTTATAAGACGAATATAATAGAGGGATGGACATAGAGAGAAATATAAGAGAGAGAGAGAGAGAGAGAGAGAGAGAGAGAGAGAGAGAGAGAGAGAGAGAGAGAGAGAGAGAGAGAGAGAGAGAGAGAGAGAGGAAAGGAGGGAGAGAGAATTAGATGTTGCGAGGCAGGGAGAGAGGTAGAGAAATTCAAGAGGAAGGGAGAAAAGAAATATTGATACTAGTATAACCTACATTTCTTTTTGGCAGATCAAATGTTTGTGCTTGGCTTTTAGTTCTCTCTTAAGATGGCCAAGAAATCTGATATTGGCACTAATGCTGTGATCATTTATAATGGAGAAGTGATTGGTATAGGTCAAATAGAGAAGACTTCAAACTTGGCGACGTTACATGGAAGCAGATTTCCTTCAGGTTGCTTATCTAATGATGTGTTAGAAGTGTATGATGGCAAGGATGCTCCTCTGCCTCATGTTTCAACAAGCAAAGAGATGAATACTTTGAAGAAGGTAGAGAAAAGCCTTGTTGCGTGGTCTAACACCGATCTAGTAATTTCTTTGTTCATCTCCGTAGAGACTATGGCGTTTACTGTATTTGAGTATAATCTATCAAATAGCTGTAAGAATATTTCTTATTTAATTAATTGATGATATGTCACTTTTTTAATAGTGGGTCATCAAGACTGCAAAGAAAGAACAAGAAGATATCTCTACATCTGTTGATGTGACTATTTCAAAGAGCATACTAGCCAGTGCGATGCCATCTCACCTGCCATGACAGTCAAGAATCTAAAAATTTTGTAAAAGGAAAAGGTAAAGTGCAAGAAGGAGCATCGTCTGGATTTGTGGAGGACAAATAAAACTCTAATTAAGAAATGAGTTATAGATAAATGGAGGCTTATATGGCTGCAAGGGAAAATGCTGGAGGAGAAAGTAACAGTACGGCAAGATATGTTATCAAAGCATCTAAGAAATTTTAAGGTAAATAAGAGCTTTTTGGTTTAAGGTTACTATAAAGGTCCTTTGGTTAGGTCTTTGACATACATTGATTTTTGCAGGTAGAGCATGAATCTTCACTACCTTGGGTTCCTCTTTGTCGTTTGGTAAAGCTAGAAAAAGCAAGACAAGTTAGCTGGGGACACCAAGTGGCTGCAACCTCTTGCAGATACATTCTTATTGGAGGGGTACTATCAACTCAAGGGAAGCTTCATATGCTCTCTTGATGCACCAGGATATCCAACCATCGATGTAGACGATGACATCAAGAAGACATGGGATCCCTTGTGGCGTGTAGTAAACAAGGAGTTTGAGGTTGAAATCCAAGACACTTGCTGGAGCGACATGTGCGGTAAAATGTTGTTGACATGGGATGGAAACCATAGGCTCGTCACTTGGATGGGAGTACTAAAAGAGAGTAAGCTACATTGCTTATGGTATTATTTTGAGATTATGTTTAGAAATGCATTGAATAATTTTCCTTCCTTATGATGTTAGGTGAGTTATGTACAAAGAAGATGTAGATCTGCACCCTCGAGTTTGAGTGGAACTAGTCGAATTAGATTCGTCAAATGAGGTCAACATGTTGAGAATAGTGATGCATATAAACAAGTAATATCTCTCTGGTGTATTTGAGTGTGTAGTTGCTTGGAATTAATGTAAAATTGACTTATAATTAACATTGGATCAATTTCTTGTAGATTGAATGAGACAAGATACGTGTCCACATCATACACAGACATGCTATGGATGATGCGGGCAATGGATCTTGCTTCAAAGGAAGCAATCATGGAGAAGCTTCCATGTGTAGTATACAGTTGGATGCAAGTAGACATAGATAAAAGGGTGGGGACGAAGTCCTAGTACAATGTGTCATCACTCCTACTATCTCAGCTTCTACATCCAGCACGTGTTCTTAGATTGTTTGATTGTTGAGTGTCAAAAAGTATTGGGATCATAAATTTGTTTTATCATTGGTGTCATGTTTGTAGGAAAAATATACGCTTTCCTTGAAAAAAATTGTAGTAGAGAAAAATAGTATGCTTCCGACCGAGTTTCAAGCCCAATACAAAAAAGCATTCTTTGAAGCAGACGTGCAGTCTAAAAAATGACAAGATATACATTGGTGATTGTTGACCCTGCATTGGGAGATGAATGGTGGAGGTGGGTTGGTCTTGGATCTTTTTCAAAGGTAGAACAAATCATCAGATTGCACGTTTCCATTGACCCCTTTGGACTTTTGTGTAGGACATTGCGTGCAATGGAGTGGACCAGTTAGCCAAAGTAGATAACAGAGGAAAGATTATATGGGTTGGCATGTGCATCTCTTCCATTGAACAAAAAAAAAATCATCCTATGTGCGATGGCCTCTGGTGATTTGGGAGGTGTTAAGAGTTTGGACATTCCTCAAACTTGTGAGTATATCTGATTGCCTCATTGCTAGGTTGTCGAGTCATGGACATAGATTGAGTCATTTTGACATATTTATTGTTTTTGTTGCATAGTACCTGTCCATATCATTAGATTTAGTTTTAAATAACCTATACAATATTGATTTGCAAATGGAGCATTCCGGGGAGGATTCGGGTTCACAGAGAGCAGCTCGTATAAGAGAGAAATGTGAGTATGTCTACTAACATCCAAATGGTGAACATATTTTCATACAATTTAAAAGTTGTGCATTTATTAGTGATCAAGAAAGAGATATGGAATGTCAGCAAAGGAGGTGGTGGACTTTGCAACAAGTTTAGAAACATAATTATTGCATGTACCAGACCTGCCAATGGTTACATATTCGTCGACCAATAAGTGGCAAACTTGATTCGAAGTTGCATTGTGTTTCGAGATCTATCTTGTGTTGATTGAGGTCTTTGCAGAGAGAGATGGCGACCATATTCAGATTGTTCATTTTGGTTCCTACAAGACAGAGGATGACTTAAAGATGGCCTTGCTAAGCTCTATGAGGCCACACGTTGTGGAGAAATGTCTTCGTCCTTTGCGTGATGGATTGGTTGTGGATTCTACAGTGAGCGCTTCCATTGTTTTTTTTCCTTGCAATGCATTTGTGTATGGGCTGACAAATTCTAAACTGCCTGAATGGAACAGAATGGAGGTGTGCAAGTTTGGATAGCTTGCCCGTCTTGTGTTGTCTACATCAGATGATAGAGCTGTATTCATAGTCAGCTCTCTGTCAAATAATTATGGAATGATGCATGATATCAGTGCTACAGCTGGATGGCATGAAGACCACGTAGACGTGGTTGTTTGCAAGACACTGATATGCAAGAAGGATAATAGGACTGTGTGCAAACTATTGGTGTCTGCAATGAGGAAAGAGCACACCTAGACTTCAAAGGCAATTGACATACCACGGGACAATGCCTGGTTTGATGGGCTAGAGGAGAGTGATTGGACAAAGAAGATTGATGGTGACACCTATGCGAGGTACATTTTGACACGCCTTTATCAAAGCAAAGTTTCTCCGTTGTCTTTCATTGTTGTTTATCGTGCAGAAGGTATGGAATGTGGGCATTGGTTTCTTTGGTAGTTGCTTTCCCAGATACAAATGAAAACAATGTTTTCGTACAATAATAGGTGATTGTGGGGCAATAGCTTTGTTGGGGAGTGAGTTAGATGGGCCAAATGATGACAATATTTGAGAGCAACGAGGAGTTCACCAAGAAACTGCACTATGTTATAGAAATGCAAGCCCAGTGTGGCTGAGAGAGATTCAAGAGTAAGATAGAAAACTTGATGAGGATGTGGATTGTGCACTACAGGAAGCATCATTGATTAAGCCACATCGAAAAATTGTGGAGTTAGATCCTCCCACCACTAAACTTAGACATTTCAAATATTCACTCGCATAGTGTGTGGATTGATAATTTTTGTGGATCCTTATGAACGATTTCTTTTACAGTCTTTTATAAATAAGTGGATTTTTTATGTTCTTGTAACACTTCTCAATGGGCTTGCAATCACTGTGGTTCTACTTTCTTGGTAGTTGAGTTTACCAATCACAAGCTCCCAGCTCTAAAATTCTGATTCATCCTTTCTCATCTAATCTCTCTCTCTCTCTCTCTCTCTCTCTCTCTCTCTCTCTCTCTCTCTCTCTCTCTCTCTCTCTCTCTCTCTCTCTCTCTCTCTCTCTCTCTCTCTCTCTCTCTCTCTCTCTCTCTATCTATCTATCTATCTATCTATCTACCTCTCTCTCCATGTGTCCATCTCCGTCTCTTGTCACTGTCGAGAATTGATATTTGATAAATTACTAAAAAACAATTGTGGATGAAGTATGAAGGGTATTTCTAACACTCACACCTGTTGCAACATGCCCATTGAGGTATGATTGTCTCTCTTGAATGTTTAAGTACATCTCTCTCTCTCTCTCTCTCTCTCTCTCTCTCTCTCTCTCTCTCTCTCTCTCTCTCTCTCTCTCTCTCTCTCTCTCTCCTCCCCTCCCCTCCCCCCCCCATGCCACATGCATTGCATCAGAGTAGTTCTATCCAGCACCTTGATCCTCATATTTTAATTGAGTTGTATTTTAAGGTGAAGAATCTATCGCTTATTTTGTGGAGTGAGGAGTCATATAATGCTCTCCTATGTTGGAATTATACACTTGTATTGACATCAGTGAAATTCTTTGGATGTTGCTACCTTTGGCGCTTTGCTCTCTCATGATCAAGCAGTACCATATTCAAGTCTATCTCTGCTATAGGAAATATGTTCATGGATGCTATCTTTTTTCGATCTATTTTGTGCCATATTTTCTACACAATTATTCTAGCCGCATTGCCCTCTTCCAACTTTTGTTATTATTTGTTCTACCTTTATTTTGCTATTAGGTCCCTAAACTATCAAGATGTGGCGTGCATATTCATCAATGGGTCCTACACTTTTGAGCCAAGGCCTTCCCAATAGCATACTGCTAGCGCCTTGCACATCAAATACCAAAAATCTTGTTTGAATTTCTCAAATCCTACCTTGTTTTATAGGTTTTCAACTAAGCCAGAGATGTGGAATATCCTTAAATCCACAATTTGAATTCTAAAGAGTGTTGGTTTGATATCTTGGACCCCCAAGCTCTATCTAACATGCTCTCTGAGGATGTAAATGCTAGCACCACCATCCACGATTACGCTCGACACTAGCTCCCACTATTTCCTAAGCTTTGTAATCAATCTTGATGATTGACACTTCATCATTCCTAATCTTAGATAGATCCATGATCATTGCAAAGCTAATTTCTTAGTTCTTTGCTTTTCGATAAACTTAGTAGCCACTGATAAGGTCCTTCTAATGTCATCTAATTTGACACTAAGCTTCTAAACTCTTTCATAGACCTTTACATAGATTTCATCATGTTCATCCCTAGAGCTATTGTCCAAACTCAAAGATCTTCCCTATGGATATTTGTCCTTGTAGTGCCATACCTCTCCTAGCCTCCTGCATCTCTTGGCTCATTTATCCTTTTGTGAGCAATCGTATTGTTTCTTTTTCACATTTTTCATCCCCAGATCTGTTTGATTGGACTCAGTCAAGGGTGTCCTATCTTGCCAAACATCTTCTCTTAGGTGCTTCTCTAAGCCTTTTACTAGTTCTGATCATTCCTTCCTAATATCCATTTTACTAGATTCACTTTGTGGGAGTTCCCTCTCTAGAATCTCTAGAGCCTTTGGCAAAAGCCTTTGGATAGTTCTAGCCTTTGAGAATTCATGATTCTTTGGAATATTCTTTTCTAGATCCTCCATGATCTTGGCTTCCAAATTCCTTTGCTCTTGCCATTTATCTACCTCCTTGGACTTTCCCTTGGCCTTCTAGACAACTCTTTTCTTCTCCCACGTCTAAGCCTCTTTAGTTTTCTTTGTTTGGTCAATTGGCTCATCTAGTAAATCCTCAATGACAACCCAGTGCTCTGGTGATCGCGCACACCAAAATTGGGCTTGCCATTTTTCCTTCTAGCACTTCAACTTTAACATTCTCTAGACATTGAGCTGCAAAGTTTGCATACTTGCCACATGTGTAGCAATTGAAATTATGCCTTGTAATGTCAACTCTTCCTTGCCCCCTAATAGAATTTTTTTGATATCTACCTCTTCCTAGGATGTTGCTAGTATTGGCCTCAATCTTCATACTCTCTTCTGACATACCCTCTTGCTTTGCTAGTTCTAGGTTTTTCAATGCTATCATAGATACTTTTTTTTCTTCTTTGAAATGGTGTAGTATAATCTTACAATTGCTCAAATTATTTACAATAAGTACACTGGAAAAATTCATCTAATGTGTGTTCTTTTGACTTACACTTTTTACATCGAGTCTCCATCTTTCCCACTGTTGGTCTGGTTTTTGACATCTTCAATATCCGCAACAACATCACTTATATCTTCTTAGTCCACAATCCCTTCTTCTTACTCTTTGATTGGTCATCCAGCCCAATTTTAGATGAACTTGAGCTTGAACTAGAACTTGACTCCTCAATCAGTAATATGTTGTCACACAAATTCCCTCTCTCTTTATAGCAATTTTCCTTCTTAGCCTGCTACTCCAAGTTTAAGGATATTTGTACCACATCATTAAAACTTCCTAGTTGGTGTTGGTACATCTTGCTCTCTAAGTTTCTTGATTTTCAATCCACTTAGAAACCAGGTAGGCATCCTCTTCACTAAAGAAGGCCCATTCAGTTGTCTAGTGAGCTCCTTGATCTTTTCCACATAGCTTCTCACTAGTAACTTTCATCGCTTAATCTTGTCTAGCTCAAAAATTATGTCTTCATCCCCACGATTCTCATTGTACTATAGAAGAAATTCCATCTTCAACTTGTTATAGGTTTGTAGTTTGCGTGCTAGATAATTATAATATCACTTCCTGGCTGCATCCTCCTTCCAAAATTTGTGGAAAATACTCATTTCACTCATCTTTATCAATATCCTTCAGATACGCATATTGTCCAAAAGCTTGTACGTACACATCTTGATCATCCTTTTTTCCACCCTTAAATTTTAGAAAGGCAGTCTTTAGGTCATTTGATCATTCCCCATGTCTAGACTTGTAGTAGTCTAACCCTTGTTCTCTATGTCTGGGTTTTTCCTTGTGATCAGACTTTCTCTCCCCATATTTGTCTTTGTTGTAATGGTCTGTATCAGCATCCCATCTACCAAGATGATCTATTTTAGTCACCATGTTAGGTTCAATTGTTTTATATGGTTTCCCAAGTTATGTTTTTTTTGTACTGCACCTACTACCATCACTGGCATCAAACTAAACCTTTGCTTTGCACTTCAAGTTTGACTTCCAAGACCCATGCAAATGAGAGAACCTTTGAGGTCTTTTGGAGTGCCTTCTCTTGAATTAAGTTGAATGTTGAGATTCCTCAAGCCCCTCATTGCCTCTCCTTATAGGTTTGCCATATGTTTCCTCATTTGGGATTGAGGTCCATCATCAGAGATCTATTCCAAGACTTTAGTCATCGTGATGACATGGTCGTCATCCTGAGCAAAGAATATTGTGGTAGGTCTCCTCCCTCTTGCTGAACATCTTGATGACATTGCAAATGTTCAATTGACTCTAGATTCCAATTGGGAGACTAGTTCTTGTCAAGAGATTAAGATCACCACCATGATCACCAACATGGAATAAGCTAGTCACTCTAACAACTATTCTAGGTTGGAAATTCAAAGTCAGATATTAGATTAGATTGAATAGGTCAAAAATTTAAACCTTTAGATGAACATAAGAAAATTAAATAATGAATTGAACTGAAAGTAAAAAGCCTGATGTTGGACATAAGACACTAGAATTGATGTATTCAGATAATGGATCAAAAGTACAACTGGCACTGAATGTGGGATTACTATAGATCTTAGTTACAATTAGAGTAGTAGCTTGATGACTACAAAGGACAAGAGACAGCTTGACGAGGTGATAATCTCCCAAAATGAAAGTAGCAAATCATATTTTGTTGGAATTAGGGTTGCAAAAAAACACACACAACTTGGAGAAGATGAAGGAAGCTCAAGGCACACAACAGAGTGTATTACTTAGTGTGCAATGGAAAGATAGATAGCCCTAGAGTGATGGACGTATATACAATGCAAGGGGGGAAAAACCTCCTAAGTAGGGAAAAAATGCCCTGGTGGTCCTAGTGTGTTCACACACATCACTACCACATGTATATGGTAACAAATCCCCCCTGGAGTGATGCGGTGAACGAGAGCTGGCACATGAGTAAAGGGAAGTGCCATGCCCTGAGGACATGATCAGTCCGCAAAGGGGAGTAGGCCCAAAGCTTGGCAAAAGCTTCAAACTTCTCATGAGACAATGCCTTTGTGAAAATATCTATAAGGCTGTCCTGTGTTGGCATATAAGCCAAGCTGATCTCTCCTGCTAAGAGCCTCTCCCTGACATAGCGGTAATGCACCTCAATGTGCTTTGTGCAAGCATGAAAAATTGGGTTCCTCACAACTGCCAATGTGCATTGATTGTTAGTGTAGATAGTGTTGGTAGTGTCCTGTCCAACACCCAAATCAACCATAAGGCATCTGAGCCATACACACTCAACCATAGCAGTGAAGACTGCCATGTACTCAGCCTCACAACTAGAAGTGTCCATAGTAGATTACTTCTTGCTCAACCATGATATACATGAACTGCCAAGCATGAAATAAAAACCACTTGTGGACCCTCGCGTGCCAAAAAAACCAGCCCAATCTGAGTCTGAAAAGCGTGTAAGTATGGCGGCAATGATCCCTCCCTGGGATAAAACAAGCCAAGATGTAAAGTGCCACTCAAGTAGAGGAAAATCCTCTTGACATCCTACCAATGCTTAGACCCTGGGCTATGCATAAATCTACTAACCTGTGAGACTGCAAACTGAATAACCAGCCTAGTGTTGCATACATAAATGAGGCAGCCAACAGAAGTTTGGTAAAGAGTGACATCATCAGTATCACCAGCATAATGTAGACTCAACTTCAAGCCTGTTTCCATGGGAGTGGCAATAGGTTTGCAATCCTCAAGTCCAAATTTACATAGCAATGTCTCTATGTAATGTTTTTGAGACAAGGCAATACCACCACCACATTGCTTAAATTGTATGCCCAAGTAATGATGTAACATCCCCAAATCTTTCATCTTGAAAGTAGCATTCAAACCAGCCTTAAATTCAGCAATATGTGCCTCATTGGGACTAGTGATCAGCAAATCATCCACATAAAGAACAACAATGAGAAGTACATTTCCCTCACGGTTGACATACAATGTGCTTTTTGTTGGACTGTTATGAAAGCCTCGTTCGGCCAAATGAGTGTCATCTTTCTCATACCAAGCATGAGGAGATTGCTTCAACCCATACAAAGCTTTTTTACATATGCACACTTTGTCCTGTTGTCCTTTCTTGACAAAACTGTGAGGCTACGTTACATAAACTTCCTCAAATATGTCACCATGCAAGAAAGCAGTAACAATGTCTGACTGATGTACATCCCAACCAAAATGAGTTGCCAATGCACATAGAAAACAAACAGTAGTCATACGACAAGTGGGAGCAAAATTTTCTTCATAATCTATGCCTTTTTTTGTGCATAGCCTTTTGCAACAAGTCGAGCCTTATGGCAATCAACCTCACCATCCGGCTGCCATTTCAACTTGTAAACCCACTTTGTACCAATGGCCTTTTTGTCAGGAGGCAAATCACATAAAGTCCATGTGTCATTTTCTATAAGTGCATCATATTTTGATTGCATGGCAGCCATCCAATTTTTTGAATTCTGTGCTTCATCAAAAGACAGAGGTTCCTCAACATCATGTAGGCTAGACACAACCAAAGCATAACAATCTGATGCATAAGAGGCATGAAGAGAACCTAAATGAGTATGACTAGACAAAAGTGCATCCAATTTACTGTCATGCAAAGTATGCACTAGCGATTTTGGCATACCTCTAGCCTGCTCATTTTCAGCCCTTTCCTCATCAAGTACATCATGTACATCTACATCAGTAGTAGGCTGATCTGTAACATTTTCAGAAACCCCCATAGGCTATACATTTGCCTCATTGGAATTCACAATTGTATTTCCACCACTGAAAAGAGGCAACAAAGTGTCATAAAGGTCCTGTGAGCTTACATTATTGTCTCTAGTACATGACAATAAGGGCTGAATAGAATCTTCCACAAACACAACATCTCGTGAAACCAGAATACGATTTTTTTGTGGATGATACAACCTGTATCCTTTGCTTTCAGCACTATAATCAACAAAAATGCATTTGACAGTCTTATCATTCAATTTTCTGTGCCGTGTTTGTCGCACCAAAGCGTGTGCCAAACAGCCAAAAACACGCATGTGCTCAATAGAAGTCTTTCTATCATGCCGTGCTTCATCATATGGAGTAATAGACTACAAAACTTTTGTAGGACACTTGTTTAGTACATAAGTGGCACACATGATGGCCTCTAGCCAAAAAAAATGCGGCAAAGCTTGACTTTTGACAATACATCGTGCCATTTTTGTAAGTGACCTATTTTTCCTCTCAGCAACACCATTTTGTTGAGGTATATAAGGCATTGTACATTGGTCTTTTATCCCATGACTAGCCAGAAATGCATTAAATTCATGAGACATATACTCCCCCCCTCGATAGGAACGGAGGGTGCCCATAATACATTTCGAGACATTTTCAATCATAGCCAGAAATTGTTTGAAGTACATAAAAACTTCAGACTTTCTTTAAGAGGAAATACCCATGCATGCCTAGAGTAATCATCAATAAAAGTCACAAAGTAAAGGTAATTTCCCAAGGACGGAGTTTGCATGGGCCCACAAACATCACTATGCACAAGCTGCAACAACCTGCATGTAACCCTAACTGAACCATCCTTCGGAAACTTAGAACGTTGAATGTTACCCAGAATACAGCCTTCACAAACGTGTTTGATAGGTGCTTCAAGAGGCGGCAAAGAAGCAACCATATTAGATTTCTGCAAACGCAGCAAACTGGTAAAATTGAGATGCCCAAAACGTACATGCCACAGTTTTGCATATGAAACAACCCTTGAATTAGCAATTGCATTCGCAAAATTTTGTCCATACTTGTCATACAAAGTGAGCTTATACAGCCCACGACATGAAAGGCCAGATGCACCAATTTCATCACTAAAACTAAGATCATGAACTGTACATCTGTCATCCACAAATTTGACTGCAAGTCTAAGTCTAGCAAGTGTAGATATAGACAAAAGATTGTTCTTGATCCCAGGTACATAAAGTACATCAACAAGTGTGAAAGATTCGCCATTTGCAGTAGTAAGCACAATCTTTCCAACTCCCTGAACCGGATAAGAGGCATTGTTGGCACAAGTGATTGAATTCCCATGAGGGACAGATTGAGAGAGGTGAACAATGGGTACTCATGTCATAATAATCAATATCTAATTCTCCTAAATGATTTTCTCATTTTAAACTGATCATTTAATATGGGGAAGTGCCAGGGGAGAAAAAGCTAGAATATTGGTTAAGCTAGCAAACTAACCACATTAGGGATCCAAAGGAGAGATATAGGGATCCAAAGGGGGGGCCATCTGCAAAAGAGCTATGTGCAACAATGGGCTGAAAAGACCCTAAGGTTCAGTCCATTAAGACTTTCAAAATACTAAGGTTCCAAAATTCAAAGGTTGTGTCCAAAGGTCAAACATTAGGGGAATTGGATGCTTTGTGTGTGTCCAAAAAAGTATTGTCAAGCCCTACATAGGAGGGGGCGAGCCCAAAAAGTAGGGGAAGAGAGAGAAACACCCACACACACTCACAAGCTTCATTTGTACACAAGGGGAAAGAGGGACACATGTCAGCTCCCTAGGCCAGATGCCCACAAGGTGTACTCAAATCCTATTGGATGGCCATGAAGGTGGACAAATGAGAATTAGGCTAGAGTAAATCTAGTTTAATTAATTTAAAAACACTTCATAAAAGAACCAATAAGAATTAAGCTCTCTAGAAGACTATTGGACAGTCTCCCAAGGGGACCAATGAGCATTTAGCAGCCCAATGGCTTGCTTGATTCCTATTGGCCCAGGAGGCAAAAGGGTCCAATGAAAGTTTAGCTGCATTTATTAATTACCTAAAGCTCTCACCAAAGGGGAAAGGGGGTCACATGTCAGAAGGCTATCATTTATGCTGCTTAATTTCCATTGGCTAGGCCTGGGGAGGTCCAATAGGGCTGTAGCATGAGCATTTAGCAAGGGGGGTCGACCAAGAGAGAGGGGGGGCTGATTTTTAGCAAGGCATTATAACACACACACACACTCACACAATCTCATGTGTGAAGCAAAGAAGACTCTCTCTCCTTCTCAAGCTTTAATGGAAATCTTACCACCTACTCCAAGCTTGTCAAAAGGGATGCCTACACCAACAACTCGTGGCTTTGTGATGCAAGTCCAACCAAGAGCCAAGCTTCCATGAATGCTCATCTCCTCTACCATGCTAATTACTAAGCTAAGCTATGCTAATATGAGTGATTATTGAGGAGATGTACATCTTTCTTGTAAGAATACTCCTTCTTCCTCTCAATCTACTCTCATACCCCGCTAGCTCTCACCATCTTCGAAGGTGTGTGAGGTCTTGGGTCTGAGACCATGAGGGAATTGATGTTGTGTTTGATAAGTGTTTTTCTTAGTGCATGAAGTTTCCATCTTCATTGCACTAGCTAGTATTGAAGGAATACAAAGAATTGTATTGTAAAATGTCTCTCTTGATGGGAGAAACCATAATACAAAGCCTTTTGGAGGGAGGTTTGGCTCCATGCAAATCCGGTCCTCAACTATTGTCAATTGCTTAATTTCTCTCTCTTTTGAAGTATTGTTCATGCTATCTAACTGGGTGTTATGCTTTTTGTTGCTCTCTCTCTAACCAAGCACTCTTGTTATTCTCATTAGGAAGCTATTGTAATGAAATGCTCACTATGTTCATGCTATTTTCCGCTACACACAAGTTACTAGACCATTAAATGCTACATTGGTATCAGAGTGCAAGGTTTCTCTTTTCTTGCTCAAGAAGGGAGGTCCTCAAGCTAGCTATAAATGGTTGGTACTATTAATTGCATGTGAGTAAGTAGAATAGGGATTTTTCAGCCTTGTAGTGCGCATGCCTTTGTGCACTTAACGGGGCATCACCGTCGAGATCTATGGTCTTAATAGTGGAGTCCTACGGGGCTTGCCTATGGCTTAACCACTATTGAGCTATTAGAAGCTTGACAGGAGCCGGTGTTGTTTTGGTGTTGAATGACCCTCTCTTCTATTCCTTGAAATTAATGGTATTCGAGCCACGAGTACAGTAGCTTGAGTGCTTTTTCTAAAGGGGTAAAGAGGAGTAGCAACTAGTGCTTTAAGTGCCAAAGTACATCTAAAAGTTGTTAGAATGGCTGACAATAATAAAGAGAGTGAAATTAATGTTGATAACTTTGATTTTGCTAATGAGCCAGCTACTAATGATGCCCTGATGCTTGTTTACTATCTTGTTTCTAGGCTTCAACAAGCCATGGGCAATCCATCCCTCCAAAGTGAAGTGCAACGGCAGCTTCGTGCTCATGGGATTCTCCAAGCTCCCCACCATGACGAGAGAGCACCTAGGAAGCCTCCTTGCGAGACTTCCAAAAGAGGTCTCTCTCCGATTCGGGAAGAAGAAGAGGATCCCTATGAAGGGCTCAGAAATTTGCTCCTTGATGACGCATCTCCTTCTCAAAGGAGAACTCAAGAGCCTCCACCGAAGGAACGAGAAAGAAGTGAGTCTCCCGCCACCTCAGCGGAGATGGCTCCACGAAGACAGTGGGATAAACGCTCTCCATTGCCTCCAAAACGGAGAAGACCATCGCATACTTCTCCACACCATACTTCAAAGAGGGATGACAAAAGCAAGAGAAGAAAAAGGCGAGAAAGAGGACACCCTCTTCTCCATCTTCTTCATCCTCTTCCTCTTATGAAAGTGATGGTGAAGACAACGAAGATCAAGGCGAGAAAGAGGTCACCCTCTTCTCCATCTTCCTCGAATTCTTCATCTTCTGAAGAAAGTCATGATACAACCTTTGAACCATCAAAAAGAAGAGGCCATAGGAAATCCTATGCCGCATGGAAGACGTCATCCAAGCTCAAGAAGTTCAAAGAGGGAGGGAAGAGTATCTCTTTCCTTACCTACGATGGCACTTTTGGTGCTATGGACAAAGTCTTGGCCTTTATCCAACAATTCGATGTGGCGTTTGGAGATGAGGGCTTCATGGAGTCCTCTAAGCTACACCATGTAGCTATGCACTTTCAAAAGTCCTCCAGGCAATGGTGGTCTAGCCTACGGGCCAACGGTTAAGCTCCACGAACATGGAAAGCTTTAAGAGCTTCCATTATGAAGCAGTTTTTGGCCATCGATGCCAAAGACAAAGTACTCACCGAATGGCGAAGCTTAAAGCTCTCTCCTTATGAATCCATTCACAAATATGTAGACATGTTTTGGGACCTACAACTCAAAGCCACTGTCTTCAAAAAGTTGGATTTTTGAGAGCAAAAGCAACAATTTTGTGTGGGCTTAACTGAATAAATGGCGGAGTATGTCAACTCCCAAAGGCCACGCACCATATCGGCGGTTATACACCATACTATGGTGGCCTCCCGAATCAATTTCCAAACGGGGGCTAAAAGAAATTCTAAGCCCACAGAACACAAGGATTCCAATGAGCCTAAGGGGAAGGACAATTTCCAATAGTCTCCCAAGGGCAACCCCAACAAAGCTAAAGAGAAGGGAGTTTATAAATGCAAAAATAAACTCTCTCCTGAAGAGCTTGAGCGTGATCGCAAGGATAACCACTGTTTCAAGTGCGACGAGCAAGGGCATGTGTATCGCGCTTGTCCCCAAAAGAACACCCCCATGAACCTCCCATAGCTACCTTGGTCGAAATCAAGAGGAGGAAAAGGATCTCCTCTATGCCATGCTTGGGGAAAGGTAAGAGAACGTGATGCTTTTATTCTCTTTGACCCTGGTTCTACTCACAATTTTATATCTATAGAGTTGGCCACCAAGCTAGGCATACAAGCCTATGAGATGGGAGATGTCCTACTCGTCGCAGACGGTGCTTTCAAGGGGAAGAAGCTTCAGTCACTCCCTTAATCGGGAAATTGAGGCTCCATATCCAAATCTATGTGGACAAAGAGGACTTCTTTATCTCTCCTCTCAAGCATGAGGATGTAATCCTAGGGGCACCATGGTTTGATCGCATGGCTGCCAATGTTAAATTCCCTAAAAGGAGAATCTCCTTTCAGTTCAGGGAAAAAGATATGTATATAGATGCTAAGGAAATGGGTAACAATATACGCATTGTACATACACAAGCTTTCAACAAGTCAATAAAGAGATCTATTTCCATGTACATGATTTTTATTCTCAAAATGAACCTAATGTTTTAGCAAAAGAAAATATACACAATAAAAAGGAATTAGAGTTATCCAATTTTCTCAAGGGGTTTCAGGATGTCTTTATTGACGACATCCCTTGTGAACTACCTCCTAAACGAGGTAATGATGACCATGCAATTGAATTTCCTCCAGGAAGTTCACCGCCTAACAAACCTCCTTCTCAAGCTCAACAAGAGGAGATTATGCGGCAAGTGCATGAGTTAGTTGAGAACGGTATGGTTAGGCCAAGCTCCTCACCTGTGCTATTAGTGCAAAAGAAAGACGGCACATATCGTATGTGTGTCGACTATAGAGCACTAAATAGGATCACTATCAAGAATAGGTTTCCCGTTCCACGGGTAGAAGACCTATTTGATAAGCTACAAGGATCGACCTACTTCAGTAGGATTGAACTAAAAAGTGGCTATCATCAAATAAGGATAGTTGATCAAGACATTGTAAAGACCGCATTTCGTACTACATTTGGTCTTTACAAATACATTGTCATGCCTTTTGGCTTGACCAATGCACCAGCCACATTCAACCGCTTGATGGAGAAGCTATTCAGGCCTCACCAAACCTTTAATGGAGTGTTCTTTGATGATATCATCATCTACTCTAATTCATTATACGAGCACAAGCAACACCTCCAGGTAATATTTCAAATTCTAAGAGAGAATAAACTTTATGTTAATCGAAAGATAAGTGAATTTTTCTTACAAGAGATTCAGTATTTAGGTCACATTATCTCTCAAGATGGCATCCAAATGGATCCATCAAAGTTAGAGGTAATAAATATTGGCCTAAACCAAGGAATCAAGTCATGACTTAAGAAGCTTTATAGGTATGTGTGCATACTATGGATGCTTCATAGAAAATTTCTCACTAATAGCAGGTCCATTACATGACCTAACAAATAAAAACGTTAGGTACACATGGTCTGCCAAGGAGAACAATGCTTTTGAAAAGCTTAAAGAAAAGCTTATCTCTCAACTTGTGCTTACACTACCGGATCTCTCAAAGCCATTTAAGGTCCAATGTGATGCTTGTGGTGATTTCCTTGGAGCTGTTTTGCTTCAAGAAGGGCACACCATAGGCTATGAAAGTCGAAGGCTCGACCCTGTTGAGCAAGCTCTAGGCATATATGAAAATGAACTCCTTGTAGTTCTACATGCCTTAGACTCATGGAAGCACTATTTATTGGGGACTCCTTTCATTCTGCGAACGGATCACCAAAGTCTTAAGTACTGCATGACGTAGACCAAACTCTCCGAAAAACAAATGAGGTGGGAAAATTTCCTTTCGCAATTTCATTTTCATATTGCTTGTCATAATAATCAATATCTAATTCTCCTAAATGATTTTCTCATATTAAACTGATCATTTAATGTGGGGAAGTGCCAAGGGAGAAAAAGCTAGAATATTGGTTAAGTTAGCAGACCGGCCACAGTAGGGATCCAAAGGAGGGAAAATAGGGATCCAAAGGGGGGGCCATCTGCAAAAGAGCCATGTGAAACAATGGGCCAAAAAGACCCTAAGGTTCAGCCCATTAAGACTTCCAAAATGCTAAGGTTCCAAAATTCAAAGGTTGTGTCCAAAGGTCAACCCTAGGGAAAATTGGATGCTTAGTGTGTGCCCAAAAAGTCTTTCTACATCCCTACATGGGAGGGGGCGAGCCCCAAAGCTAGGGGATGAGAGAGAAAACCACACACACACACACACAGGCTCCCTTTACACAAAGGGAATGAGGGACACATGTCAGCTCCCTAGGCCAGATGCCCACAAGGTGTGCCCAATTCCTATTGGAAGACCCTTGAAGTGGACCAATGAGAATTAAGCTAGAGTAAATCTAGTTTAATTAATTTAAAAACATTTAATAAAAGAAACCAATGAGAATTAAGTCTCCTAGAAGACTATTGGGCAGTCTCCCAAGGGGTCCAATGAGCATTCAGGAGCCCCATGGCTTGCCTGATTCCTATTGGCCAGGAGGCAAAGGGGTCCAATGAGAGTTTAGTTTAATTATTTAATTACCTAAAGCTCTCACAAAAGGGGAAAGGGGGACACATGTCTAAAGGCTATCACTTATACTGCTTAATTCCTATTGGCTTGACCTGGGGAGGTCCAATGAGGCAAAGGCCAGACTTATTTAGCAGCTAGGGCTCACCCAAGAGAGAGGGGGGGCTGATTTTTGCTTGGCATTGACACACACACTCTCACACTTGACCATGTGTGAAGGGAAAATACTCTATCTCCTCCCAAGCTTTAATGGAGAGCTCATCACCTACTCCAAGCTTGTGAGATAGAAGCCTACAACAACACTCTCTTGGCATGTGGATGCAAATCCAACCAAGAGCCAAGCTTCAATGCATGCTCATCTTCTCTACCAAGCTAATTACTAAGCTAAGCTATGCTAATATGAGTGATTATGTGAGGAGATGTACTTCTTTCTCGTAAGATACTTCTTTTTCCTCTCAATCTACTCTCATACCCTGCTAGCTCTCACCATCTTCGAAGGTGTGTGAGGTCTTGGGTCTGAGAACGGGGATAATTCAAGTTGTATTTGATTAAGTGTTTTGCTTGGTGTATGAAGCTTCCATCTTCATTGCACTAGCTAGTCTTGAAGGAACACAAAGAATTGTATTGTACAATGTCTCTCTTGATGGGAGAAACCATAATACAAAGCCTTTTGGAGGGGGGACCGGCTCCATGCAAATCCGGTCCTCAACTGTTGTCAATAGCTTAATTGCTCTCTCTTTTGAAAGTATTGTCGATGCTATCTAACTAGGTGTTATGCTTTTTGTTGCTCTCTCCACCCAAGCACTCTTGTAATTCTCATTAGGAATCTATTCTAATGAAATGCCCACTATGTTCATGCTAATTTCCGCTACACATAAGATTTTAGGACATTAAATGTTACATTGGTATCAGAGCTCAAGGTTTCTCTTTTCTTGCTCAAGAAGGGAGGTCCTCAAGCTATCTACAAATGGTTGGTATTATTAATTGCCTGTGAGTAAGTAGAATAGGGATTTTTCAGCCTTGCAGTGCGCCTGCCTTTGTGCAGTTAACGGGGCATCACCGTCGAGAGCTATGGTCTTAATAGTGGAGTCCTACGGGGCTTGCCTACGGCTTAACCACTATTGAGCTATTAGAAGCTTGACAGGAGCCGGTGCTGTTTTGGTGTCGAAAGACCCTCTCTTCTATTCCTTGCAATTAATGGTATTCGAGCCGCGGGTACAGTAGCTTGAGTGCTTTTTCTAAAGGGGTAAAGAGGAGTAGCAACTAGGGCTTGAAGTGCCAAAGTACACCTAAAAAGTTTACACCTAAAAGTTGTTAGAATGGCTGACAATAGTAAAGAGAGTGAAATTAATGTTGATAACTTTGATTTTGCTCATGAGCAAGCAACTAATGATGCTTCAATGCTTGTTAACTATCTTGTTTCTAGGCTTCAACAAGCCATGGGCAATCCATCTCTCCAAAGTGAAGTGCAACGGCAGCTCCGTGCTCACGGGATTCTCCAAGCTCAGCACCATGACGAGAGAACACCTAGGAAGCCTCCTTGTGAGACTACCAAAAGAGGTCTCTCTCCGATTCGGGAAGAAGAAGAGAATCCATATGAAGGGCTCAAGAACTTACTTCTGGATGATGCATCTCCTTCCCAAAGGAGAATTCAAGAGCCTCCACCGAAGGAACGAGAAAGAAGCGAGTCTCCCGCCACCTCGGCGGAGATGGCTCCACGAAGACGGCGGGCTAAACGCTCTCCATCACCACCAAAGCGGAGAAGACCATCACACTCTTCTCCACGCCATAATTCAAAGAGGGATGATAAAAAGCAAGAGAAGAAAAAGGCGAGAAAGAGGACACCCTCTTCTCCATCTTCTTCATCCTCTTCCTCTTATGAAAGCTATGGTGAAGACGACAAAGATCAAGACAAGAAAAAGGCGAGAAAGAGGTCACCCTCTTCTCCACCTTCTTCAAATTCTTCACCTTCTGAAGAAAGTGATGGTGCAACTTTTGAACCATCAAAAAGAAGAGACCATAGGAAATCCTATGCCGCATGGAAGAGGTCGTCCAAGCTGAAGAAATTCAAAGAGGGAGGGAAGAGCATCTCTTTCCTTACCTATGATGGCACCTTCGGTGCTACAGACAAAGTTTTGGCCTTTATCCAGCAATTCGATGCGGCGTTTGGAGATGAGGGCTTCACGGAGTCCTCTAAGCTACGCCATGTAGCTATGCACTTTCAAAAGTCCGCCAGACAATGGTGGTCTAGCCTACGAGCCAACGGTGAAGCTCCACGAACATGGAAGTCTTTAAGAGCTTCCATTATGAAGCAGTTTTTGGCCACCGATGCCAAAGACAAAGTACTCACCGAATGGCGAAGCTTAAAGCTCTCTCCCAATGAATCCATCCACAAATATGTAGACAAGTTTTGGGACCTACAACTCAAGGCCACTGTCTTCAAAAAGTTGGATTTTGGAGAGCAAAAGCAACAATTTTGTGCGGGATTAACCGAAGAAATGGCGGAGTATGTCAACTCCCAAAGGCCACGTACCATATCGGCGGTAATACACCATACTATGGTGGCCTCGCGAATCAATTTCCAAACGGGGGGTAAAAGAAATAATAAGCCCCCGAAAAACAAGGGTTCCAATGAGCCTAAGGGGAAGGACAATGTCCAAAAGTCTCCTAAGGGCACTTCCAACAAAGCTAAAGAGAAGGGAGTTTACAAAGGAAAGAATAAACTCTCTCCTGAAGAGCTTGAGCGTTATCGTAAAGATAACCGGTGTTTCAAGTGCGGCGAACAAGGGCATGCGTACCGCGCTTGTCCCCAAAAGAACAACCGCCAAGATCCTCCTAGAGCTTCTTTGGTTGAAATCCAAGAGGAGGAGATTCACCAAACTCACCACAAAGGATCTCCTCTATGCCATGCTTGGGGAAAGGTAAGAGAACATGATGCTTTTATTCTCTTTGACCCTGGTTCTACTCACAATTTCATATCTATGGAGTTAGCCACCAAGCTAGGCATACAATCCTACGAGATGGGAGATATCCTACCCGCAGACAGTGCCTTCAAGGGGCAAGAAGCTTCAGTCACTCCCTTAATCGGGAAATTGAGGCTTCATGTCCAAGGCTATGTGGACAAAGAGGACTTCTTTATCTCTCCTCTCAAGCATGAGGATGTAATCCTAGGGGCACCATGGTTTGACCGCCTGGCTGCCCATGTTAAATTTCCTGAAAGGAGAATCTCCTTTAAGTTCAGGGAAAAGGACATGTATATAGATGCTAAGGAGATGGGTAACACCATCCCCATTGTACATACACCAGCTTTCAACAAGTCAATAAAAAGCCCTATTTCCGTGTACATGATTTTTGTTAAAGATTCTCAAAATGAACCTAATGCTTTAGCAAAAGAAAATAAAAGCAACCAAAAGGAATTAGAGTTATCCAATTTTCTCAAGGGGTTTCAAGATGTCTTTATTGACGACATCCCTTGTGAGCTACCTCCTAAACGAGGTAATGACGACCATGCAATTGAACTTCTTCCAGGAAGTTCACCGCCTAACAAACCTCCTTATAGAGTTTCTCAAGCTCAACAAGAGGAGATTATGCGGCAAGTGCATGAGTTAGTTGAGAAGGGCATGGTTAGGCCTAGCTCATCTCCATTTTGCTCACCTGTGCTATTAGTGCAAAAGAAAGACGGCACATATCGTATGTGTGTCGACTATAGAGCACTAAATAGGATCACTATCAAGAATAGGTTTCCCGTTCCACGGGTAGAAGACCTATTTGATAAGCTACAAGGATCGACCTACTTCAGTAGGATTGACCTAAAAAGTGGCTATCATCAAATAAGGATAGTTGATCAAGACATTGTAAAGACCGCATTTCGTACTACATTTGGTCTTTACGAATACATTGTCATGCCTTTTGGCTTGACTAATGCACCAGCCACATTTAACCGCTTGATGGAGAAGCTGTTCAGGCCTCATCGAACCTTCACTGGAGTGTTCTTTGATGATATTATCATCTACTCTAATTCATTGGAGGAACACAAGCAACACCTCCAGGTAATATTTCAAGTTTTAAGAGAGAGTAAACTTTATGTTAATCGAAAGAAAAGTGAATTTTTCTTGCAAGAGATTCAATATTTAGGTCACATTATCTCTCAAGATGGAATCCAAATGGATCCATCCAAGTTAGAGGTAATAAAAGGATGGCCTAAACCAAGGAATCTTCATGAACTAAGAAGCTTTATAGGTATGTGTGCATACTATAGACGCTTCATAGAAAAGTTCTCACAAATTGCGGGACCATTACATGACCTAACAAAGAAAAATGTTAGGTATACGTGGTCTGCTAAGGAGAACAATGCTTTCGAAAAGCTTAAAGAAAAGCTTATCTCTCAACCTGTGCTTACACTACCGGATCTCTCAAAACCATTTGAGGTCCAATGTGATGCTTGTGGTGATTGCCTTGGGGCTGTTTTGCTCCAAGAAGGGCACGCCATAGGCTATGAGAGTCGAAGGCTCGACCCTGTTGAGCAAGCTCTAGGCATATACGAAAAAGAACTCCTTGCAGTTCTACATGCCTTAGACTCATGGAAGCACTATTTATTGGGGACTCCTTTCATTCTGCGAACGGATCACCAAAGTCTTAAGTACTTCATGACGCAGACCAAGCTCTCCGACAAACAAATGAGGTGGGAAAATTTCCTTTCGCAATTTCATTTTCATATTGCTCACATTGCTGGCAAGCATAATCTAGTAGCCGATGCACTCTCAAGACGCCCGAGAGTGAATGCGGTTTCCATAGCAACTCACAATGATCTATCTTCAATGATAGATGAGTATGCTATTGATCCCAATTTTAGAGATGTGATTTCAGCCCTTGCATTAGGGAAGAAAGAAGAACCATTTACTTTACAAGATGGTTATCTTCTCTATGGCAATAGACTATGCGTTACTAACTCACTACGTGAGAAAGTAATGTATGAATCTCATGCTCCCCCATATGCAGGGCATAGAGGGATTCAGTCTACCCTAAAGGGAATTGAAACATATTTCTATTGGCCTACCATGAAAGTGAACATACACGAGTATGTTTCCAAATGTGTGGTATGTCAAAAGACAAAATTTGATAGAGGGAAGCAACTTGGATTGCTTCAACCCTTGCCAATCCCTAATTCACCGTGGGAGAGCATATCCATGGATTTTATCTTTGGATTGCCTAAGTCTATCCATGGGAATACAGGAATATGGATGATAGTAGACAGGTTCAGTAAACAAGCTCATTTTATACCTGTCAAAAAGACTATCAAAGCCCATCAAATGGCAACCCTCTTCATTTCACAAATTTTCAAGTACCATGGCTTGCCAATGTCCATAGTGTCGGATAGAGATCCTAGAATGACCAGTAATTTCTGGAAGGGTCTCTTTGAGAATTTAGGAACAAGGCTAAACTTCTCTTCGGCCTATCATCCACAAACTGATGGCCAAAGTGAAATAGCTAACCTAACCATTCTCGATCTACTAAAAGCCTATGTAACGGAAGTAGATCAAAGATCCCAATGGGAGAAGTACTTACCCTTAGTAGAGTATGCTTACAATAACACTGTACATACTTCTACAGGAAAAGCACCTTTCGAGGTAATTGAGGGAAGATCAAAAAGTCCCTTGCTACTTAAGGTACATGGGAAGATCTTCGCTGCAGATGAGTATAGCCGAGACCTACAAGAATCTTTCCAAAAGATTAAGGATGCTATCTCTATCTCACAGCAAAGGCAAAAGGCTGCTGCTGACAAGCACAGAAGAGCCCAAACTTTTAAAGAAAACGATTGGGTCTTGTTAAAGTTTCCCAAGGCTCGATTAAGGCACACGACGGGCAAGAATCCTACGGGCCACCAAAAGTACTATGCTAAACTAGCAAAAAGGTATTATGGTCCCTTCCAGATTCTTAGGCCAATCAATGAGATGGCCTATCAACTTAAGTTGCCCAATCATTGGCTCATACACAATGCTTTTCATGTGAGCCTCTTAAAGCCTTACAAAGGAGAGCCACCTCAAGAACTAACTATTGAAGACCCACCGGAGATCGAGGACCACGAGGAGGTGCTGCAGCCCGAGTCCATTCTCCGACATGAAGACAAGGTATTAAGAGGCGGTAAGACTATCAGACGATATCTTATTAAGTTTAAGAATTATCCTTTTGAAGATGCTAGATGGATGCAAGGCATACAATTAAAGGATAACCTAAACCTTGTCAATGCTTACAATGCTTCCCAAGAGTAAGCAAATGTACAAAATGTTAAAAATGAACAAAAATTTTTTGTCTTATAAGACTCTCTTTTTCTTTATTTGTACACAAAAATGAAGTAGTATGCATGCTTAGATCAAGTTTGCGGGGACGACGTCTCCCAAACACCAAAGTAGAGCTTGTCACTCTACTATGGAAGACTGATAGGACTAATGTGCAGACATGCTTGCGGCAGCCTCAGGCTCTCAAGCGCCAAATGGACTAGTCATCCATTATGGAATGATGTCGTAGGGTAACATAGGGATCCTCTACCCGCTAAGAAAAGGACTCATGCATATGCTTTATCTTCTCTACACCATAGTCGAGGACGACTATGATTTCAAGAGAGAGGTAATGTCATAATAATCAATATCTAATTCTCCTAAATGATTTTCTCATATTAAACTGATCATTTAATGTGGGGAAGTGCCAAGGGAGAAAAAGCTAGAATATTGGTTAAGTTAGCAGACCGGCCACAGTAGGGATCCAAAGGAGGGAAAATAGGGATCCAAAGGGGGGGCCATCTGCAAAAGAGCCATGTGAAACAATGGGCCAAAAAGACCCTAAGGTTCAGCCCATTAAGACTTCCAAAATGCTAAGGTTCCAAAATTCAAAGGTTGTGTCCAAAGGTCAACCCTAGGGAAAATTGGATGCTTAGTGTGTGCCCAAAAAGTCTTTCTACATCCCTACATGGGAGGGGGCGAGCCCCAAAGCTAGGGGATGAGAGAGAAAACCACACACACACACACACACACACAGGCTCCCTTTACACAAAGGGAATGAGGGACACATGTCAGCTCCCTAGGCCAGATGCCCACAAGGTGTGCCCAATTCCTATTGGAAGACCCTTGAAGTGGACCAATGAGAATTAAGCTAGAGTAAATCTAGTTTAATTAATTTAAAAACATTTAATAAAAGAAACCAATGAGAATTAAGTCTCCTAGAAGACTATTGGGCAGTCTCCCAAGGGGTCCAATGAGCATTCAGGAGCCCCATGGCTTGCCTGATTCCTATTGGCCAGGAGGCAAAGGGGTCCAATGAGAGTTTAGTTTAATTATTTAATTACCTAAAGCTCTCACAAAAGGGGAAAGGGGGACACATGTCTAAAGGCTATCACTTATACTGCTTAATTCCTATTGGCTTGACCTGGGGAGGTCCAATGAGGCAAAGGCCAGACTTATTTAGCAGCTAGGGCTCGCCCAAGAGAGAGGGGGGGCTGATTTTTGCTTGGCATTGACACACACACTCTCACACTTGACCATGTGTGAAGGGAAAATACTCTATCTCCTCCCAAGCTTTAATGGAGAGCTCATCACCTACTCCAAGCTTG
Source organism: Adiantum capillus-veneris (assembly GCF_014529385.1). NCBI lineage: Eukaryota > Viridiplantae > Streptophyta > Polypodiopsida > Polypodiales > Pteridaceae > Adiantum > Adiantum capillus-veneris. Next base: position 137,968,803 of record NC_140939.1, read on the forward strand.
TGAGATAGAAGCCTACAACAACACTCTCTTGGCATGTGGATGCAAATCCAACCAAGAGCCAAGCTTCAATGCATGCTCATCTTCTCTACCAAGCTAATTACTAAGCTAAGCTATGCTAATATGAGTGATTATGTGAGGAGATGTACTTCTTTCTCGTAAGATACTTCTTTTTCCTCTCAATCTACTCTCATACCCTGCTAGCTCTCACCATCTTCGAAGGTGTGTGAGGTCTTGGGTCTGAGAACGGGGATAATTCAAGTTGTGTTTGATTAAGTGTTTTGCTTGGTGTATGAAGCTTCCATCTTCATTGCACTAGCTAGTCTTGAAGGAACACAAAGAATTGTATTGTACAATGTCTCTCTTGATGGGAGAAACCATAATACAAAGCCTTTTGGAGGGGGGACCGGCTCCATGCAAATCCGGTCCTCAACTGTTGTCAATAGCTTACTTGCTCTCTCTTTTGAAAGTATTGTCGATGCTATCTAACTAGGTGTTATGCTTTTTGTTGCTCTCTCCACCCAAGCACTCTTGTAATTCTCATTAGGAATCTATTCTAATGAAATGCCCACTATGTTCATGCTAATTTCCGCTACACATAAGATTTTAGGCCATTAAATGTTACATTGCTCACCTTGCTGGCAAGCATAATCAAGTAGCCAATGCACTCTCAAGATGGCCAAGAGTGAATGCGGTTTCCATAGCAACTCACAATGATCTATCTTCTATGATAGATGAGTATGCTATTGATCCCGCTCTTAGAGATGTGATTTCAGCCCTTGCACTAGGGAAGAAAGAGGAACCAATTACTTTACAAGACGGTTATCTTCTCTACGGCAATAGACTATGCGTTAGTAGCTCACTATGTGAGAAAGTAATGTATGAATCTCATGCTCCTCCTTATGCAGGGCATAGAGGGATTCAGTCTACCGTAAAGGGGATTGAAACATATTTCTATTGGCCTACCATGAAAGCAAACATACAAGAGTATGTTTCTAAATGTGTGGTATGCCAAAAGACGAAGTTTGATAGAGGGAAGCAACTTGGATTGCTTCAACCTTTTGCCAATCCCTAATTCACCATGGGAGAGCATATCCATGGATTTTATCTTTGGATTGCCTAAGTCTATCCATGGGAATACGGGAATATGGACGATAGTAGACAGGTTCAGTAAACAAGCTCACTTTATACCTGTCAAAAAGACTATCAAAGCCCATCAAATGGCAACCCTCTTCATTTCACAAATCTTCAAGTACCATGGATTGCCAATGTTCATAGTGTCGGATAGAGATCCTAGAATGACCAGTAATTTTTGGAAGGGTCTCTTTGAGAATTTAGGAACAAGGCTAAACTTCTCTTTGGCCTATCACCCGCAAACGGATGGCCAAAGTGAAATAGCTAACCTAACAATTCTCTATCTACTAAAATCCTATGTAACGGAAGTAGATAAAAGATCCCAATGGGAGAAGTACTTACGCTTAGTGGAGTATGCGTATAATAACACTGTACATACTTCCACGGGAAAAGCACCTTTTGAGGTAATTGAGGGAAGATCAAAAAGTCCCTTGCTACTTAAGGTACACGGGAAGATCTTTGCTGCAGATGAGACCTACAAGAATCTTTCCAAAAGATTAAGGATGATATCTCTATCTCCCAGCAAAGGCAAAAGGCTGCTACTGACAAGCATAGAAGAGTCCAAGCCTTTAAAGAAAATGATTGGGTCTTACTCAAATTTCCCAAGGCTTGATTAAGGCACACGACAGGCAAGAATCCTACGGGACACCAAAAGTACTATCCTAAGTTAGCAAAAAGGTACTATGGTCCCTTCCAAATTCTTAAGCCAATCAATGAGATGGCCTAGCAACTCAAGTTGCCCAACCATTGGCTCATACGCAATGCTTTCCATGTGAGCCTATTAAAGCCTTACAAAGGAGAGCCACCTCAATAACCTACTATTGAAGACCCATCGGAGATCGAGGACCAAGAAGAGGTGCATGCTTAGATCAAGTTTGCGGAGACGAGATCTCCCGAAAACCAAGTAGAGCTTGTCACTCTACTATGGAAGACTGATAGGACTAATGTGCATACATGCTTGTAGCAGCTTAGGCTCTCTCCACCAAATGGACTAGTCATCATTCTGGAACAATGTCGTAGGGTAGCATAGGGATCCTCTACCCGCTACGAAAAGGACTAATGAATATGCTTTATCTTCTCTACCCCATAGTCGAGGATGACTATGATTTCAAGAGAGAGGTAATGTCATAATAATCAATATCTAATTCTCCTAAATGATTTTCTCATGTTAGTCATTTAATATGGGGAAGTGCCAGGGAAGAACACGCTAGAATATTGGTTAAGCTAGCAGACCGGCCACAGTAGGGATCAAAAGGAGGGAAAATAGGGATCCAAAGGGGGAGCCATGGTTGTGTCCAAAGGTCAAACATTAGGGAATTGGATGCTTTGTGTGTGTCCCAAAAAGTCCTTGTCAAGCCCTACATAGGAGGGGGCAAGCCCAAGAAGTAGGGGATGAGAGAGAAACACCCACACACACTCACAAGCTTCATTTGTACACAAGGGGAAAGAGGGACACATGTCAGCTCCCTAGGCCAGATGCCCACAAGGTGTACTCAAAGCCTATTGGATGGCCATGGAGGCGGACCAATGAGAATTAGTCTAGAGTAAATCTAGTTTAATTAATTTAAAAAAACTTCATAAAAGAACCAATAAGAATTAAACTCTCTAGAAGACTATTGGACAGTCTCCCAAGGGGACCAATGAGCATTTAGCAGCCCAATGGCTTGCTTGATTCCTATCGGCCAGGAGGCAAAGGGGTCCAATGAGAGTTTAATTGCATTTATTAATTACCTAAAGCTCTCACAAAAGGGGAAAGGGGGACACATGTCAGAAGGCTATCACTTATGCTGCTTAATTTCCATTGGCTAGGCCTGTGGAGGTCCAATAGGGCTGTAGCATGAGCATTCAGCAAGGGGGGTCGACCAAGAGAGAGAGGGGGATGATTTTTGGCAAGGCATTATCACACACGCACTCACACAATCTCATGTGTGAAGCAAAGAAGACTCTCTCTCCTTCTCAAGCTTTAATGGAAAGCTTACCACCTACTCCAAGCTTGTCAGAAGGGATGCCTACACCAACAACTCGTGGCTTTGTGATGCAAATCCAACCAAGAGCCAAGCTTCAATGCATGCTCATCTCCTCTACCATGCTAATTACTAAGCTAAGCTATGCTAATATGAGTGATTATGTGAGGAGATGTACATCTTTCTCGTAAGAATACTCCTTCTTCCTCTCAATCTACTCTCATACCCCGCTAGCTCTCACCATCTTCGAAGGTGTGTGAGGTCTGAGACCGTGAGGGAATTGATGTTGTGTTTGATAAGTGTTTTTCTTAGTGCATGAAGCTTCCATCTTCATTGCACTATCTATTATTGAAGAAACACGAAGAATTGTATTGTAAAATGTCTCTCTTGATGGGAGAAACCATAATACAAAGCCTTTTGGAGGGGGGACCAGCTCCATGAAAATCCGGTCCTCAACTGTTGTCAATTGCTTAATTTCTCTCTCTTTTGAAGTGTTATTCATGCTATCTAACTAGATGTTATGATTTTTGTTCCTCTCTCTCCACCCAAGCACTCTTGTTATTCTCATTAGGAAGCTATTCTAATGAAATGCTCACTTTGTTCATGCTATTTTCCGCTACACACAAGTTACTAGACCATTAAATGTTACAACTCGTCTGTCAAAAAAACCAACCCAATTTGAGTCCGTAAAGGCATGTAAATCTGGCTGCAATGATCCCCCCTTGGGATAAACAACCCAAGATGTAAAGGGTGCCATTCAAGTAGAAAAGGATCCACTTGATAGCCTGCCAATGCTTAGACCCTGGACTATGCATGAATTTGTTGACTTGTGAGACTGCAAACTAAATATACGGCCTCGTGTTGCATACATAAATAAGGCAGCCAACAAAAGTTTGGTAAAGAGTGATATCAGCAAGATCACCAGGATCATGAAGACTCAATTTTAAACATGTTTTCCATGGGATTGGCAATAGGTTTGCAATCCTCAAGTCCAAACTTACATAGTAATGTCTCTATGTAACTTGTCTGACACAAGGCGAGACCACCATCACACTACTTAAAATGTATGCTCAAGTAATAATGCAACAGCCCCAAATCTTTCATCTTGAAAGTAGCATTCAAATCAACCCTAAATTTTAGCAATATTTCTCTCATTTGGTTTAGTGATCAACAAATCATCCACATAGAGAACGACAATGAGAAGTACATCACCCTCACGCTTTACATACAATGTGATTTCTGTTGGACTATTACAAAAGCCTCGTTTGACCAAATAAGAATCAACTTTCTCATACCAAGCAAGAGGAGATTGCTTCAACCCATACAAAGCTTTCTTAAATTTGTACACTTTATCTTCCTGCCCTTTAATGACAAAATCACGAGGCAGCGTTACATAATCTTCCTCAAATATGTCACCATTCAAGAAAGCAGTAACAATGCCACTGGCTGATGTACATCCCAACCAAAATGAGTTGCCAATGCACATAGAAAATGCATAATAGTAATACGAAAAGTGGGAGCAAAAGTCTCTTCATAATCTATGCCTTTTTGTTGTGCATAACCCTTTGCAACAAGTCGAGCCTTATAGTAGCTATCAATATCACCATCCACCTTGCATTTCAACTTGTAAACCCGCTTTGTATCAATGACCTTTATGCAAGGAGGAAAATCATATTCTGATTGCTTGGCCACCATCCAATTGAGGTCCTTCAATGTAACGAGCGATGTCGAGACTTTTTGACATTTGAGTGTTGCATGTTTTCCATGGGATTGGCAATAGGTTTGCAATCCTCAAGTCCAAACTTACATTGTATTGTCTCTATGTAACTTGTCTGACACAAGGCGATACCACCATCACACTACTTAAACTTTATGCCCAAGTAATAATGCAACAACCCCAAATCTTTCATCTTGAAAGTAGCATTCAAATCAGCCTTAAATTTAGCAATATGTCTCTCATTTGGTCCAGTGATCAACAAATCATCCACATAGAGAACGACAATGAGAAGTACATCACCCTCATGCTTTACATACAATATGATTTTTTTTGGACTATTACAAAAGCCTCGTTTGACCAAATGAGTATCAACTTTCTCATACCAAGCACGAGGAGATTGCTTCAACCCATACAAAGATTTCTTACATTTGTACACTTTATCTTCTTGCCCTTTAATGACAAAATCATGAGGCTACGTTACGTAAACTTCCTCAAATATGTCACCATTCAAGAAAGCAGTGACAATGCCACTGAGTGATGTACATCTTAATCAAAATGAGTTGCCAATGCACATAGAAAATGCACAGTAGTCATACGACAAGTGGGAGCAAAAGTTAGTGCGTATCGCCAACAAGGGGATAGGCTCAAGCATGTAAGTGTGAGTAGGGTTTCCTCTTCAATGAAAAACACGATTTTGTAGTTGGGGGCAATATGAGTGGTGTAATTTATACATCGGTGTTGTAGAAAATCTTCATTCACTTGGGAGTCAATTGAAGCATCATGTAGCAAGTGTAATAGAGAAGGGGGGCTCGATAGAGAGAAAGAGGGGGGAAGAAAGAGGTAGATAGAGAGGGGGGACGAGAGAGAGACAGAGGGCTAAATAGAGAGAAAGAGGGAGAGAAGGAGATAAATAGAGAAAGCGAGGGGAAGAAAGAGGTAGATAGAGAGGGGTAGAGAGATAGAGATGGAGAGAGATTAAAGAGAGATAGATAGATAGAGAGAAATAAAAGAGAGAGAGAGAGAGAGAGAGAGAGAGATGCAAGGAGATAGAGAGAAGAAGGGGAGAGACAGTGGGGGGGAGAGAGAAAAAAACAAGGGGAGTGATAAAGGGAGATAACAAAGAGAGAGAGAGAGAGAGAGAGAGAGGGGGGGGGGGGGGGATATGGAGTCAATAGAGAGAGAGAGAGAGAGAGTTAAATGGGAGGATAGGGAAGAATACAAAGAGAGAGGGAGAAGAATGTTAAAGGGGGAGAGGGAGGAGAGACTGAGATGAGAGAGATAGAGAGAGAGAAGGATATGAAAGGAGAGAAAGAGAAAGGGAGAGGGGGGTATAGAGGAGAGAGGGGGTCAGAGAGAGAGAGAGAGAGAGAGAGAGAGAGAGAGAGAGAGAGAGAGAGAGAGGGCTAGTCATCAGGTAGACATAGAGTCAGAGTGAGGAGAGGAGAGGGAAAGAGAGAAAGAGGGATGGTGGATAGAGGAGAGAGAGAAAAGGAGATAGAGAGAGAGTCAGAGTGAGGGGAGGAGAGAGTAAGAGAGATGGTGTAATAGAGGAGAGAGAGTCAGAGTGAGGGTGGGAGAGAGAAAGAGAGATTGTGGGATAGAAGAGGAAGAGAGAGAGAGAGAGAGAGAGAGAGAGAGAGAGAGAGAGAGAGAGAGAAATAAAGAGAGGGGGGAGACTGAGTTGACATGTAGTCATCGGGTAGAGAGAGAGTCAGAGTGAGGAGAGGAGAGGGAAAGAGAGTTGGTGGAATAGAGGAGAGAGGGAAAAGGAGATAGAGAGAGTCAGAGTGAGGGAGAAAAGGGAAAGAGAGATAAAGAGTTGGTGGGATAAAGGAGAGAGAGAAAATGAGATAGAGAGAGAGAGAGAGATAGTTCTATTATCGTCCTCAGAGGTCAAATATGACCTACGGGACCAAATGAACATGTCACGTGGTGTGAGTGGAGGTCATAAGTGACTCTCGATGCTCAAAAATGGCTGAAATGAGCGTCACAATAGAGAGTCCACATCGTGGTTGGGAGAGGAAGGTATGTAGGGAGAGCTCATGGCTGAATATATGGGGAAAAGAGGACCTAATGTGGTCAAAAGCTAAGCACTCAAGTAGTGTGTGATACTCACTCTCTTGCACTTGACGAGGGCATAAGGTGCAAAGTCGATGACACTCCTTGCCAGTGCCCCAACGTCCTGTCTCGCAGCATAGAGAATGAGAGCTAAGACGAATGGAGGCAATGGTGCGGATCGCACTCAACGGGATGGGCTCAAGGATGTAGGGATGGGTTCGGTTACCTCGTTCGAAGAAGAAGAGAGATTTGTAGTTTGGGGCAACGTGTGTGGTGTAATGGCTGAAGCGAGAACCTCCGGATTTCTCCCAAGCCCTGATACATTGGCGTTGTAAGAAGGCCTCATTAACTTGGGAGTTGATTGATGCATCCTTGACCAAGTGACATGCATCCCATCTTCCAAACCATTTCTTGATGTCAAGCATCCACCCCGAACTTAGTATTTTGCTCTTGCATGTCTTTTGAACCTTTTGACTTGCTTCATATGCGATTCTAGGAAGTCGATGCAAAGGGCTACGTTGTGTCTTATGCATGTACTCCACAACCCTTTGCATGCCCAAGACCTCAATGGGAAGCGATCCGGACTCAAGAAGTAAGAGCGTGTAGGGTGTTTGTGTCTTGACTTGGAGAAAGTTGGTGAGAAAACGCTTTTGGACATTCTCAAACTCTTTCCAAGTAGACTTCCCGATGCTTCCACCCCACACCTCCACTCCATAAAGAAGCACCGGTGTCACCAATGTGTCAAAGAGGTACTTTTTGAGAGCCCAACACTTGATCTCTCCAGCATTGCACATGTTCTCAAATGCATAATAAGCCCTCTTTCCGGCTTCCAAGCGACGCATTGCACAATCCTTCCATTTATGATTGGATGGAACCTCAAGGCCAAGGTACTTGAAGTGATCTACCACTTCAAGTTGCTCATTGTTGTATACAATGCATGGATTTTCATCATTGAGGGTCTTTACAAGCATAACCTTGGTTTTGGATCCATTCACGATCAGCCCGCTATGTAGGCAAAAGCATTCCAAGACACTCATAAGCTTTTGTGCATCTTCTAAGGTATGTGCTAAGAGCACTACATCATCGGCATAAAGCAAAAGCATGATCACCGCATTTCCAATTTCAACCTCTTCTATGCCTTCTTGCTGCATAAAATCAAGAACCATGCATTCCAATTCATTAATGAGTAGCCCAAAGAGGGTTGGGGAAAGTGGGCATCCTTGTCTGACACCAATGGTGCTTGCAAAAACTTCTGAAATTCCATCCCCCATACGTAATCGACATATCACTTTTTGGTAGATGCGAAAGACTGCATGCATAAATTCTCTCGGCACTTGAAGGCTTTGCATACATCTCCAAAGATTTCCTCATGGTACCATGTCAAAAGCTTTCTTGAAATCCACAAAGCAACAATACAACTTTTTTCCTTTCAATCGAGACGCTTCCATAAGAACTCGAAGAGTGACAAGGTGATCAATAGTGCTATGATGCTTTCGAAAACCTGCTTGGCCAAGCGCACGTTTGTCATTTTTTTCAGCCCATTCACTTATCTTTATCTCCATGATACATCCAAATAACTTTGCCATCAAAGAACCAACCATTATAATGCGATAGTTGTTCACATTGTTTACACCTCCTTTGTGCAAAGGTTTGATCCAATTTGCACTCCAATCATGAGGCTTCCATATTGAAGTGCAAGGTTAAACATATCGCATATCCAATATCGTGTTTTCTTGCTTGTCCATTTAATCATTTCAGCCTTGATACCTTGAAGGTCACTTGCCTTGCGAGTAGCAAGTTTCTCAAGTGCGTGGCGTACATCTTCAATGGTAAAGAAGGGAGACATAAACGGAAGGGAGCTACAACAATCCATCTTATCAACATTGGGTTGCTCATAGAAGTTCTTGCAATGCATATACATATCCTCAAGAGTCAAGTCACCAAAGCTCTCAACGCGCTTGCCTTTTAGATTTTGCCAAAACTTGCCACATGCATGTGCTTTCTCTTGCGCTAAAAGAAGTTGTTTTTTGACTTCCCACCTTCTCCTCTTCTTTGAACAAGTACTTTGTATGTGTGTGAACATTCCAAGTAAACTTCCTTGTCTTTGATTACATCCAATCTTAGCAAGTATTTTCGGGCTTGACTACATTCCATGTCAAACCATTTCTTCTTGGTGCTACCCTTCTTAGACCTTTTGCAAGACCTGTGTTTCACTGAAAAGCATTTCTTCGCACAAGAGAAAATTACTTCTTTGAAAACTTTCCACTTGCATTCTAATGTTGGGCTCTCTTGATGCTCTATCGTACTTAACATTTGGTCCACCATATCAGCATATATAAGTGCTCGTTTGAAGTCTAGACGTAGGTACAAATGATTCACATCATGATTGGAGGCTACATGTTCGGGCCATTTATCACACTTAAGGTCAATACATAACATCCTATGATCCGATTCTGGATTCCATTTACCAAGTGTAAAGCTTTGTATGCATTCTAGAGTGGCTTTTGAGAACAACATATAGTCAATCACGCTATCACCATTGTGCTTTTTACATGTAAAGTCATTGGTGCCTTGCCATAGAGATACACCATTTGCAATGAGCATTCCGGTACTATTGCACATATGTAGAAGCAACTTTCCATAGTGATCCAATTCTTTTGCATCATTAGAACTTCGATTATACATGTATGAATCATCCATTCTTCTTGAGACATGCGGCATGTCGACTTGTTGTGTGTCGCGTTGTAACATATTTGTGCGAGCATTCATGTTTCCAAAAACAATGAATTCACCTTGATCCTTGTAATGAGCAATGTCTTCCTCTAGTTCAACAAAGGGCTGATCTCTATCCATATTCAAGCGAGCATAGAAGCTGGAGTCATAGTGAGGAATGTAGCAACCAGCCACAAACATGACTTGACCATTTGGTGGGCTGATTTTCAGTCATAATTAGCATTTATGCTTATCTTCTTTGACAACGGAAACATCTTTCAAACTCTTTTTGGTCATACATGCTACGCCTCCTTGGCCTCTTCGTTGCTTTGTATTTTTGGCCCACATCAAAGAATGCACATCGTATTTGTCAAATCCAAGAATTCATTGCGCATCATGCTCCCATGTTTCGATAAGAAGTATCACATCGGAGTCATTGGTAAGCTCATCAATGCCAATTCCCCCATTCCATGGATACCCGTTACAATTCCAAAAGCTTATTCGCAAGCGTGAGTTGGTCTCATAGATCATGTGTCCCTATTTGTTGGGTGGACTTGCATCCTCCTCAAGTGGCTTTTCTTCTTGAGATGATAACTTAACCTTCTTGCTTCTTTCCTCATATGCTTTGCGACATACATTTTTTTGCATAAGAGTGCGATCCTCATATACATTAGAACTCGTTCCTTTGAGGTAGATCCAACCATTGTCAAGGATGATCTTTCTCTTCACCTCATTAGCCATGGTACATACAATTGGTCTTTCTCCCGAGCGAGGGACTCCTTGTTTTCCAACTCGATGTGCACCATAAGCCATGATTCCTGGCATGCCAAAGTGTGTAGCAAAAAACTCTTCAATAGCAACCGTAAGAGATTGGGGTGTTTCCATGCTTCCTTCCTTGATTCCATGAATGACGATATTCTTTGAGCGTTTTGGTCGTTCTTGCAATTCTTGAGTGTCCACATTCTCTACATTCTTGCTTGGACAACGGCTTGTGTGATAGGAGATGTAGAAACCACATTATCTTTACATATATCAACTCATGCTTTGGATGCATTTCTCATCTCACATACATCATGTCGTATTGTATCTATTGTTTCCTCTTTCAATACATGATCACTCTCAACTTTGCTCAAGCGCTCTTTCAATACATTCATGTCAACAAGAGAGCGTTCGTTTACATTCTCGAACTTGAATCTCAAGATGCATCAAGCGTGTTGTTTGCATTTCAAGAACCTTCTAGAGGTGCTCATTCTCCACAACGAGAACTCTTAAAGTGCCATTCTCCATTGCAAGTGCACGCAACTCTTCACCTTGCTTGTTGACGGTTTCTTGTAATGAGATCAAGTAAGCCATGATCATTGCTTTCATTGTTGTAGACGATGTGGTTGGATTAGCATCCAAATCTCTTGGAGATTTTGCATCATTCTTCATGGCGAGTGTGGATTTTCCACCCTTGCGAGTTTTGTCTGACATTGCCTTCAAGTCGGCAACAAAAACGAAAAGTTTTATTTTTTCAGTTTTGAGATGCTGTTACAGCAAAGCCTTCCATTACACACACAAAAATTTGTCTTTACATCAATGCGTAGAGGTACTTATGTCTCCCAAATACTAACCAATTCTATCTTTCTCTTTATCTCTCACACTCTCTTCTCTCTCTTTCGTATGAGATTAGATAGAATTGGGTAGTATTCAGGAGAGAAGTAATGTTGATTGTCTATCAATATGGGCATGTGTGTCTAGCTTTGAGAGTGTTCTTGCACTGTCTATTACTTGCTCATTGAGATGAACTGGACCCACTTGTTCATCACATTGGAAACCATAACCACCCTATCACAAAGGGAGTTTTGCGATCAGAAATACAGCGGACAAGAGAACTTGTGTCTCGTGTGGTGTCCAAAACACCAAAGACTGGACCTAGGCATTTGCAATTGAAAATTGCAAAGCAAATGGTAATAGGAGTAGTTGTTTGAGAAAATGGAGAACCACTGAATATCAATGGGCTTCTATCTATACTAGAATAGATGCAGCCATTGATCCATACACAGAGGTGATATTTCACCTTGTCAACCCCGAACATGTTATACAGTCTTTTGTCTAACATCCCTATATCAACTATTATTACCAGGTTTAAACACTTGATGAGAGAAGCCACTACTACACGGATTGGAGTTGGCGCAGAGACTCAATTTCTTCGTTTGAAGAACAATTGTGGATATAAGTTTTTCCACGGCATGTTGCTTCCAAGACACATTAGGAAGGGAATGGGGTCTAAGGGGGCCTCTTTATTTGCCATGGGAATAAAAAGGAGATTATGGAAGGGGCAAATGGGTGGATGCCATGTGGACTAAAATGGTGGGTATGGCAGGGCCTAAAAGTAAGTGGTCAAACTTGTACTCTTTTATGAAATATAAAGAAAAAATCTCTTATAAATTCAAAAAACTGAATTTTTCTCTAAATAGTTGGGTAAAAACCAATCCTCTCTCTCTAGCGGCTATCAGCTTCTCCCCCTCTCTCTCCTAAAAGGGCGTCCCTCCAAAAACGTGTTGATCATTCCGTCCCTCTCTCTCTATTGTACCATCTCTCACTTCTCTTCACTTCACCTTGCAAGTTGCTTCTCTTTCCTTCCTTTCAATTTTCCCTCCCAAAAGCTCTGCAACAGAAGTTTGAACCTCCTTTCTCTCCTCAAACTTACTACATTCTCCTCAAGCTGAAGCTCTCCATTTCTCCATGAGCCTCACTAAACACCTCTACCAAAGTTGAAGATCTACAGCATATCCTTCTGCTAGATCACCCCTCTTTCTTTCCTCAACAGGTTTCTTGCTTCTTCTCTATTAATCTCTCTAGAGAGGATCTACTTGCCTCTCAAGCTTTGCAACATTATCTTCTCCATTAAGCCAACAAGCAGGTGGAGAAATATAGCAGTAAGTGGCATCGATCGTCTTTGTGTACCATCAAGAATCTTGCTCTTTATACCGTTGAGAACATGGATGTGCAATGTCTAATCATAAGTGTTTGTCTACAGGTTGTGCCACTATTCCCCATGGTATCATCAGGTACTCAACGACCTAGGAGTGTCATTGACTCCATTTCATGCAGCAATGTACAAGACGACAGTGGATGTTGGGTGACGATGGAGTTCAAACGAATGATGTGGGTGATAATGCAGCCCATCTCAAGAGGTGCACACAAGGTCTCAAGGAGACACATGGCTTCTCGAGCACACCATTGGACGGGAAGAATCATGGAGCTCAAGCAAACACAAGACGGCAAGAGACTTGCGAAGGTGCAACATGTGTATGCTGCTTCACAACTGAAGCTAGAGACAGCAGTGGCTCCATCAAGGTTTCTTGCAAACTATAATTTTACTCCTCTTTCAAGTTTTTAGGTTGTCTATTTAGTATTTTTGCCTTGTATGTAGCTTTTGATGACTGCAAGATTTCCATTGTTTTTTTATGTTTGCAGATGTTTTTCCATCCAATTTTGTAAAGTGGGAGCCAATAGAGTCCTTCACAGGAACTTTTGAGGCCATCCACACTGACCTCGGAAAGTTGCTCTATGCTGGCTGTCCATCCTCTCAGCTTGCCTCACGTGAATTTTTTTTAATAATCATAATTATGTCACACTTAGGCAAAATGGGTATGGTAATCTTTCTCCGGTTCACTCGCCAACCTTGGAGAGTCTGGAATGGTCTAAGCCATATAGTGCCTTGATCGCAACAACCAAAAGGAGAATCAAGGCGGAAGTACAAGCAGCAATGAAGTACACCTATGGTTTCCACAAAGTCACAGTAACATGGTTTATGTCTCTTAATGTGTTTGTGTTTATCTTTCAACTTGAGAGTGTTCAGAGGACACCAACAATGTGGACTTGCAAAGGGGGAAGTGTGATCAACGGATGCCTCGCAGCTAGATGGGAGACTAAGGTGGTCAACCACCAAGGAGATAGAATCAAGTGCTCTATAGTTGTTGACAATGTGGTGTTCAGAAACCATATAGCAAAGCAAAGCTTGTCAATGGTCTTTCCTGATAGAAGATGGAAGCTGACGATGGGAGAATGGGAGGCACTAGACTCTGATGTTGCTGCTAGAGAATCAGTTGACCTGAAAATATCCCTCCACAATGGTGTAGTGCACGACATTGCAATGAATAATGATTGGCATATCAGTCACCTTTGCGAGTATCTTAATCTCAAATATACCTTGCCCAAGTAATATCTCTTTGTAATCAATGAAAAGGTTGTTCGCTCCAAAAAAGAGAAGAGCTTTATGTGTGAGAACATGTTATTTCCACGATTTATTTTTGTAAAAGCTTGTAACTGACAAGGATTTTTCTCTCATTAATACATACAGTGTTTTGAATGTTGGTTTTGTGTATACTTGATTATTCTCAACTTGTTCAAGTTATTAAATCGTGCAATTTTTTTGATGTGGAGCACAAATGTTTTCAATGTTGGTGTCTTTCAATGCTTCATAGTGTGATTTTGTTTAAAATTATAGTTTTAAGTTATTGACGTTAATTTTAAGTGCTTTTAAAACGTGAGTTTCTAGGTTTAACTTCATTTCTCATATTCACAAAACTCTAGCTCTAAGCTCTCTTCGCATCTTCTTCGCGAACGAACCCATGGCAACGTCTATTGATGCACTTCTCACACGACTAGAAAAGGTAGGACTTGCGAATTGAGCATATGAACTACTCAGTGTGTTCGAGGGGACAATTGACATGCAGACCACTACCAACCTTCATGCAGAGGCATTTGAAGCCATAGTCTTTGAGGGATCCAACACGGTATGGTTGCCAGTGGATTTTTGCAAGCATCTCTATGTGGCAAACAAAAACTCTCACTTTTTCTTGTTGAGGGTTTATTAAAGGCCTCATGAAATGGGACTACAAGATAGAGGATGAGGATGATCTCATAGATTTGGGCATGGGGTGCATAGGCACCCAATTTATTTCTTGGGACATGGTTCTTGACTTACTTGCGCTTGAGGTCATGGATAAGGGAAAATCAAAGGAAAAGGTCAACCAAATACCACCTGTGACCATTGTGGAGGAATCAAATGAAGTTATCAAAGAGATTGATGAGCAGACTGAAGCATCTATGGCACTCATCCTCTTGCAAGAGCCCAGGTCCACTAAGGAGGAAGATCAAATGATAGAGAGAGATGAGGTGCTAGAGGAAGTCCCAGACCTCCAAATTCTCACTTTGCATGCAGTGGTGGTGGATGATTGTCACTTTTTGTTCCTTAATAACATTACCAAAACACTAGGACTCAAAGAAGATGAGTCGCTCGCAATGCTTGCTATCTATGCGGGCACGACGGATCCAAGTGGAAAGGAAGAGAAAGTCAAATTGCAAATTGACTTTGAAGACCAAGGTCTCCCAACAAGCCTCTCTTTCCTCCCAAATGAAAATGAATAGAAGTTGGTGCAAAGTAGCAAGCACACGTGGAAATCAAATCATGTGCTTCATTTTATGAAAGCATCCTAAAAAGCGCTTTTCATCCACACAAACCACTGATCGTGATGGGTAGAGATGATCGATCTAGCATCAATCTTACAAAGAAAATGTTGAGGAGAAGGATGAAGAAAGTGAGGTAAACATATTTTAACCCGGTCGATTGTCTATTGTTCCTTAAACAAGTATTAAAGTCATTTAAAATGCTTTGCAGACGGCATACCATGTTGATAAGTTCGCAATGCGTACTGGAGGTTCACACAACGCGCCCATGGGTAGGGATAGCTCGCTTTGGCACTACCTGAGCCACCTGGGGCCATCAATTCTTTGAGTTTTTCACACAGAGTTCTCCAAGAATGGTTCTGCGGAGCTGCTCAAGTGCAAAGCATTAAGTGCCATACTCGCTAAAGATTCACTCACCCTAAATGCTCACAAATGTATATTGGTGGACCGAGAGGCAGCACTGTATGCCTTTACTGGCAAGCACCCAGGATCAGTCCTCTCCCACTACACCTTGAGCCTAGGTCAAGGGTTGACAAACAAAGAGGAAATTGTAAAATCCCTTGGCATAAGT
Source organism: Adiantum capillus-veneris (assembly GCF_014529385.1). Taxonomy (NCBI): domain Eukaryota; kingdom Viridiplantae; phylum Streptophyta; class Polypodiopsida; order Polypodiales; family Pteridaceae; genus Adiantum; species Adiantum capillus-veneris. The sequence goes on from NC_140939.1 coordinate 137,984,413, forward strand.
CAGCCATTCGCCTCATACCTACAGATGTAATTTGTAGTAAAACCAATCGACCATGATGTAATATCCAAATCAATATAGAATAATTGTTTTTGTTCACGATTTCTGTCAACATTTTGTACTTGTTTTTTTTTAATTCATAATGTCCAATAGATTTCATTTTCGCAACACATGCATATAACCTCGAACATGCAGCGACCCGGCGGTCGGAAGGCACTATCCCCTACGTGTCGTGGTGCACAGGGATTTTTTTTTGCACTGCCCGACCCTGTCAGGCATCACCATGCTCCGTGCTAGTCCCGTTGACCCCGTACGCCCCCCCCGTGATGCTCGGTTTTGTAAGAAAATCCACGAGATGTGCCCCCCATCCAACGGGTCATTGCATGGCTTTTTTTGCGTCGTTTGACCCCGCCGGGCGAGCCGTGCGCTGTGGTGGTCATTTTAAATTTAATATCTTGAACAATTCAAATACTTGGAAAAAACAATGTACAAAATCAAGTTCAACAATTGCACGGAATGGTAGAAATTTGACTATTTGATATTATATGAAAAGATTACAAATCTCATAAAGAGAGAGTACATGGGATAAACTATTTCTTATGAAAGCATCCTTCATTTCGCAAATTGATTGCTAGAGCTAAATCCGTATTTTTCATGTTACACGCTTAGCATGCACCATACAAGAAACACCATTCTAAAACAGTTGCACCAAAATGTCTGACAACATCCTGTAGGGCCCATAAGGCTGCGCATTGTATGCGTGTAATGGAATCACTATATTCATCCATTATCTCTCTCACCACCCGAGAGAAGGCCGCTTTGGGTATGATGGGCTCAATGCTCTTCTGATACTTTTGAATCCCCTGCAAAGCAACTGTGCCTAGCTTCCATCTTTCTTTTTCTATGTTGTTGGCGGTGGTGGAGGAACCGCCAGCCTGGCCCATTGAGGAGGATCATTTTTGTACTTTTTCCTCCTCTCCTCCTGGGCATGTTGTTCTTCAGGTGTCACCTTGTCCTTCTTCCTCTTTGCACATTTCTTGGCTCTTTGAGGTATTTTTAAAGGCCTTGAGCTCCCAGCCTTTGCTTGTTGGGTGGCTTGAGCTCTATCCTCTACCACCTTCCTCTCTGCCTCTACTCGTGCTTGTAAGTTTTCCAAGTGAGCTCTATCGGCCTCGGCTCTCTGCCATTCCTCTTGCTCCCTCTATCTTCTTTCTTCTTCTTGCATTTTGTTTGCTTCCTTCTCAGCTGCATGTTTCTTTTCCATCTCTTTCATTATTTTCCTCCTCTTGACCTCTCGTGCTTTAGAAACCGGGTCACCTGGTATTACTTTGATTACCCTTTGTTTGACTTGTGGTCCAAATCTTTGTGGCATGGATTCTGTGGTGACCTGAGCACCAGGTATTGTGATAGCAGGCGAGGGCTTTGGATTTTAAAGCAGACCTCGGTATTCTTCTTCCGTTGCTCTTATTTCTTGCATGAAATTGATGGGGGATTTGGCAGAGGTGTGCGGTTGGCATGGTTTAGTGGTCCAAGATCACCAAAAATATGTCGCATGGTGGTTTGATTATCTGGATTCGATGGTTGGGGAGGCTGTTGGGCGTCTGGGGGGGTTGGGGTGTTGGGTTATCCACAAGTTGTGAGTTTTGACTTATATAGTACTTAATTTTATTTTTTTAAACGACACTATGCTCTTTAGTTCACTAAAATACTTCTGACGCAAAAAATTAGCAATGCCAGCATTGGATGGTTTATCCAACAGCTCCACCAACTCCTTTGGCTTGATGATATATTGTAGCAGAGTATAACCATTTGAGCATCAAAATCAATTCTCATCATCATCCGAGCCAAGTTCGTGCATATTGAAATAATATTACAGCAACCTACAAAAAATGTAAGAAATTAGAAGCTTGCATTTGTATCCCTACCAAGTTTGACGGATATGTTTCTTTCGAGCTCCACCACTTGAAGATAGCATAGACATCACTTGTCTCTTGCGCTTGCGAATGTGGTAGCCCAATGTATTGTGTGTGTGATGATCGATTCACCGACGCATATTACACACAATGTATTGTAGCTAAACATAATTGTGTAGACGATGCTCTTGCTCCATTTTCTGATGCTCTACTTTTTTATTAAGCTTCAACATCTCATCGTTTAGCTGCTTTGTCTTCTCGTTGGCTTTCTCTTTGACTTGCTATATGTCTTTCACGTACTTCTCTTGCAATGATAAATAGGAAGCACAGAGATGTTTTCTTGCTTACCTTTCATTGACGAAAGCTGAATACAATCTCTAGCAGCATCCAAACAATCCGTCCCTCCCATCTCCAATAAAACGTAGTAGCTCAATGACGTTACAAAAGGGTGGTGATGCATTGGTCATTGGATCGCGAGGGTAAATATGGCCATCAATCCATAAGTTGATTGCCTTGCACTCAAGGTCGTATAAGATGATCTCAAGCATTTGGATTAGATGTGCCAAGTCGCACGATAGCGTATTCGTGCTCTAAATCAGCATTAAATCAATATCATTTTGTCTTGTTAGTAATGTCTTCGAGTGGTAGGGGATTATATGATATTGGTGTTAGCTAATCAAGCAAATTAGAGAGAGAATGTGTAATGGCGACCACTACAAGCATGTGAAACTGGCTATGGAGAAAAGAAGTGGAGAGTACTCACAGACAGGATAAAAGGATTATGTTGTGGAGGGAAGAAAGAGAGGGAGTGCATCTCAATCTCCTTTGAATTCAAATTGTTGATCAAGAGTGTAGAGAGAGAAATATTGTTGCACACAGAGGTAATGGAGTTTTCCATTACTCTCAGCTGGACCTGGAATGGGAGAAGCATGAGAGAGAGAGAGAGAGAGAGAGAGAGAGAGAGAGAGAGTGGGATATAGAAAGACAATAAAAGAACAGAGAGTGGGAGAGAGAGCAAATATGCAACCTTGGAGGATCTGCACTCTATCAGAAGTAGACATCAAAGAATGTTCCCACAATGATTGGGAGGGGAAAGTGACAAGAGAGAAAAGAGGGGGGAGAGAGAGAGAGATAGAGAGAGAGAGAGAGAGAGAGAGAGAGAGAGTTGGCTCACATTTTAGAGAGAGAATATAGTGAGAGAATGTGAAAATTTTGCTTTTCTAGCAGAGAGAGAGAGAGAGAGAGAGAGAGAGAGAGTGTTTTATATGTTAGAGAGAGAAGAGGAGTGGAAAAAAGACATTTTAAAATTCATTTATCCACCTCTTTTGGGTTACTAAATAGACTATTTTCAAATACAAAATATGGAAATGGATTTTTTTAAAAATCTCAGCATATGCCTTTTTGTCCTCTCTTTTAGGCTTGGTCAAGCTTGGCTTAAGCTTTAAGCATTCCCTTAAACTGCCAAATAAAGAGGCCCTCCTATACCCCATTCACTTTCTAATGAATCCACAGGCCCTACTAAAACATGTCACGTATTTAAAATGTCAGTCAACGGACTCGGGTCTGGAGTCGAGCTTGTAAATGGAATGCAACAAGGCGAGAATAAGGACTTGCAAAGAAGCTGGGTTTTCTTCGATGACGTGCAAAGAGTGGTGGGGTGGGAAACAATGGAAACACATGTCTGCGATCTTGTGTAAGCCCTATGCAAACATCTTACAACCCCCTTTTCGTTCCTTATTGGCATTGCTTAATCATTTATCTATGTAGAATTCAAGAGATGCAAACAATTGCCATTTATGAGATAAAAGAAGAAGATATGCATGCACAAATCATGTTTTGGGAAATGATGATTACGGTGTTGTTGGACAACAAACACCATCTAGCTAATTTTAGAGGGTTCATGGAAGATGAAGCTGGAGCAAATTGGAAACTTATTTGAATTGTGTTCAACGGAGGTCCTAGCAATGTTATGGAAGGAAGAGAGCGCTCATGCTTGTCTCATTGGGAGTAGAGATTGCACATTCACACCACGCAGTATGTGCGTAAGAACTTCCAAGAGGAGCACAAGCATATGTGTGAATTGTGGCACTGCGCAAGGAGCGAGGAAGATGAAACCAACTTGTACAAAAATATACGAGCTTGGTGGGCTTCTGAAAAGTGGTTGTAACTTGTCCCAAATAGATTGTTGGCTAAGTAGGTGGCATGTACGGTGCCCTCATTGGAGAAAACACTTTGTTGGGGTAAACATTACCTAGAAATATTTCTGCGAAGGTTTTTTTTAGGGTTGGTATACTATCTCTTAATACAAATGTGTTACATGAAGTGGATAATATGTCATACATTCCCACTACAAACCTTGCCGAAACAAAGTATGTGAGTTGGCTTGCTGGTGAAAGAAATGTTGACCTTGTACGATGCATGCATGTTTGGCGTGTCGAACGCTTCGCTTCAAAGTGTGAAGATGCTTCCTTTTGTGGAGGGTAGATATCATGGAGCCGGAACTTCTTCAAAACAACTTGCTTGTCGGGCACATCGAGACCGAACATTGGGCCCATCTACTATTGCAAGAGAGATTGAGGATGATCTCGGATGGGGATAATATTACAGTACCTAGAAAGAAAAAATGGCCTGGGAATGTGAGTTGAGGAGGAAAACGCTTCACATCGACCTAAATATCTCACACAGAACATCCCGTAAAATCGTGAAGGTCTCCAAGAAACTGCCAGAGTGGTTAGTCAGGTAGGCGATGAACACAAGGGTGGGTTGGTGGTTGAGGAGACAAACATTCGTAAGACAATGTGGGCAGTGTGTTGTATACCAAAGGGAAGTAGGGTTCAATGTCAAGGGGGTTGGGATCTAGAGTTGGTAAATGTAGGAAGAATGTAAAGAACACGGGTGCAAGTGCAGTGGCACCATTCTTTTTGGGGTATTTAGACTTGGGAAAGAGGGGTTGATAGTGCTCATGGTAGTGGTTAAGGTGCAATTCATGTGGTTCTGCAATGATAGTGTGGATCGCACATGGCATATCTGTAACAAAATCACTCGATGCCCTACTACAGTCCCCAGTATATGGCCATTGGAAAAGGCAACAAACATGACTGCTTCAAAGTTGCAGGAGTTAAAGTCAGGAGGCTACAGAATATTAAGATTGCAGTTAAGGAAACAAAGAATGTGCGTTATTGGCCAAAATTATCAATTCAAGCCTCCAAGATAATTGAATCAACAGTAACCATGGAAGCTCAGATTGCATCACATTATCCTAAAGACAAACGTGCATGAGAAATTCATGGTGGAAACGTCTACTTCACAAGTTCAGGGCGAGAGATATGAAGTTCATATCGCAAGTAGCTCGATGTGTACATGTGAAGACTTCGCACAACGAGTGGCACAAAGCAAAGCGTATATGGCGTGCAAGCATAATTACTTCATCTTCCTTCGCTATTTTGGCTTAGATTTAAACCACAATATGTTTATACATCAGAGAAAACTAACAAATGAGGCTCTGCTTTGTGTGTTCAACTATCATTGTATGGCTTAAACAGGGCGTGTAACTAAGTTGTATCCCTCAAGTCTCTTGGTCTAGTCACGTAATTGTACCGCACGAATTGTAACTAGTCTTTTACTATTGTATTTATTTTTTTAGAAATTCAGTATATGATGGTGGCTTCTGTCTTCTTGTTTTTCTGCTTTGTCAAACATGGAGGGCTCTATGTGGATTGAGTTATCCTGTTTTGCAACTAATTGGTGTCATATAAAAAAAGTCTATAGTACCCAAATAGAGGGCATTATGTTGAACCTTGTGGAAAGGATCCAAAACATAGTTTTCGGATATGTACATGTTAGTTTAAAGGTTCTATTTGAATTAGAAATGACAAGAAAAGCTCCCTCCAAAAAGCTTTCTCCAACCAAGGTGTGGAACGATTTTTCACTGCAAGCACCGCTTTATAAAAGTCTTTGAAAAAGCTCGCTCGTGAGCTTGCTCAAAAAGCTCGCTTCATTCCCATCCCCGATTTATCACAAGTCTTACCAAGTTTGGAGGGTCCACATACTTGCATGGAAAATTTAAACATAACCATAATCCTTTACTTAAAATTAGAAAGTTTTTTTAGTTTTGATCATACATAGTTTCAAGATGGAATTGCCATCTCTTGTTTATTGACCAACTAGAATGTTTAGATAATTGCAACATGGATGACACCTGTCAAGTCCACTCAACCCCCAACCCCCTCTTGGACTCCTATAGCCTCACCATCAGAATCATACGGCAGCTACTCTACGATCACCAAAAATTCAGTGACTCCTAGTAGAATCCCCCTATCTACCTCTATGTATACTACTCCTTCAAGCATGCCTACTACTAGGAACATGTCTACTTACACCCTAGGATGTGCCTAGTCAGCTAAGAATATTTTATATTTTTGATTGCAAGAAGTGATACTCAAAGATGAAGTTGGAAGAAGGAAAATTACCCAAGGCTCGCTGCTTATGGCAATCCCCCATATATATCACATGAAATACCATAATGCCTTTTTGGATATCAACTCTATAAGCAATTTTCTTAGTCTTTTTTCTATGGACTAGAAGGCAACAATGCATGTAAACTAGATAATATTTGTTTTGGATGGACTTTTTTGGTTTCAATTAAGGGCAGTGTATGCAATGCCAAGTCTGTGTTTTGTTATGAATGGTGGATTTCTTTGTAGAAATTGAGCACATATTAACATATGACTTAGCTAGTTTGATCCAGACATCAAAATGTCTTACATAAGAGGTGCATGGTATGCAAAACTTACATGGCCGAACAAGCAAAAAGAAGACTAGCTAAAACACCTTTTATCCCATATAAAGTGTCTCAACTAGAAGCCTTGCAAGGCATATACTCCATATGTGATCAATTTCACATCTTAAACACCTCGCCACTTCCCTCTCTAATGGCTATTAATAAAGCTCACAAAAAGGCTTTTAGATGGATAACCTATGGGTCAAATTGTTGTTTTTTCGATTTGTCTTTGCCTTTTTTCTAAACCAAAAGGCTTGGCTATGCTACCACATAAAAATCCAATCCTAGTGGGTTGTGGATTCCTTATATGATGTAGTAAATAAAGCCTACTCTTTTTTCAAACTCCTCGTATCAACATGCGGCACAAGACATGAAAAGGTTGAAAAAATTATCATGTTATTGTGTGTGTGTGAGTACATGAGGCACTAGGCCACCTTATCCATTGTTATAGGAGACTTGTACCATCGTGGGATCTAACACTTAGAAGTTTTCAAGGGCATCACTTGAAAGCCTTGGTTTGAAGCCAAAAAGTATCTCATTGTGAGTAAAGATGGTTTGTTCTTATTATAGGATCAATGTTAAGTGGTACGAGGTGACAAAACCACATGCACAATCTACCCCCACTATCCGCATGGTAGGGTCTTCCTCCATTTTCACCCCCATCACCCCACTTCTTAAAACAGAGAAACTGCCATCTCAATTGAAGCTTGCAAGAAGTGGATCCACCTTTCATATGCTATTTAAAAGTATGTGTATGGAATCACAGAGCTTAAGGGTAGAAGATACACTCCTTGGCCCTTACATCTTCAGAAAGTGCTCCCTAGATATGGCTAATGAGGTCCCTGTAAATTTTATAGTTCAAGCTATGTTGACATCAATAACAAGTGCACTGTTTCAAAGACCATAAATTAAATACTGATTGAGTATTTGATTTATGATGGATGCAGGTAACATGGACAATGCTTGCATAGAATAGCACTTTGGTTTTAAAACAAAGGGGGGTTATCCAACATCACCATGGGAGCATTGATTATTGTACCATATGCCTTGAGAATAATTTGAATCTTGTTACTTTTGCATAACTATGAATTTTCTTATTAATGTGGTCATTTTTGTATGTTGCTTACACACACATTCAACCCGAAAGAGATGCACAACATAATCAACACATTATTGAACTCGACAATGAACTTTCTCACCTTTGATACAATTGCTCTCTCCTACATACATGCCCTTCTCTCTTTTTCTCTATCTACATACTCTCTCTCTCTCTCTCTCTCCACGCTCTCCAATGTGTCCATGCTGGCTTTCTCCACCTCTCAATTCGTTGAGGATTTTAAAGCCATGTAGAGTGGCTCAAATTATCCACCCTTTCTCCTTCTTTTAGCCACCATCTTTGTCATCGAGTATACCACTTCACTCCAAGGAGCTGATCGCCTCCCTCCATTGTCTAAGACACTCTAATAGTAAGACGATAGGCAGCCTAAGGCAATGAGGAACAGAACTCTCCCACGTTTGTTCCCAACGCCATGAACGCCCATTTCAGTTATGTGAATATGGTAAATTTTGAAGTTCGGGGAGGAGGGCTGGCGCCTCCCGCCCCGCCAAGCAGCAATTGCCTTTGAAGATGGTACAATCGCGGGTGCGCCACACACACACAACAACGCACCGGGTGTGCATGTCATGGCGCTAAACAACGACGCTTCATTACAACAGACGGGTGGACGCGGGCAAATGAATATACCGCGCACAAGCATGCAAGCCGTGGATATGGAAAGACAAGCAGCTATGAGCACGTATCCCACACCGTACTCTCCATATTTTGAACAGCCTCAGACACAGCAGCAGCAGGTCATACAGAGATCCATGACCACCTCGCCCACCCAGCAGTTTGCAGGTGCTCGTCGTATGTCATCACCTTTACAAGCAGGCATGATGCCCAATATGCAAGATGGGCGCAACCCATCACCCACAAAGAGAGCGTCTTTTGATCCGCAGCTAGAAGAAGAAGCATCAACTCAAGGGCGATACCCTTCACCCACAAAGCGGAAGACCATTGTTGTAAACCCTACGTCATTTGACATTAGTTCAAGGCCACAGATGATGCCACCACAACAGGAAGTAGCCTCTCCGAGAAAATCTATTATGCAGCAGCAAGGGCAGCCCCTATCTCCAAGGAAATCAATGATGAATATCCCTCCTTCACAACCTGTGTCCCCGAGAAAATCTATGGTTCAGCAGCAGCAAGTGCTTCATCAGTCAACCATGTCTCCGAGAAAGTCCATGTTACAGCAACCGTTGTCTCCAAGAAAGTCCACATTTTCTCAACCGGGTGATGGGCTCCAAGGCAATGCTGCCCGCTCTGTTAGTATGTACAGGGAACTTGCAGTGCCAACATCACAACAACAAGAGGATTTTCCTGCTTCATCTTCCTATGTTACTGACAGGTCCATGAGCATTGCACCAGCTGCTCAAATGCAACATGACGAGGAGGATGACTACGATGATGATAATACTGGCATTGATGACGGTGGTGGTGGTTATGATGTGCAAAATGTGCCAGTGAGTCGGTCTACAAGCATGGCTCCGACTGTCCGTTTTCAAGACAACCAGTCTGTTCTTATGCCGACCACCAGCCATAACCACATTGTCAACAGGTCATCCACTTTGGCAAGGCCGTCACAGGTTGCAGCAGCCAATACGAATCCCCGCATGAGTGTTTCTCCTAGGCTGATGCAGTCACAACAACAACCACAGCAATCTTATCCCCCTGTAAGGTCACAATCATCCATTGGGAGGACTAAAACCATTTCTCCATCTCAAATGAACTTGGAACAACACCGGCAATCGGTCATCAGCAGGTCCATGAGCATGTCTCCAACTCAAATGAACATGGAACAACAGCAGCAACCACGCTTAAGCTCTGCAAATCTTGCATCTGCACAGGTTGGATATTACCCTCGCATGGTTGATCTCATCAAAGTTGCCATGTCATGTCATCCTGCTCATTTTAACTTGTTGCTTTCATTTTTTATGACTCAAAACCTTGGCATTATTAGAAAACAAACATTGTGATGTATGCCAGCAGGCCAGACTCACTATTTGTTGCCTTTGCAAGTGAAACCTTGACTCAAAACCTTGGCATTATCAGAAAACAAACATCGTGGTGTATGCCAGCAGGCCAGACTCACTATTTGTTGCCTTCGCAAGTGAAAAGGCCACAAATTCAACACAACATCATATATGTCTAGCCTCTCTGCTGTGTTGCACTAGGTTCCATCAAGTTGTCAGGATTAATGCAAGTTGAATAAAGAGTAGCTTTGAGACTTTGCATTCGGTTTTTGCATATGTGAAGGGTATCCGCTCCTATTAGGTGCCCTAAATAAGGAGGCCATCAGTATTATAAGAAGATTTGCCCATAGTCTCAACAAGCTCTTGCTAAAGGTGAAAAGCATTTTTTGTTATGTTTTGGGCGTAAATTTTCCACTACGAATGCAAGTGACAGGTATTTAAACTGAAATTATAGGGCCATTGCAGGCTTCTACAAGTCCTACAAACTGAACTGAACTGAACAACAAACTGAACTTGTAATTATCACTTGGGACAAGACACCTATCCCTCTCTCACAAGCACTAGCGCCAAGTGGGGGGGCAATTATGATATTCTTTATTGTTGATCAAACTGTGTAACAACAATCGAGTGAGACCATTCACCATATCCTTGTTTACAAACTGTGCCCTGGCTTTTAATTTACAGGCCCACAGACCTCAAAAGCTGTAAAAGCATCTGATTATTACAGAGCTTGCCCAAAAAGCAAACTTTTGCCAATACTCCGCTTGGCATCTGCAATGAAAGATTGCATTGAAAATCTGCTACATCAGCATTGCCAACCATGCTAGATTTTCTAGGTGGCATGTCTGCCAAAGGTGAATCGGATGATGATCAAGTCCGCAACTGTGAGATCAACAACCAGACCTCAGATCTACCTAGATAGAAGTCCTCCGAATCAACCTTCAAACAAGGGCAGCCCACTGCGCGGGCCTAGGACAGCACCAAGACCTGTCGTCATGCAAGCAAGCGAGTAGAGCATGAGGCTAGAAATGAAATGAAATGTATATGAACGTCTTCAAAAGGCCAAAATGACCTATGAGACCAATATTTTACAAAATAGTGAATCCGATACCATGTCTGGGTATAAAAGAACTAGAACAAAAATACCACTACTACTAGAGAGAGGGAGAGAGATCCAATGAGAGTGTCACGTGACACATTCAACCCTATGTGTCCGTGGACAAGCTACAGCATTATCAGGTTTCAGTTCAGTGAAGTCAGTCTAGAATAGGAAGTGATCTGGCACTTTTGTGAGTCTGTTCGCAGACCGTGCATGTCTAGACACTTAGATTAGATGCATATCCTCTGGTTGCACACAGCATGACCATCAGATTCCAGTCATATCCCATCAGTAGCATTTTTACAGTGCATAGACCTATTTTCTCTATTTTTGATATTTTTCACTTATTATTTTTAAGTGACTTTTGTTGGAAAGTAGGTAGGGCAATTTTGCTAAGTTTGTATATAAGCAAACCAAAGCTAGCACTTTCTGGCAGAAGAGGCAGCAGGAACTCAGTTCAACAGGCACCTTCTCAGTAGGACCCAGCAGGCCTAGCGTTTTTGCATCTGCAAGAAGGTCTAGCGTTTTGCACCCAGATCAGCCAGCGTTTTTGCATCTGCAGCAGCCTGGCGACAACAGAAGACATATTAGCCCTAGCGTTAGCAGTTTGCACCAGCAGATCAACAACGTTTTTGTAGATCAAGACAAATCAGCCCTAGCGTTTTTGCATCAGCCTGACTCCTCAACGTTTTTGCAGATCTTCGCGACGAAATCATCCCTAGAACCAGCATTTTCAGTTTTCAGCCTTTAGACACCGTAGATCAAGTCCCGAACCTCGCAGATCTCACCTTCCCGCAACAGATCCTCGCCACACAGTCAGATTCTGCAAGGTTTACAGATTCAGCCCAGAAACGTAGATTTCAGCATCTGCGTTTTCAGCGCGTCGTTGCATCGTCGCCATCGACATCGTCCTCGACATAGAGTCAAAATTCAACAGATACAAGATTTGCAGATTTCAGCCCATCTCGTCATCGTCCTCATCGTCGTCGACATCGTCAGCAAGTCCAAGCATTGTAGAGATTTGTGCAATCAATAGTAGACCGCTCTTGCCATAGAGAGTGGGGCCTTCGGAGGAGGGTTTTACAACGTCTCTGGTGTCGTATTCTCTTCTCTATCTCTCAGTCTCATGCACTTTCATTCACAGTGTCCATTCACTTTGTTTGTGTCCATTGCACTCTCTCACTAAAGGAACGGAAGGCTCTCCCTTCCATAAGTAAAAGGAGCCTTGAGCACAGTTCGGAGCACTCATCTTGAGCAAAGTTTAACATTCACTTCCGTTGCACCTTACACACAGAGAGAGAGAGAGAGAGAGAGAGAGAGAGAGAGAGAGAGAGAGAGAGAGAGAGAGAGAGATCCATAGTTCCTCCAATAGTGAAGACCGATCACTCTCATTTCTTCCGTATGTAAGATATTAGCCCGCACGATTAGTATGCGTTTGAGACCTTTTTTGCCTGATCTCATCCATACAAACAAGTTCTGTGCAGGATTGATGCATTTTGGACATCTTCACTTTTTATGAATTAGTTGAGTGGGTAGGCCAACTAATAACTCTCATGCTTCTTGATTTTGAGAAGGCTCATAATAGAATTGACTGGGGTTTTGTGGAGGGCACTATTCAGAGGAGGGGTTTCCCCTTGCACCGGATTATTGGGGTTGTTGCATTACATCGTACAGCTTGCAGTGCTGTCACAATTAGAGGTCACATAGGGCAGAGATTTGACCTGCCTCGCTCTGTCCGACAGGGATGTCCCTTGGCAGCTTACTTGTTTCTGTTTTTTGCTGAGGTCATGTCACTCTTCTTGCAAGGTAGTACTCCACAGTTGTGAGGCCTTGCTATGCCATTGGATGGATGACCAGATTTGTTGGACCACAAGTATGCAGAAGACACTTTGCTCTTTGCACGTTATGACACACATAGTTTTGGACAATTTACATTGTACGAGATACTCTAGCTACCTTTTGATTGGTCCGTGGTGCCAGTGGTGCACTCATCAACTAACACAAATCTTTTGGTTTTCTTGTAGAAGTAGATGAGGACTATTAGTGAGCTGTACAAGAGTATTTCACGTGGTTGCCCAAAGGACAAGTTTGCAGATACTGGGGTTTTCATGTTGGCATTGATGTGTCTGTTGAGCAACAGTTTGAGCCGGTTTTTCAATCTATCCGGAAGAAGCTTGCATTTTGTCTTTAGTTGGCAAAGCTCTTGTGGTGAATCAGGTCCTTTAGTGAGCTGTACAAGAGTATTTCACATGGTTGCCCAAAGGACAAGTTTGCAGATACTGGGGTTTTCATGTTGGCATTGATGTGTCTGTTGAGCAATAGTTTGAGCCGGTTTTTCAATCTATCCGGAAGAAGCTTGCATTTTGTCTTTAGTTGGCAAAGCTCTTGTGGTGAATCAGGTCCTTTTTGCGATGGCTTGGTTTACTACATCTTGCATGACTCTACTGGAGTTATAGCATGATGCTTCACTTTGGAGTTATAGCACGTCTCGCAACTTTTGGCGGGATCTCAAGAAAAATGGGACTCCAGTTATGTCTTTTTCTAACTGTGTTTTGCAGATTGGTGTTCAATTGCATAAGTGTGACGAGAAGCGTAAGGTGGCCTTCCTCCATGGCCTAGATGAGTACATCAAGCACATGTGAGGGTTTGGAGTTATAGCACATGTCACAAACTATTGATGTGTCAAGCCACTGAAGACCCAGAAGGTTAGGGTTCCTCGAGCCTAACCCTAGCCAACCTGCAGATCCTGGTTGAGGGGCCTAAAGCCTACTCGAAGTAGCAGAAGAAGAAATCTTTATTACCAACTTACAGATTCTTGTCGAGTGGCCCAAATAGCAAGTTGGGTTAGGATTAATAATTTTTAACCCCGAGCAACTTATAGGACGCCGTCCGATGGGGCCTAAAATAAAGCGGCCAAGAAGACATGATGACGTGGCAGTTGTACGGACCTGCCAAATTTCACACTGACACGTTGACATGGTAGATTGTACGGACACCTACGTTTTACGTTGCTGATGTGGCAAATGTAGAAATTTCCCGATTTTACATTGGCAGGCTTTTAGCGCTAGCTTTTGGACCAAATGCTTTTGGGTTTGATGCTTTCATGTAAAATGTTTTTAGATGGCTTGGGGCCTTTAAAAATGAACTGTGGGCTCTCTCTGGCATTCTACCACGTGTAGATGCAGAACAAAGCTAAGGGTGTTGTACTGTGTTGACGCAATATATAGAAATACCGAAAAGGGTACCATTGTTTGGGGCTAGTGCTCTCTTGGGGTGGAACTCCGCCACTCCATATCTCATGTGCAGTGTTTCTCTTTCAGTTCAGTTGTTTTGAAGCTTCTAAAGTTTGTTTAGTCTGTTCTTTTCTGTTGGCACGTGGTGCCTTTCCGTTACAGTCGTATCAGAGCTTCAATTGTGTGCTTTTCTGAAAGCATACCGGTCCTTTCAAAGAGCCAACGCTTCTCTCAGAGACAGTGCCATGCAGTGGTGGATGGCTATGCTACCAAGCTGCACACTTCAAGGACTTGGCAAGCTTTCAAGAATTTTTTTGCCCGAAGTCACATGGCATTTGACATCTTCCTTTGAAGTGTAGCTTCTGGCAGAGTGGGATATCTTGAAATGCTTGCCATGGAAACCCTAACAGATTACTACTATCATCAGGTGTCTCTATGTAACAGACTTGGACACTCCAAGTCAAGAATCAATCGCGACAGCACCAAATAACCACTTCAAACAATTCACAGATCACAATAGATTTGCACTGGCCCGGCGGAGTTTCGTGCCTAGAGATATTGGCCCCAAAGAGTGGCGCCCCTTTCGGTATTTCTTTTTGTATTAAAAATCAATGTCAGAGTACAAGAGTGGTTACGGTTTCACTCTCAGACTCTGCGTCCGGATGCCTGAGAAGTGAGACCCTCACCGCATATTTAAATGTTACAAGGGATGCCCAAAATAAGAGCCCCAAAAGCTTGAAAGCAAAAGCAGATTCTCTCTCTCTCTCAATGAGAGTAGAAATAAAGCATATTCTCTCTTTATCTCTCTTCCAATTTCCTTGCAAAGCCAAAAAGCAACCAACTCTTGGGTCGATGATGCTTTTCCCAACCTTCGTGATTCACGCCGCAAAATCCGGAGCTGCTACCACGTGGCACTGGCGCCAGTTTAGGTTTTCCAGCCAGCAGTTAGGGTTTGCAGGAAATTAGGGTTTCTGCTATCGGTAGCCACGTCATCACTTTGTGACACTCTCCTCGAGCTGATAACCTTGGAGGCCCAGTGTGATTGCTATATCATTGGATTGCCATCACCGCTACGGGAACACAGTCTGTCCAAGTCAGTTTCGACCAGCTTATGGACCATGCTGGGGTCGGCTATGAACCTATGGAAGAAACCTAACCCTAATTTTGCGTAGGTCTCAGAATGGAAAGCGAGTCGTCTTTTTGAGCTCGACTGACCAAGATACGCTCAAGAATGCTTTTTAAGTTTGATTTAGACACTTTTGCACTTTGTTTAAGAACTTGTTTGAAAATACTGCATGAAACTTGTTTGAAATGGATGTTATCTGTTTTGAACTTGTATTGGTGCCGATTTGAGAATTGCTTGACTTTGGTTTTGATATTGGTCTCAATGATTGGTGATTTACTCCTGGGAGGAGTACTGAAGAGAATTAATGCTTGATAATGCCTACACATTCTCATGGCCCGGACCCTTGAGGTTATTTGCGAGGGGAGTATTGAATGATTAAGTGGTGTTTATACTCATGGCCTAGACCCTTGTGGTTATTTGCGGGGGGAGTATTGAGTGTTTGAAAAGTGTTCTTACTCATGGCCGGGACTTGGATGGTTATTTTACGGGGGGCGTATTGAAGAATAGTCTGAGCAGTGGTTACTCTCAGCACCTCCAAGCGACGCAGGCTGTAGTCTGGGGAGTTGGGTTGTAAAAGGCCTCTATATCTCATGGCCCGGACCTCTTTAGGTTATTTGCGGGAGGAGTGATAAGGGAGTCATTAAACAGCTCATGGCTCGGACAGGGATGGTTATTTGTGGGGGGAGTATTCATCGGCGACTATATGTTTCTGTGACTTGTAACATGCATATCTAAGCATCTGTGCTGCATATCTAAGCATCTGTGCTGCATTGTGATGTGCCAATCACTAAATATTCCTAATTGGGTGAGATTTCTTGTGTATGTAATTTTAGTGCATCGAGACATCCGTTATAGATCAACACGGTCTGGGTGTGATGGCTAATTTTGCTACGTCAGAATATCAAGAGCTCTGATATGGAATGAGAAAACCGAATGACCCTCGGGATTGACCCTCAAAAATGTTTGAGCTAACTTGAGCTGTTTTGCAGGTCTGTAATCGTGGACGATTACTCTTCTCTCAAGAAGGGGGGATGTCACAAACTGTTGACATGTCAAGCCATTGAAGACCTAGAGGGTTAGGGCTCCCTGAGCCTAACCCTAGCCAACCTGCATATCCATGCTAAGGGGCCTAAACCTTAGCAGAAGCAAAAGAAAAAGAAGTCTTTACCAACCTACTGATCCTCGTCAAGTGACCCAAATAACAAGTTCGGTTAGGATAAATAATCCTAAGCCCCAACAACTTATAGGATCCCGTTTGATGGGGCCTAAAATAAAGCACACACGCACACAAAGACTAGTGTAGAAGACATGATGATGTGGCAGCTGTACGGACCCGTCGGATTTCATGCTCACATCTTGACATGGCAGATTGTACGGACGCCTGCATTTTTACACTGTTGAAGTTGTACGGATTTTCCGAATTTGCGCTGGCAGCTTTTTAGCGCTAGCTTTTGGACTAAATGCTTTTGGGTTTGATGCTTTTCATGTAAACTGCTTTTAGATAGCTTGGGGCATTTAAATATGAACCATGGGCTCTCTCTCTCTCTCTCTCTCTCTCTCTCTCTCTCTCTCTCACACGTGTAGATGCGGAGCATAACTGCAGACTGTGTCAAGCTGGATTTGCAAAGGTTGAGAACCATTGCCGCACCAATGATTGATGTTTTGAAAGGGGTTAAGACTCGTTGTCAACGAGTTGCATTGCTCGAAGCAACTGTTGAGGCTTTTGAAGCTCTTGGGATGACTCCTTCGAGGTATTTACAGATGCGAGCAACGTTGCCATAGGAGCTGTGCTGCAGCAACATGGCCGTCGAGTTGCAGTTTTTAGTAGGAAGTTAAATAGTGCATAAAAGAATTACTCAATGTAAGATAATGAATTTCTCTCTTATGATGTAGCAGGTTTGTTCGTTAAGCATTGGTATCCCCTTTATGGTTTGCCAAAGTCGATTGTGTCAATAGAGATGTTAAGTTTACTTCACATTTGCTGTCACGTGACACATCCAACCCTATGTGTCCGTGGACAAGCTACAGCATGATCGGGGTTTAGTTAGTCCAATCAGTCTAGATTTAGAAGTGATCTGGCACTTTTGTGAGTCTATTCGTAGACCGTGCATGCCCAGTCACTTAGTGTAGATGCATATCCTCTGGTTGCACACAACATGATCATAAGCATTCCCATCAAAATCCATCAGAATTCTTCAGGGGAATTTTCTAGTGCATTTAGCCTATTTTACCAATTTTTTGACATTTCACTTATTAATTTAAGTGACTTTTGTTGGAAAGTAGGTAGGGCAAATTGAGTAAGTTTGTATATAAGCAAACCTAGACTAGCACTAATTGGTAGAAAAGGCAACAGGAGCCAAGCTCAACAGGCAACTTCTCAACCAAGAACTTGGTGGTCTCCCCTCCAAGCAAGAACGACTCAGCACCTTGGCGTTTTCTCATTAGGCATCATCGCCCTAGCACAGCAGCCCTTGGCGTTTTGCATCAGGAGATCATCGCCCACACTCACAGATACCTAGCGTTTTGGATTTGCAGCCCTAGCGTTTTCAACCTAGATCGCCCTCCATTGTAGTTGGCGTTTTTCAGCCATGAAGCAACCGCAGATTCAGCCCGAAAGGACCATCAGTTTTCAGCCCTATAAGAGTAGCAGATTCAGCCCAAAGATCATCAGTTTTCAGCCCTACAGTAAATGCAGATTTTCAGTCATAAAGACCAGCAAAATCAGCGTTTTCCTTAGTGTTTTCGGCAACAGCAGATTTTAGCCGTTTTTGGACAGCAGATAAACACTTGCAGATTTTAGCCCTTAGACCGGCACCGCCATCCCCGTCGTCATCGTCGACGTAGCATAGACTTGCATCAGTCACATGCATCGTCAATGTACCAGTTTGTGCAATCAATAGTAGACCACTCTCGCCGACGAGAGTGGGGCCTTCGGAGGAGGGTTTTACAACGTCTTGGTGTCGTATTCTCTTCTCTCTCTATCTCTCAGTCTCGTGCACTTTCATTCACAGTGTCCATTCACTTTGTTTGTGTCCATTGCACTCTCTCATTAAGAACGGAAGGCTCTCCCTTCCATAAGAACAAAAGGAACCTTGAGCACAGTTCGGAGCACTCATCTTGAGCAAAGTTCAAACATTCATTCCGCTGCACCTTACATTGGTATCAGAGCTTTGGCAGTGTTCTTTATCACTCAAGGAAAGAACCACAAGAATCACAATATTTTTTTTTTTTTTCTTGTTGCGGTCGCACGAACCCAAGTTCGCTTGGGCATGTCGATTCCTAATCGTGTTTTTGAAGAGTGACAGGAATCCCAAGAAAGAAGGGCTTGTCCAGCCTCCCCTTGTGTCTCTTTTCACTCATCGAGAGCGGACCGTGCACTTAGCGGCCGGCCAATCGACGTGAGGTGGGAAAAAGCAACCTTGGTGTGAGCGCAAGGCCGCCAAGGGGTGCGCCCGCGGAAAAGAGCAGAACTCGGGTGAAGAGAAGATCCTTCTCGAACACAGATTGCAAGCGAAAGAATCTCAAGAACCTCAAGAACTCAAGAACCCAAGAACCCAAGTTCCTCGTGAACTTAAGAACCCAAGACCACAAGAACCCACGACTTTAGTGGATGGTCATCACTCGAAGTGGAATGGATACTTTGCTTGGAGGTGATGAGCATGAGAGAGGCGAAGAAGAATTTTTCCCACCAGGAGGTTTTTCCGATCCTCCCCCTTCCCCATCTACGTCAAGGATTGCACTAACTCCTATGGAGGAGTTGCCGCAGTTGTTTATGGACAAGAAGCTAGACCGCATAGCAGCAATAGAGCCTGAACACGACGAACAGATGGCAGCCATAGAGCATCAATACACAGAAAGAGTGGCAGCCATACATCGCGAGAACAAAGAAAGTCAAGCCAAATTGGATCGCGAGAACAAAGCAAGACAAGCAGAATATGACCGCAAGACCAAAGCACGGCAAGAGAAGGACGAAGTTGTGGCGACTCTTTTCTCAAGTGCAGGCACAAATGCAAGAGATTCGGGAAAAGGAGACTCTCTCAGTCTCTTCTTCTCCAAAGCATGATACATAGGATTTGCATGATGATAAGCATGATGATTTGAATGATAATGATGAGCATGATGATTTGAATGCTAATGATGAGCATGATGATTTGGTTGGCAATGACAATCATGATGATTTCCATGATGATCAAGATGTGATTTCTCACAAGCATGAGGATTTTCATGAAGATGATGTGATTGTTCATAAGGATGATGTGTTAGTGGATGCTTTTTCTAGCGAAGCTAACTTCGTTGCAGATTCGATCAATCACGAAGGATCGATCTTGGCTCTCGAGCCTAGGTCCAAAGAACCCTTACAGGAAGTACTATGTGTTCGCATGATTGATACGAACGCATTGTTCCAGTGTTTCATTCGTGATCGTTTCGTGTATTTTAGTCAGCGTCGTTATGTGATCCCTTTTCCTAGGCATGACATATTGTACGTTGAGCACGTTTCACTCATGAATGAGCACGAATGTATGCGGATTGTTCATGAAAAGCTGAAAAGTATGCATTCAAGGAAGTCACATTCCATGTCTCTTCCTTGGCATGACACAGTACCCGAACGAGCACATGAAAGTATGAGCACCAGTGACCAAGCATGGCATTTCCATTGTGAATTGCCACAGTTGATTGATTTAGATCAAAAGAGAAAGATTCGATCTCATTGTTTGCGTGTGTGTGGTGAACGGTTTGGCACTCCGTCTCTTTGTTCATCCACATTGCATGCACAATCTTTGAGGAAGACAAGATTTTTTCCACTCACTTTACATGGAATAGGTATGTTCATGGTTTTGTGTTAGAAATGGTTTCATAAATTTTTAGCCATGGAGATTCTTGAAGAAGAAAGAAGCATGACTCTAGACGAAGTTGAAGCATTGAAGGAGCCACAAAAGACTTTGTGTCGCTTTCGGCGCGGCCCAAAGAAGCAAGCATTGCAGACCTTTATGAAGTTCAAGTACCGCACGACCCACGCATCGGAGTGGGCTGGCAAAGAGTCCCTTCCAAGATTTCGGATGCTATTGGCGATCTCCCTCGACGCCATACAGTTCGGTTCCAGTACCTCACTTTGAAAAGGAGGGGATGTCACGTGACACATCCAACCCTATGTGTCCGTGGACAAGCTACAGTATGATCAGGGTTCAGTCAGTCCAATCAGTCTAGATTTAGAAGTGATCTGGCACTTTTGTGAGTCTATTCCTAGACCGTGCATGCCCAGTCACTTAGTGTAGATTCATATCCTCTGGTTGCACACAGCATGATCATAAGCATTCCCATTAGAATCCTTTAGGGGAATTTTCCAGTGCATTTAGCCTATTTTACCTATTTTTGACATTTTTCACTAATTAATTTAAGTGACTTTTGTAGGAAAGTAGGTAGGGAAAATTGAGTAAGTTTGTATATAAGCAAACCTAGACTAGCACTAATTGGCAGAAGAGGCAACAGGAGCCAAGCTCAACATGCAACTTCTCAAGCAAGAACTTGGTGGTCTCCCCTCCAAGCAAGCAAGGACTCAGCACCTTGGCGTTTTCTCATCAGGCATCATCGCCCTAGCACAGCAGCCCTTGGTCTTTTGCATCAGGAGATCATCGCCCACACACTCACAGATACCTAGTGTTTTGGATTTGCAGCCCTAGCGTTTTCAACCTAGATCGCCCTCCATTGTAGCTGGAGTTTTTTTCAGCCATGAAGCAACCGCAGATTCAGCCCGAAAGGACCATCAGTTTTCAGCCCTAAAAGAGTAGCAGATTCAGCCCAAAGATCATCAGTTTTCAGCCCTACAGTAGATGCAGATTTTCAGCCCTAAAGACAAGCAAAATCAACGTTTTTCTTAGCGTTTTCGGCAACATCAGATTTTAGCCCATAGCGTTTTTGGACAGCAGATAAACACTTGCAGATCTCAGTCCTTAGACTGGCATCGCCATCCCCGTCGTCATCGTCAACATAGCATAGACTTGCATCAATCACATGCATCGTCATTGTACCGGTTTGTGCAATCAATCGTAGACCACTCTCGTTGACGAGAGTGGGGCCTTCGAAGGAGGGTTTTACAACGTCTTGGTGTCGTATTCTCTTCTCTCTGTATCTCTCAGTCTCATGGACTTTCATTCATAGTGTCCATTCACTTTGTTTGTGTCCATTGCACTCTCTCATTAAGAACGGAAGGCTCTCCATTCCATAAGAACAAAAGGAACCTTGAGCACAGTTCGGAGCACTCATCTTGAGCAAAGTTCAAACATTCATTACGTTACACCTAACATTTGCGCAAGTGTTCTTTGAAAATTTTGGTTCAAATTTGATTTTTTCATTTGCATTTCATTCACAGTCTGATGGTCAAACTGATATTTACAATCGGTTAGCCTTCAATGCATTCAAGTCATATGTACTTGATTAACATTCATTGCGAGCATTATCTCCCGTTATTACAAGCAATCTTGAATGACACCTATTCCAGTGCCATTGGTAGAAATCCGTATGAGGCAGCATTTGGCCGCCCGCCATTCGCATCTTTGTTGACCGATCTAGTCAACAAAGATGCGAATGGCGGGCGGCCAAATGCTCAGACACTTTAGCGTAGTTGCATGCCCTTTGATTGCACATAAGCACCACGAGTGTCTACTAGGTGTAGGAACTGAGGAGTGTTTTCATTACACTAAAGGGAATGGCCATTTTTAGGTCTTCGTTCCCTGTTCCCATTCCAATTTCCCGGTTCGGATTCCCGTTTCGTGTTTCAGACGTGAGTATCCGAAACAGGGAATGGCATTTCATGCATGTTGCTGTTCCCAGTTCCCCGTTCCGATTTCCTGTTCCGGGTAACTATGTAGACTATAGTACCCAGACTGGGTAGTTTACTACATGTGAAGCACCTCTTATTAGTAAGTTATCTAACTTATTAATAAGTGATACTTAGCCGGCAATTACAAAGTCGTGGGTGTCTTATGGCTTTGTGACTGCTCGACCCAGCATTCAAGGGATATATAAGCAGCCCTTGGCTCCCATTTGTAGAATAAGTTCAGTACCAGCAGTACTTGTAGAACCTCAGCCCTCTGGCGTTTTCTGCCATAAGAACCCCTGGCATTTTTGCAACCCAGACTCAGCCATCACGGTTTTCCACCATCAGCATTAGCAATTTGCATCAGAACCCTTGGCGCTAGCAGATCCTTGCTGCAGGGGCAGGAGCAGCCTAGCGTTTTTGCAGTTTTCAGCCCTATCACCATCTGTGCTCCGAACTGTGCTCAAGGTTCCTTTTGTTCTTATGGAAGGTAGAGCCTTCCTTTCTTAATGAGAGAATGCTATGATCACAAACAAAGTGAATGGACACTGTACGTGCAAGTGTATGAGACAGAGAGACAGAGAGAGAAGAGAGATACAACACCAGAGACGTTGTAAAATCCTCCTGCGAAGGCCCCACTCTCGTCGGCGAGAGTGGTCTACTTATGATTGCACAAATGGGTACAATGATGATGCATGGACTGATGCAACTTGAGGCTATGTCGGTGACGACTACGGGAATGGCGACATTGACCTAAGGGCTGAAATCTGCATCTCTCTACTGCTGTCCAAAAACACTATGGGCTGAAATCTGCGACTGAGCAAAAAACGCTGATTTTGGGGGCTGTTTTCTGTGGTCTTTGACGCTGAAAATCTGCAGGTTTAGGGCTGAAAACTGAGGATCTTCAAGGCTGAAAATTGAGGTCTTTCTGGGGCTGAATCTGCTACTTCTTCATGGGCTGAATCTGCTACCTTTAGGGGCTGAATCTGCTACTGTTCTAGGGTCGTACTTGCAGGTTCTCCATGCTGAAAAACGCTGCTAATGCTGATAAAAAACGCTAGCTTGCTGGTGTCAAAAACGCTAGATGGCTGGCTGAATCTTCTGGCGACGAAGGCTGATGCAAAACGTTGGGATGGCTTGGGTCTTCTGCTGGCGATCCTGGTTGGAAACGCTAGGCAATGGGGGTCTGCTGCTTGGAGGGAATACTGCCAAGGGTCTTGTGAGAAGTTGCCTGCTGAGCTTGGCTCCTGTTGCCTCTTTTGCCAAATAGTGCTAACTTTGGTTTGCTTATATATTTTCTTACCCAAATTGCCCTACCTACTTTTGTTGGAAAGTTACTTAAATTAATAAGTGAAAAATGCCAAAAATAGGTAAAATAGGTTAAATGCACTGGAAAATTCCCCTGATTGATTCTGATGGATTCTGATGGGAATACTGATGATCATGCTGTGTGCAACTAGAGGATATGCATCTACACTAAGTGACTGGGCATGCACGGTCTACGAATAGACTCACAAAAGTGCCATATCACTTCTAATCTAGACTGACTGGACTGATTGAAGCCTTGTCGTGCTGTAGCTTGTCCACGGACGCATAGGGTTGGATGTGTCACGTGACACCATCGATTGTAGATTTCAACAGAATAAATGGTTGCAGCATTTTGTCTCAAGAATAACTGGTTCGGTGTGATGTTTCTAGTACATCAAAGACATTAATACACTGGTTAGTGTGGCCTTGGCTGAGATGACTAGGTAGACCAAGTGTGGGTCTAGTGTGACATTAAGTCGGATGAAAACTAAGATGAGAATGTGAATGTCGAACGACATCTTAAGATTTCCAGTACGGATTAAGTGTGAACTATGTGATGATGCATGCTGTATGGTGGCAAAGCCATGTGTACACTGCCTTGTGGGGAGAGCCACGAGCATGTGTGCATGTGCTCTATGTCTACTGGCCTTTAGTGCTATGCTGGTATTGACAGGTGTAATCGAGGGCGATTACCCTTGATTACACCTGTCTATGATCTTTAGTGCTATGTCGGTTTTGACATGTGTAACCGAGGACGAGTACTTTACTTTTATTGGGGGGTTTGGAGGGGGGGAGGGGGGGTTGTGTCACAAAATTGCTGATGTAGCAGTAGCAATCAGGTATGGAGTTATCAATTAGGCAAGCAAAGATAAAAGGCAAAGGGGGCAGCATGCCTCCTATGCAATAATTTTAGCATTGCAAATCATGTTTAGTTACTCTGCATTGCACTAATGAGTTCAAAAGTTTTTCCCATTATGGTTTTACCTTTGACTTGTACAAACATGCTCTAGTTTTCTTTTTTAAGGGGTTTCAGACATTGCCCATTCACTTTGCAGGTGGTAAGACCACCCTCTGCAGGTGCATTAATTCTATCCTCATATTCACTTCGGAAATTCACCTGTTATGCCTTAGGGGTAGTAAATACCCAATGGCTCTTTCCATTAAGGGGTGAATCTTATATAGCTTTCCTTAAAGGGCATGGAAACTCAACCTTTGAGCCAAGAACACATGCCTCTGAGCCACCCTGGTTTTTATCAGCCTTTGAGCATGCATGGTGATTTCCTCTTTTCGTGTTCTTCACTATCAGGATTTGCCAGTCTTTATGTCCCTTGAGCATCTCATTTTTCCCACTTTAAGTGTCATCGTATAAGTTAGTTTCACCTTTTTGTGATGAAGGGGGGAATGCTAGCAGTAGGTCTTTATCCTAGGTGAGCACCCCCTCTAGACTAGCATGCATCTCACTGACATAAGCAGTGAGGTGTTCATTCTACCTAGAGCTATATAAAATCCATCTCCACTCATGTAATGTTGCTATTAGCATTTGTTATCCAGTTGTTTTAGTTTTGCATCACCTGTGGTCTAGCAAGAATTACTTTGGGCTTTTGAAACTATTTTTAAAAGCTTTAGAGGCAGGGTGGAGTCTGCTGGAGGGCCTTACGTATTGCTTTGTTTCAATCTCCACTCTCCAACATGGCCTCAAGTTGGTTGTAGAGAATTTTTAAGCTTTGTGAACAGTTTCAGATGTTTGAATGGAAGTGTGAACAAGCAGGGAGGGAGGTCATTTGAAAATTAGTCACTATGGTATTTTTTGCATGATAGAATGGCCAAATGATGTGAATGTGATAATAATTTGATAGAAGGGAGTTGAGACTAAGTAGTTTCTGTGAAATTTTATTTGCTTTTGCCGAATGTCTTCTACTTCAAAAGTTAGTCATTCCTAGCAGGTAAACTATTCAACACAGCTACTGTTGTCTTGGTTTACAGTACGCATACTGTGACACTACAGTGTTGGTTGTGCTTAAAGACAAACAAATAAAGTCTAAGGGTTCATAGCTGACTGTGAGACAAAAAGAAAGTTTTAAATCGAGATTTTAGCTGCTCTTGGTTGCTCTTTCCGATCGAGGGTTTGAAAGACTTTACTGTGGTTTCTCAAAATCATAATAGGATTTTTAAGTCTTGTGTCTTACCCTACTTACGGTAAACTGAAAATGCATCTATATTAGCATTAGCAAGGCAAAGTGTTCACTCTGTTCATTATTTGTTAGCTCAAATTATTTGTATATTTCAACTTTTTTGACTTCAGGGTGTGCGGCCAGGGAGCCCTCCTCAGCTCAACAGGTATCTTTCCACAGCTGTACCACGTGTATCTGTGGTGACACCAAGCAGGGCCAGCAACGTTTTTCAACCACCTCAACTACTACCTGTTCCAAGTTCCAAACGAATGCAGTTGCCTAGAGCAAGTTTGGAGCATGGAGCTTCCTCATCCTCCAGCAGAGGTCCTGTGAACCATGAATGGCATGTGTCAGTTACAGATGTTGTTCTAAGATCTATGTCAGCTATAGCAAGTGCAGTTGCATTTTGTGTCATGATCACGAACACCGTCTGGATCAATAATCAAAGTATTTCTTACAGCAATTTCCCCGCATTTAGGTACCATATTAATTTCATGCTTCTGTCTTTAAATAATGCAATAAAAAGCACTCCCTGGTAGATTCACATCGAAATATCAATTTTACATATTTATCTAGATGAATCCAGATTCAAAGTCCAAGTTTACTTTCAAAGAAAGTGCAAGGAATAAATTCTCGAGTCACAGTAGTCATCCACAACATAATGTTTTTTTTTTTTCCGAGAAAAAGATCCTTCTATTAGTTAATGAAACTGCCCATAGGGCTACAACCCCCTCTGCGAGAGAGGGCTAAAACAAGCATGATGGGGAGACTCTCCCAATGAAAAACATCAACTGTACAAAGAGGCTAAATCAAGAGATGGGAGGAGGGAAAAGCCACACAGGTGGTCGGTAGTGCCATCTGAGTACACCCTGGACCGTGGTGTAGAAAGGCCCAGGACGCCAGAGTCGAAGGAAAGCTTCTCTGTGCTCCCGCATGCGGTCGGAGCTGCCCTGTAGTCTCTCGAGCTGTCCTCTAAGAGTGTGGATCAGCTCTAGCCAAAAATCGCGAACAGTCTCTGCTGGTGGCACAAGGCGAGCCTCAAAGATGCGGAAGCAACGGGCCCGCCAGATGAACCAGAGTGTCAGGCCACTGATGAGCTCCCAACACTCCTCTCTCTCAATACACCACTCCTGTGGAGTAAGCTTTGTGGCAGGCTGGAGTGTAGGTCGCCCCACCTGCATCACTATCATCCTGCTGGTGGAAGATAGCTCAAACTGAAGTGCCGGGCCCGTGAGGGTGGACCAAGCAGCTGCTCCCCAAGTGTACTATCGAGCCGTGGAAAGAGCAGGCATCAGCCGAAGAACACGAAGCCACACCTGCTGTGCCAAAGGACAGTCCCAAAGATAGTGACGCTGACTCTCCACAAGATGGTCACAAGTTGCACATGCGGTCGAGAGACCACTATGCACTAGCCAGCTCCCAACTGCTGTGGCTCTGTGTGCGGCCAGCCACTGAAACAAGGTGACTCGCCTCGGCTGTCTGGAGTCCCACAACCTCTCCCAAAAGGCTGCCAAGAACTCAACTGTGAGACCCTCCTCCTGCCAATGAGGTGCTGCGGCGGGGCGAGCCTCTCTGTGTGCTGCTAGTATGTGACGTCCCAGTCGAACAATGTACTGAAAGAAAGGGACCCCTGGGTGGTCTGCAGAAGAGAAAGGGTCCCTCCAAAGCCACTCTCTAGGATCCCACTGTACTCGTGCCAGTGGACAACACTCCCAAGCCCACAGTCTCCAGTGTCTAGTCTCAAGAGCTGCTGGGTCAGGATCGATGACACAAGTCCTCCCACAGATGCCCACCACTCGGATTTTCTGAAAATAGCACTCTGCCACCTGCATGGCCTCTACTGCAACTTGTTGTAAGCGTCCCTCACCCTGTAACTCGAAAAAAAGGGAGGGAATAGTCTCTGAGCAGGCCCGGACTAAGATGAGAACCTCCAGTCGTGTGAAGGCTCCCATCCACCTGGGTGCTACTGGCTCGAGAGGTGTGAGCCACTCAGCTGGAACTGCCTCTGAGATGTCCTGGCACATGCTCTGCACCCCTCTCATGTCCTGTAGAGCTGGAAACCTTCAACTCCTCTGACAAGCCTGAAAACTCTAACCAGTCACCTAAAGAGCACGTTGGACCCGTTGCCATGGGACCCCAGGAAACATGAGGCCGACTACCAACCAAGTGCCTCTCTGAGTGCTTACCATGGGGTTCCAGACAAGGGGATGTCGTAGGCGCTCCTCCGTGCAAGTAGGCTGTCGCTGCTCCAGGCCTCGCCGCAAGTGCTCCCAAGATCGAAGCAAACTCACAGCGAAGCTGTCCTCCAGTCTCCTGCTCAAACCAACTCTGCGCATCTCTGTGAAGATCCATCTGGTCGAAGGTCGCCAGGGGCCTCCAGCCTGAGGCACCCTAGCACGAAGCCGCTGTAGCAAGAACTCCTTCCAGGGCTCCTCACCTGGAAGAAGTCCTCTGACTATAAACTTCCCAGGAAGGGCTCTGCTCTGCTGTGCTGGGTCAATGATCACAAGCCCTCCCTGTGAACAAGGAAGAGTGATGACCTGCCAAGCCACTTTGGCTCGGGCTATCTGAGTGTCACGTCCTGACCAAAGGAAGTTCTTGATCAGCCTCTCTACCTGGCTGATACAAGAACTCGAGAAGATCCAGCAAGAAGTGATGTACCACATAGTAGCCAACAATACCTGGTTGGCCACTACTACTCTGCCAGCCAAAGAAAGTCGTGCTGAGCTCTAGTGTAAAAACTTCCTCCTGATAGACAGGAGGAGGGGAGCAATCTGCTGCTCAGGAGACAAGTCTAGACCAACCTGAGAGCCCAAGTACCGAACTGCAGTCCCTGGGGGAATCCACCTGAAACCCTCACCTGGCATCCAATCAAGCACATGAGCACTATCAACCGAGAAAGCCACTATCTTTCTCCAGTTGATCAGTGCGCCAAATGCTCTCAAGAGCCTGCTCACACCTGTGAAGGTTGGCCTCCTGGCCATCCAAGCACAAGGCTGAGTCGTCAGCAAACTCAGCGTCTAGTAGCTCATCTCCCCGAATAGGAAGTGCTAAGCCTCGCAAACCAACCTGCTGCGACACCAAAAACCTGCTCATCGCCTCAACATAGAACAGAAAGAGGAAGGGGGCAAGAGGGCAGCCCTGTCTGACCGAACGTGTGAGTATGAAACGATCGCCTCTACCTCCTGACAAAAGTATCTGACTGTGTGCTCATCTGTACAAAGCTGACACCCCTCTGATCCAAGCATGTGAGAAGCCCATCCTGCGTAGAGTGCCCTCCAGAAAGTCCCAGTCAACTCTGTCGTAGGCTTTCTGAAAATGGAGAAGCTGAATCATCAGATCCTCACCACGGAGCCTCGCTAGGGCAGAAGCCTCCAAAAAAGTAAAGATGTTGTCAAGGATACTACGCTCCTTGACAAACTCAGAGCCTTGGCAAGAATTTTGTAGGCTGAGTTGAGGATGGTGATGGCGCGCCACTGTCGAATCTCATCCAAGGAGCCACCCTCCTTGGGAATGAGGTAGATCAGACCCTCACTCATGCTGTTAGGCATCTCTCTTGTGTGCAAGATGTACTGGAAAGCACTACAGAGATCAGGGCCAAGCAAGTCCCAGTACTCCAAGAAAAAAATGGGAGTCAAGCCATCCTCACCTGGACAGCTACCACGGGGGAGTGCACTAAGAGCCGTGTGCAACTCCTCAAGCTGAAGTAGAAGCTCAAGTCTCTGGCGCATCTCCTCAGTCACAAGGCAAGGCATCTGTGCCCGCACCTGCTCTCTGCATGCATCCTGACTCTCTGACTGAGGCTTTGCAGATAGTAACTCACGGTAAAAGTCAGTAGCAACTGCATGCATGTCCTCTGGCTCAGAAGCAATTGACCCGTCGGGCCTCCTCAACTGAGTGACCTTGGCATGCGTATGTCGATGTCCCATTGCCTCGAAGAAAGCACCAGTCACTCTGTCACCCTCCTGCGTCCACTGAGATGCTTGTCGGTGAAAAGCAAACTCATGGCGCCGCTCCTCTGTGCTAACAAGCTCCTGGCGAGCCTGCTGTAACTGCTCCTCCAACCAAGGATTGTCTGGATGCTGCTCTTGCATCCTCTGCAAGGAAGCAACGCCTCGTTTGAGACGCTGCTCCTTCTCTCTCGCTGCAGTCAGGCGAGTCAAGGACTCCTGGAGAAAGAAACGACTAAGCTGAGCTAGTCCCGAGGCCACTTCGTCAGCAGGAGAATCCTGCATGTCCAAGCTCTCTGTCCAAAGAGCCTCTACTCGCTCTCTGAGTGCAGAGTCCAGCAAGACCCTCTCAGGGATGCGCAACATCGTGCTCCCCGGCCTCTGCCTATCTGTCACTGTGAGGATCACTGGTGCATGGTCCGAGAAGGAAGTCCTTGCCAGGATGCCAACTATCCCACCCAAGTCACATAAAAGGTAAGTCCCTGCCAGGATGCCAACTGTCCCACCCACACTCCTCCCACTCTACGGTCTGAACGAGCGAAGGCCAGGCTATCTGGGGGCCTCACAAAGCTAGAGTGCTGCCACACATCCAAAACCCTCAGTCATACAAAACCTCTCCCAAGCTGCCAGCTCAACTCCTTGCGCAGTAGCGTGGCTACCACCAATCCTGTCAAAAGGGTCCTCCAACATGTTGAAGTCACCCCCAATGCACCACTGCTTTGCTTGCGGCAGGGACTCAACAATCTGTGACCAAAACTCTGCTCGTGCACTCGCCACATTGGGCGCATATATGTTCAGGAAGCCCACAAGGCAACCCTGAACCTGCATAGTGATCCACTGAGCCCTGCCAGGCTGCCTGGCACAATAATCCCTCTGCCCACAATGTCCTGTTGTAGAGACTCCGCAATAGTCATACATGCCCTACCTTGGATGCCTCCAGGTCCAAAAGCAGCTGACCAAAAAGTCTCATAGCGACTACGCAAAATCTGACCACAACGCCGAATGCGGCTCTCACAAAGATGATGCCCCTACACCATAAGAATGTCAATCTCACCACCCACAATGCATCTCTACAGCTCCTGATACAGCCAACCCCTCTGCCGCTGAAACTGGGGCCCTCCTAATCCCTGCACATTCCATGAGATGATCCTCATGGAGTCAGTGCGAGAAAACAGATGCTGCAACAACATCCAACCTCGCTATCTTTGAAGCCGGTTTGGATGGGGAGTAATCCGCATCCGAACGACCTCTAGACAAGCGCGCAAGAAGTGACTGTCCTGCCCAGGCCCAAGCCGAGCGTGCAGCCCGAAGGGCTACTTCCTTTGTCCAAGAATCTTCATGCACAAAAACATAACATAGAGGGCGCTGAGTGTCAGCAAACAAGTGCACCACAATGTGCCTGCAACCCGCTGCATCTGGAGGTGTCACACTGAACTTGGCAAGAGGCCAAAGTGTCTGCACCAGATCTGTCACTGCTAAGTCCCCTGTGTGATGTGAGAACTCAATAGCCTGTGTCTGGAGCCAGTCCAGGACTGTGTGCTGGGTCCACTCCGTGGTATCCCTACCACACAACGGAAAGGAGAAACCCACCGCTGTGTCTAGGGCCTCACTGCCTCTAGCTGCAAGAAAGAGGACGTGGACTCGAAAGCTGGCCTCCTCCAAGTCGAAAGAGGAATCACCCAGAAACCGAGTGAAGCTGTAATCAAAGAAATCCCAACGTCTGCGAATGTCGAATCTGGTCAAACCTATGGGGATCACTGCAAAGGAAGAAGTGAGCACCAAAAAAGGCGGCCTCAGGTGGGGCTGTCCCTCACGAGCCACACGGCTCGTAGCGAAAGCACTACCAAAAGAACGCCTCGCGGCAGAAGCGTGGCTAGTACCCTGTGTCCGAGGAGTGGCGGAGGGGTCCGGAGACGAGGCTGTGGGCCCCATCGAGGAGAGGGGAGGGGAGGAGGCGGGGCGGCAGCGGCTGAGGGAGGAGGAGACGGTGGTGGAGGAACATAAGTGGACGGGGCCTCCTCAGGCAGGCCCTGTTGAAGACGGTTCCCAGTCGGAACCCAGTGCTGCTGAGCTGCAACAGGTCGGCCACCAGGAGGTGTATTTTCCCTGTTGCCTTCCGTAAATAAGCACTATCTATTTTTATTTATTTTTATATTTACTTGTTTTTCCTGGAACCCTTGAAAAGTGGACATTGCATGGCCAGTGTGAAACGGCTGTGGCCGAATAGGTTTCTCACAGCGGGAGTCTGGGTCGGTCAGTGTGGGACTGGTCGGGCCAGTTAGTACTAAATTCTGATGAGTATGGAAGCCTGTGTGCGCCAAATGAAGTCTGGGCCACTCGGAAAGTCACTTATAACTTTATAAGTCAGTGGGAACTAGAGAATTAACTCAAAAGGGGCAAACTGGACACATGGCGGCTCCTGGTGCAGTTTTCCACTTCCATCAGCAAGAGGGGACACCCAATTTGAGAGAGGCGGCTGATTTGACTCATAAGTGAGCTAGAGTGTGTGTGTGAGTAGTGGGTGCAGGTTTACAGCTTTAATGGAAAGCTTGCCTTCTCCTTTGTCTCATGTAGCGCGATGATTTGCTCGTGCATCTCTCTCTCCCCTTTGGCACATATGGTAATGCCCCACTAGTTGGGCTACTCAGATGAACATGTACAGTTCTGGGGGTTTATGCGCGTTTGCCAAGGCAAGAGCCTTCTGAACAGGAACCGGATTAGCTAATTGCTAATCCCCCACAAGTACGCACAGTTCCATCGCGAAAGATTGCGAGTTCGGAGAGTTTTCTCGCGTGAAAACTTGTCGAATTCACAAGGGAACTGTCCCATTGCGTGCGGGAGCCCTTGGGACACGCGTAGGCGTGTTTGCTCCGCTAAAAACGATTCGAAATAGCGAATTACAGCCTGCTGTATTTTTCTGCAGGTTTAGGGTTTCGCACCTAAACTGCAAGGGAACACCGGGGGAGCCTCGTGAGAGCCTTAGGATGCATGTACAGGCTTTTGGGCACCTGGCAATGAAAAACAGGGAATTACAGCCCACTGAATTTGTGTGACAGCTCACCAGAAAGCTTCCAGATAGCGAGGGAATCCGTCCTAGACAGGTGTTTTTGACCTACAGGGGTTTTTGCGTCGTTATGTTGCCAAAATCAGGTCGAAAACCTGCGTTTTCAGCCCTCGCCAGGTTTGGACAGCTTTGTGAAAGCTTGTGCGAAGTGGTCGGATCGTCTACCTTAATTTGAATAAAGAAATACCGAAAGGGGCGCCGGTCTTTGGGGCCTACAGGGTGTCGGTCTCGTGTGCGCAGTGACATTCTAGTCGTTGGACGCAACTGTGTTCTTTTCCCTTCTCAGTGCTCTGTGTAAAGTTAACAGGTAATTGAAATAGTACTGCCCTCTACGTTGTACAGGCCGGTTATATGGTTCCATCGATGGGATAGTCACTTTTTCTTCAAAAAGTGCAGCGTGGATTGTTGTGGGTGAAAGCAACACAAAGCTTGTCGCTATGGCAGAGAAGAGAGACCAAGTACCTGAAGAGGGATCTTCCTCACATGGCACAGAGAAAATTCCTTCAACTCTTCAAGAAGAGGACAGGTTGTTTAGAACTCAACTGCGTTGCTGCATGGACATGTTTCAGCAGTTGGCTAACAACCCAAGGATGCAGGAGTTCTTACAAGCTCCGACACAGGGTTTTCAGTCTCCTACACAGGGCAAGACTGAGCCGTTGCAGGAAAAGGAGATTTCCAATGCGCAGAGGACTCATGATGCTCGAGGGAAAGCCCATGTGGTTGAGCAACTAGCGGTGTCCAATGATCCAAAGCAACTTGCTTTAGTTGGACAGGAACCGTTTGTGAATGGTCAAGGGAGTAATGAACACGCTATGCGTCAGACACTTCCATTACCTAATACTTATCCTGGTTATTTTGGAGGTGGTTCAGTGTTTCAAGCTATGGCTGGACCTTCCACAGGTTATATGCCAGGGAATGTGTTCGGGACAATGCAAACAGGCATGGGTAACCCTATGTACGCGAACATGGGTGTCCAACCAGGTTTTCAGGGTGCCTATGGCCAGTTTCGAGTGCCTGGAACCCAATTTGGTATGGTTGGTTTTTCGTAGCCATACGTACAAAATGCAGATATGACAGGGAAAACAGTTGATGCGAGTGCTGGAATGAACACTCATGGAGCACCACTGTTACAGGCACCTGTTTATGATAATGTGGCTCCTTTGAGTCAGCTTAAGGATTACAAGGAAGGTGGCCAGAAAGTGAAGTTTGAAACTTTCAGAGGAACTGAGGACCAATTGAAGGCTTTGACCTTCATACAGCAGTTCGATGCAGCTTATGCTGGAGGAAACTTCACGGAATCTTCGAAGATACGCAAGGCTGCCACTTTCTTGAAAGGGAATGCGCTTCAATGGTGGACCGCATTGTTGAACCAAGGTCAAGCCCCAACAACGTGGGTCCAATTCAAACAGCTTTTTGCGCCTGCATGGTTGACAAACACTTTTGAAGTGGATGTGATGACAGAATGGCACGAGTTGAATGCTAAACAGTGTGCGAATTTAGAAGAAGACAATAAACAGTTTTGGGCCGCATTGTTGCCAGTCACCTCTTACAGGTTTGTGCCATTGTCAGAACAGATTGAGAAGTACTGTTGCGGATTGCCCAAGAAAATCAGGGACTATTGCACAAAGACTACTGTCATGAATATGTTTCAGTTGATAGAGAATGCAAGAGTGGCCAGCAATCTGTCGAAGGGAGATTCCGATGGATTTAATAGCCACAAGAAAGGGTCCCAGGGCAAACAGTTTTCAGCCAAGGGCAATGTTGCAGCAAAGCCTTCTGAGCCTCCCACAAAGAAGCCTTCCACTAAAGAAGGTGATACGTCCAAGAAGCAGTCTAAGTCTTCTTCGGGACGAGGACAAGGACA
This sequence comes from Adiantum capillus-veneris, assembly GCF_014529385.1. Classification (NCBI taxonomy): domain Eukaryota; kingdom Viridiplantae; phylum Streptophyta; class Polypodiopsida; order Polypodiales; family Pteridaceae; genus Adiantum; species Adiantum capillus-veneris. The sequence continues at coordinate 138,018,804 of NC_140939.1, forward strand.
AAAGAGGCATTTTTCTGGCAAAACTTTTGAAGAACAGAAAGATCTTAGGGAGGCCAAGAAATGCTACATTTGTGAACAGGAAGGACATTTTGCGAATGAATGCCCACAGAAGAAGTCACAGGATAAGGATGACAAGTCAGACCATAAAGGGAAGAAGCCAAAGCCAAGTGCAGGACTTGTTCCAGATTTGGTTGGGGACCAGCCAAACACAGATGCCACGGAGCTGTGCAGAGCTTGGGGCAAAGTTAGAGACCAGACAGTGCTGGTTTTCTTTGATCCAGGAGCCCGTGCAAACTTCATATCACCGGAATTGGCATCAAAGTTGGGCATTCGTGCAGAGGAGATTGGTATGACAGGGGAAGCAGGTTTGGCATGCCCAGGTCATTCAGAGCCCGTTACTCCAATTTTGGGGAAGCTTCGTCTGCACATTCAGAGCTATGTGGATGCGGAAGAATTTCATATTATGCCACTTGAGGGCTGTGATGTGTTACTAGGTATCCCATGGTGTTACAGGTGCATGCTATGGTGGATACTTACAACAAAAAGATTACCCTTGTACATAGAGGAAAGACTCATGTCCTCGATGTAAAGCTTAAAGGCGAGTCTGTTCCAATTGTTTCTGCTTCTGCTATTTCATCTGTAATAAAGAATCATCTTTCTACGTACTCGATCTTTGCAAAAGAAGTACCTCAAGTTGTATCTAATTTGTCTACCTTAGATAAAGACAAGTCGACTTTTTTGAGTGGTTTCAGTGATTGTTTTTCAAACTCTTTGCCAAGGGAGTTACCTCCTGAGAGACCTGAGGATCATACCATAGATCTTGTGCCAGGTTCTAGTCCACCGAATAGACCACCATACAGGGTTAGTGTAGCCCAGCAGAAAGAGATTATGAGTCAGGTCAACGAGCTTTTAGAGAAGGGGCTGATTCAGCCCAGTTCATCCCCTTTTTGTTCGCATGTACTCTTAGTGCAGAAGAAGGATGGTTCATGGCGCATGTGCATTGACTATCGCGCCTTGAATAAGAATACCATCAAGAACAGGTTCCCCATACCGAGGATAGATGACATTCTTGATCGGCTTGAGGGAGCGTCATTGTTTACAAGGATAGACCTAAAGAGTGGGTATCATCAGATACGCATTAGGCCAGAAGATGTCCATAAGACTGCGTTCAGGACAACATTTGGTCTCTATGAGTTTCTTGTCATGCCGTTTGGCCTCACAAATGCTCCTGCCATGTTTAATAGAATGATGGACATAATTTTTAGACCACATAGAAACTTCGTGGGTACCTTCTTTGATGACATGATTGTCTATTTGAAGTTTGAAGAGGAGCATAGGGATCACTTGACTGCAGTTTTCAGTGAGTTACGTAAGAAGAGGCTACTCATTAATGCGAAGAAGAGTGAATTCTTTTTGCAAGAAATTCACTTCCTTGGGCACATTGTTTCAAAGGATGGGGTACGCATGGATCCCGCTAAAGTGGAAGCAATTAGGTCATGGCCAGACTTGAAGTCCGTACATGACATTCGAAGCTTTCTAGGCTTATGTTCCTACTACAGGAGGTTCATCCGAAATTTTGCTGAGATTGCTTCTCCACTCTATGCACTACAAGGAAAAGGAGTTACTTTCAAGTGGACAGCCAAGGAAATTTTAGCGTTCAAACACTTGAAAGAGAAGCTGACTTCAGATCCGGTAATTATCTTGCCAGATCTTTCAAAACCTTTTGTGGTTCAGTGTGATGCGTGTGGCCATAGTCTTGGTGCAGTTCTAATGCAGAATGGCCGAGTAGTCGCATATGAGAGTAGAATTCTTTTGAAGACTGAAAGAAACTTGCAAGTCTATGAGAAAGAATTGCTGGCAGTAATTTATGCTCTCACTAGTTGGAAACACTATCTGCTAGGGGCTGATTTTGTTGTCCAAACGGATCATCAAACCTTGCGATATTTTCTCACATAGACGAAGTTGTCTGAGAAGCACATGCGATGGGCAAACATCTTGTCAATGTTCCATTTTCAGATTGTGCATGTGCAAGGGAAAAAGAACGTGGTGGCTGATGCGTTGTCACGAAAGCCCCAAATTTTAGCAGTGTCAATTCCGTACCATTGTGAACTAGACGAAATGAAGACACAATATGCTGAAGATTCAGATTTTGCAAGGATCTATGACCAGCTTATTGATGGGCAACATCATGAGCACTATATGCTTAAGAATGACTTTCTCATGATGCATGGAAAGTTATGCGTTACCAAACAGTTACGGCCAAAGATTTTGATGGAAAGTCATGCTCCACCTTATGCTGGGCATCGTGGAATTGATGCGACAGTGAAAGGGGTTGAGGCATTCTTCTATTGGCCAGCTTTGCGTCAAGATGTTGACACATTTGTAAGATCATGCTTAGTATGCCAAAAAGTCAAATTTGACAGACAAAAGCAACCGGGATTGTTGCAGCCATTGCCGATCCCAGATAGGCCATGGGAAAGCATAGCAATGGACTTTATCTTTGATCTTCCAAGGACGCAAACAGGCAATGATGGGATTTGGACTATCATTTGTAGGTTCAGTAAGCAGGCCCATTTCATTCCTGTGAGGAAGAAGATAAAGCCAGAACACATGGTCAAGATATTTATGAGCAATATCTTTAAATATCACGGGATGCCTCAGTCAATTGTCAGTGACAGGGATCCACGTATGACGAGTCTTTTCTGGAAGGCATTGTTTGAGAATATGGGAACTACGCTCAAGTTCTGCCATATGGCCCATCTGTCTGCAAATGAAACACTGGTTTGGGAGACCCGTATACTCCACACTGTCTAATCCATGCCCGACTCACCCTAGGCAGCAGTACCAGCTTGGGGAGTGTAAGTGTCACGAATAAGAACCCGCACAGTAGGTAGACCTGCGGCCTTGGCCACAACTGAAGCTGTCGTGCGTGGAGACTCCAAAACTGTCCCGAACATGGAACCAATCCTAGGTAGGAGGGGATGGTACTCTCGCCTCATGCCTGGAAAGCAAACCGAAATCGGCAAGTCTGCCTCCTCCTCGAGCACTTTTGTAGTAGGGTCAAAACCGTGATGCCAACGTCGGAAGTAAGCTCGAGTTGCTCTGATGCCGAGGGGGCTCATCAAAATCACCTTGGTCGCCATATCTGCAGACTCGAACTCGACCTGGTAGTACCCTCTCCCGAGGATCTGGACATCTGTGATCTTGCCCACATCGGAGAGGAGACAGGCTTGCAGTAAATCCCGAACTTCGCCCCGACTGGGCCGAGTGCCATAAATAAAAAAATAAATGGGAAGGCCTATATAAATAGCCAAGTGGGTGAAGGACCAAAACACGTGCAGCTGGACCAAAAAGAAGCTCGACTAGATAGCGGGCGGCTAGCCTAGGAGACACACTAGCCGTACAAGCATGCCCTAGACCATAGTGAAGGAGCAAAGTGGTGTATACTCTAACATCCCATTGATGCTGAACAGGATGTTTGCTGCAATGTCCATAGAAGGACAAGGCTCCATGAGTGTAGCAGCAATCTGGGGAATACCAACCCCCAAGAAATTCATCACAAGCAATGTAGACAACTGTTGTTCTCCACCTCTATAAAGGAAAGGTATTGCTCCAAAAGACAGGTCCCAAACTGATTGTAGCAACTACTACTGAGAAAGACTCAACGTTCATAAAGGAGTTCAATACGTTGCAAATGCCCAATTCTATCGATGAAGATATGTGGTCATTCATCTGAAGAAAAGAGGAACAAACCACAACCCAAAGTGGCAAGCGGCCGATCCACAAAAACTCCAGGAAGATTGGATCTAAAGTCTGCACCGCAAGAGTCCTCCAAGGATAGCTAGACTCAATGGTCTGCTCTGTCCAGCTACCGTATGCTGTAGTAGTCACCGATAGACTGCACGGATCACCATCGGATGGCGTCTTGTCAATAGGTGGAGTCCTCCAAGATGAGGAAGAGAGTCTGACAAAGCAGTCGACTTGTAATTATCCTCCATGACGAGGGAAGGCCAAACGTTGGAGTCAATGCTGTGGTCATCCTTTGAGAAGAGGGGTGGCCAGATAAATGATATTACCCTTTTAAGAGCTGAGTATGTAATGCCCCAATCACGTTGGAGTCTATGCTGTGGTCATCCTCTGAGAAGAGGGGTGGCCAAACTAAACGATATTACTCTTTTCTAAGAGGGGGTATTTAACGACCTGATGACATGGCACCTAAAAGGATTGCCGAAGTGGCATCCGCATGGACTGAGCTCGCCTGGGCCAAGGTAGCTTGGCGGGTCATCACCTTACCCTATTCTCAGGGGGGGCTGGGAATCATCGATCCAGCACAGCAGAGTAGAGCCCTTCTTGGGAAGTTTGTGTCAGAGGACTGCTTCTAGAGGAGGAGCCCTGGAAGGAGTTGCTTCTTCACCGACTTCGAGCTCGAGTGCCTCATGCAGGAGGCCCTTGGAGCCCTTCCATCAGGTGAATTTTTACAGAGATGCGTAGAGTTGGTTTGAGCAGGAGGATGGAGGATCGTTTTACTGCGAGCTTGCTTAGATCCTGGGAGCTGTTGAGGAGTGGCCTAGAGCAGCATCAATCCACCTGCACATAGGAGCGCTTGAGACAGCCCCTTGTTTGGAACCCCTTGGTCAGCACTTAGAGAGGCCACCTGGTTGCTAGTAGGCCTCATGTTTCTTAGGGTCCCATGGCAGAGGGTCCAGGCTGCACTCTCGGTGACTGGCTTCAGTTTTCAGGTTTGTCCGAGGAGGCTCAGAGCACCCAGCTACGAGGCATGAGAGGTGTGCAAAGCATGTGCCAGGACATTACAGAGGCTTTACGAGCTGAGTGGCTCACCCGTCTAGAGACAGTAGCTCCCAGATGGATGGGGGCCTTCATGCGACTAGAGGTCCTCATCGCAGTTCGGGCTTGCTCGGAGTCCGTACCTCACATGTTCTTTGAGATCCAGGGAGAGGGTCGCCTTCACAGAGTCTCAGTAGAGGCTCCACAGGTTGCAGAGTGTTGCTTTCAAAGGATACGAGTCTTGGGCATCAGTGGGAGTACGTGTGTTATAGTTCCTGACCCTGTAGATCTTGAGAGAGGCCACTGGAAACTTTGGGCTTGGGAGAGCTGCCCTCTGGCTCGAGTGCAGTGGGACCCTGGAGAGTGGTTCTAGAGAGACCCCTTCTCTGTAGCTGATTAGCTCCCATTCTTTCAGTACACAATGCAACTAGGGCGCCACATACTGGCAGCATGGAGGGAGGCTCGCCCTGCTGCAGCACTTCATTGGCAGGAGGAGGGTCTCACACCTGAGTTTTTTTCAGGTTTTTGGGAGCGGTTGTGGGACTCCAGACAGCAGAGGAGAGTCACTGCACATAGAGCTACAACAGTTGGGAGCTGGCTAGTACACAAAGGCTTTTCGGCAGCATGTGCAGCTTGTGGCCAACCTTCGGAGAGTCAACGACACTGTCTGTGGGACTGCCCCAGGGCACAACAGGTTTGGCTTCGGGTTCTTCGGCTGATGCCGGCTCTTTCCATAGCTAGATAGTACACTTGGGGTGCTGCAGCCTGGTCCATCCTCACGGGCCCTGCGCTCCATTTTGAGCTGGCTTCCAACAGCAGGATGATAGTGATCCAGGGGGGTCGACCTACACTTCAGCTTGCCACAGAGCTAACCCCCAGGAGTGGTGCAGTAAGAGAGAGGTGTGTTGAGAGCTCGTCTGTGGCCTGACACTCTGGTTCATTTGGTGGGCCCGCTGCTTCCGCATCTTCGAGGCTCGCTCTGTCCCTCCGGTAGAGACGGTTCGTGATTTTTGGTTGGAGCTGGTTCATACCTGAGGGGGCAGTTCGAGAGATTCCAATGCATCTCCGACCGCATGCGGGAGCGCAGAGAGGCTTTCCTGCTACTTTGGCATCCAAGGCCCTTCTTCACCATGCTCCAGGTTGGAATTTGGGCTTCTTAATATTACGTAGGGAAGTAGTAGGCATTCTCTTCTTGGAAGAAGGCTTAGATATTGTATGAGAAGTGGAAGTTGTAGTATAATCGAGTGAGTATGCTAGAGAAGAGATAGAGACATCCCTACTTTCATTTAGCAGAGAGTTCTTTTTCTTGGCCCTTGCTTGTCGTAGGCCGTTGGTCCCAATCCAGAGATACCTTGTGCACTACGGCACCTCTTTCCGCATTTTCCTCTTGCGGGTTGTTATTATCGGCAAGGTTTTCTAGACATCCAGAGTCCATTGGTATCTGTTCCTTGCGGCTTAGTGATTTTGCCCAAAACCTTCTGGACAACTGGCAACGAGAGAAGCCGCTGCAATTCCGTGAGTTGAACTCGTACTTGTTGAAGTTCATCTTTAGTGGTTCTCCCTTGACTTGTCATGGTTCTTCCCGTTCCTTCCCGGAATCGTCCTCCTTTGTAGAAAAAGAGAGGTGACCGAGCTCTGATACCACTGTCACAAACATGAGCGCACACGAATAATCAATAAGCTGAAAATAAGTAGACTTTTGACCAAAAGAGACGAGGGAGAAGATCGATGGACCAAAAGATGGGTTGGTCCAACCCCTTATAGAGAATCTTTATTTAGGGAGAATCTTTTTACAAGCACAAGAACTAGAGAAAACCCCTTCGTTTTGAATCTTAGACTCGATGGTCATTTCCTTCTCGTTAGGGATATTTTGAGAGGCGAACTCTCACTTCCTTTTCCATATGTACTCCGAGGAAAAAGCTCCGCAAACCATTCTAGGTTCCGTTTTTGGAATCCCCAAGCATAGGCCGAAGCCTCCTTACTCCTTTGCGATGTAGTACTTGCAAAAAGCTCAAGTACAGTAGCAAAGACTTGCAAACTCATGAACATCATTCACCTGTTTCTTCCAGCTCGGTAACCTTCCTTCGCCGAGATGTAGCGAACACTTGCAGATTCCCGTCGGCAGAGTCTCCTCCTCTTCCTAGCGCTGGATTCTTGTTGTCTAAAAGAGAGTGCTGGTTGTTTTTATAGCCTCTTGAGGCCTGCAGGAATAGCCAGAGAAAAGGAGTGCCTTGCTTTCTTTTTTCTTTTTTTTTTTGGGGGGGGGGGGGGGGGGGGGGGGGTTGCCTTGGGATGCAATCCAGCTAGAATAGGGGCGGCAACTTCTAGAGAGAGGACAGAGAGAGATCGCTGCACGCTGCTATTTTCAGTCATAAGAGGGGCGCTCCTTATTTTCCATGCTTTTTTTAAATTAAGTGGGCTGCTCACTTTTTAAGCGGGCAGCCGGTCACCTTGTAAAAGGTGCGAATTTGTTAAAACTTAGTGAAACTTATTAGTTAGAAATAAATTCTTGCAATGACACATTCCAAGCTGTCAAAGTTGACGATGCGAAAGCATAGTGACCAAGGAGAGAGAGAGAGAGAGAGAGAGAGAGAGAGAGAGAGAGTCTCATGAACCAATCAACCTTGGCAATGAATAACTGAATCTATAATACAATGGAGGCAAGGGGTTGCTTATATAGCAACCTTAGTAAATTGCCCTACCGAGACTTTGACAAATAAGCAACATAAATACCTAAAAGCCAAAATAAATAATGGGTTCACATCGGGCAGTTCACTTGAGATGCCAAAAGTCTAACACCCTCTCTACAGCTCATAGTGGACATCAATAGTGAGACGAAGTTGATGAAGAAGCTACCATGGACATCCTAGAAGTGGCCATCAACTGGATACACCTCGGTTTTGCTACCCTCAACTTTGTACCTGAGAAAAATGGCATCTTGAAGCAATCAGTTATCTTTTTAGAAAATTTTAACTGTAGACCACACTACGTCCAAGAATCCCCATTCGTGAACTGTGAACACATCAGTCCAAAATATAATAATGAGCTGTATGCACTCATCCCTAGTGTTTTAGATACGTTTGATTGGTTCCTTCCCAGATGCATGTGCCTTGAATTCCAACCTATGGGTTCAAACATGGATAACTTGAACTCCAACACAAAGGTCCAAATTAATTATACGGAGCACTTCTTGCCCCTCTTTGCCACTCACAAGCCTCTCTCTGGCTGAAGCTGGTGGCGGCACCAACCTCCATGTGATTAGAAAGCGGGAGACCTTGCCAGTGTAGACTCCACTTTACCAGCAGCCGCTTTGCTGACGTTCCTTGAGTGACTATCACTGCTTTCCTCTTGATGCTTCTCCCACGATCAATGAGCACTGAGCTCTGATACCATGTCAAAGTCGACGATGCGGAAGCGTAGAGACCAAGGAGAAGGGGAGAGAGAGAGAGAGAGATGAGAGATGAGAGAGAAATGAAATGAAATGAAATGTTATATTAACGTCTTCAAAAGGCCAAATGACCTATGAGACCAATCTCTTACAAATGATCTATGAGACCAAACTGATACAATCCTTGTGGTTCTAATCCAATGTCTGGGTACAAAAATAAAATGAAGTAAAGTGAAAGACTAAAACTAAAAGACTCAAATCGTCAGCTTGAAAATCATCATCATCCATGCCCGGCATCGGGCGTTGTTCGAGAAAGTATTGCATCGGTTGCTGAAGAGCTTCGTCAATGTCCGCCTCTGTAAATAATCGTATTGGGCGTCTCCCATGTCATGCTAGAATAGTCCTGATTCTGTGGTGGAGCCGCCGTCGATGTCGTGGTCGCCGGCGTCTAGCTCTCCCGAGAGAGAGAGAGAGAGAGAGAGAGAGAGAGAGAGAGAGAGAGAGAGAGAGAGAGAGAGAGAGAGAGAGAGAGAGAGAGAGAGAGAAATGAAATGAAATGATATATTAACGTCTACAAAAGGCCAAAATGACCTATGAGACCAACTGATTACAATGATGAGTCTAGTACCAAGTCTGGGTACAAACAAAGAAAACTACAAAACAAGGAAACTGATAGGAGTGCTACCGATTCCTATGGGTGGCTGGTAGGCTGATCAATGGTATCATGCCATAAAGGTACAAAGTGGGGATAAATGTCACCATGATACAATATAACAGTAGCATGAAGCCTATCCTGATCGACACTCTGGGTGTCATGCTAGAATCCTGTGGATCCTCTGTCGCAATCTCCGCCGGTGCTGCGTGGCTCCCCTCCTCATCAGTCGCGGTTGTCTCGATCTCCCTAACTCTATAGCTCGATCAATGAGAGTACCGCTGGTGTGTGTATGGGTAGGAACCGAGCTCTGTGAAGGTGGTGTCCCCTCTGCCTCTGTGGTACTCAGAGAGAGAGAGAGAGAGGTTCTCCTGAACCAATCAACCTTGGCAACGAATAATTGAATGTGTGATACAATGGAGGCAAGGGTTGCTTATATAGCAACGTCAATAAATTGCGCTACCCAGACTTTGAAAAATAAGTAACATAAATACCTAAAAGCCAAAATAAATAATGGATTTACATTGGGCAGTTCACTTGAGATGCCAAAACTCTAACACAAGCGTCCCCGGATGCAATTCTCAGGCGGCATAGATGCTATGCAGACATAGATTATTCGTGGGAAAGCATCTGCTTTCCCAGAAAGCACTTAAAAATCGTCCTGCTGTTTACCCAAAGCTTCTCAGAACCTGTTACCCATCTTTATTCTTGTGCCTGTGTCCTTACACGTATTCCTTTATCCAGTTTGGATTTCCTCCGAGACCAATGGAACGTTCCCAATCCGATACTCCAGTCACCCATCATGTGACGCATTGGGAATATTCATTTCCCGGTCTCTCCCACCGAACTTACGGAACAACTCCTTCACGATACTTAATGTCACACATCATATGGTACATCAAGTTGTCCGTTCCTGATGGCTTTTATCAGTTCAATAGATCTACAGTTCCCAACTTTTACAGTTCAAGTGTACACATTTAAATATCCTAATTTCAATAAATAGAAATTACTCAAGAAAATAAGAAAATAGTCCATTTAGCAACATTTACTGCTTCTCAGTCCATTCCTCTTCAAGTTCTTGTTGCGTAATACTATATCTGCCCTTTTATACATCTGTATGTCTTCATAAAGGACATCTTGTTGGGCTACCTTTCCAAGCTTTACTGAGCATGGGGGCATGGTCCCTTCCATCATTCTTTGACAATAGGCAATGGATGCTTTCGATGAAGTACAAAAGGTAGTTTCGGCTTCATGCCTTCCCTCGGGAAATTGCGACATGTCTCTCAATGCAAACAATCAACCTTGGGAGCAAATATGTCGTACCCATTTCGGAAAAAGGCTTAATAAGCCGAATCTCAGAAAATATTGGTCGCAGGTGGCGAAGCAGCCTGGAGATGCGCGACGAGCACCCAGATGCCAGTGCGGTAGTCAAACAGGTGGGCGTGCGAGCAAGGCGGCGAATAGACCAGCACAGGACACGCAGGGAGACGCATTTCAGGGCTGTGGGCAGAGCAAAAGGACGACGCTTGCAATATTTTTTTAACGCATGGGTTGCCATCTGTTGGACGGATACGCCGCGACGGACGTCAGCACAGCGAGAACTCACCTAACATATAATGTCAGCTATGGACGAAGCTCGACCCGCAGGCGCGTGGAAGCAAGCATAAGGTGTCAACCTACACTCGACCGACTCCTAACTAATTCCTACAGAGGTCTCTAGCAATTGTCTAAGTCACAGCCTTCAAGAGTGCATAAGAGGAAACTTTCTACAACGCTTTCTAGAGCCGAACACCCATCAAATAATCTCGAAACACTATGGAACTTGAAGGAAGCTCTACTAACACCAATAGGTTGCTCTCCCTAAGGTCTATGAACCAACATCCCAACCCAAAACACCCGGTGCAAAATCACGTAGGATGTCTGGCCGAAATTTGCAGGTCTTCGTTTCCGAAATCTAAAGTGCCTAATGTGTAGCTCTACTCAATGTGAACGCGTGGATATGCTGCAATGCAAAATCGGACAACGTATGCTCACCCAATCACCAGATGAAGCTTGTAGAAGGAGTTCGCAAAACCGGACCGTACGCGCGCAATGTAGGTATCGGTGCGTAGCTCTCGTCGGGGGCAACACGTTGCACTTCTCCGCACTGGATTCTGACCACCGGTGCACACGTAGCGTCAAGATGAAGCTCACTCTCTCTCTCGTACACAGTACGCTCACTCACAGACTTCAAAACTTGTTTTAAAAATGACAAAAGGTCTTTCATTAAGGTCAAAAAGTGGTATATATACCTTACAATTTTCAAACCCTAAAGTTCCAAAATCAACCAACTACTCTATCTATCTATCAAAACTGGGATACAATCTATAAGTCCCAATATTTACAAGGTGAAAAATCAGGTTTCCTCAATAAATGAATAATTACAAAAAATGATAATCCTCGGAGTAGTTAGTCTCCGTGGGGTTTATCCAGCTTCTAACACTCCCCCCCTCCTTGCTCATGTCGTCCCCGACATGGCCGTTGATCTGTTTCTTTATCGTATAGTTTCACGCATCTTGATTAGTGATTCGTATCTTGCATGCAGGTTCGCCATTGTTGGGCCGAAAATATCTGTGTTTATTGTGAAGAAGCCTGTGTAGAACGCTTCTTCAAAGGCCTGGAGGTGATAGGATGGTAGAAACATTATCCTTTGATACAGCGCGTGTATCACCTCCTTGGAAGGCTGACCAGACAGATCATAAGCGCATCTGTAAGTATCTTGGAAGAAAAAGATACTGTCTGTCACCTGGCCTGGCTTAAAAGTCTCAAATACTGCTAAAAGTATTTTGCAGATTTTCTTCATCATGATACACGTAAGGTCAGGTGAGCCAGTGAACAATTTGATGGCGCCCATTAGGGTTTTCACCATGTATTGCACACTTATTCTCTCACCTGCCTTCAAGCCCGGCAACTTAGGGTAATTCAGCCAAGTGGGTTGGCTCCTTTGCAAGATCTCCTGGGCTTTCCACATCCTGATCCTTGGTAGAGGACAAAAGCTGAGGTCGCGTCTCTGATATTTTTCGGTGCCTCTACCAAGTGGATTAGGTATTGTGGGTACTTTGTGAGCCAGGCCTTTCTCCATTTTTGCTGAGAGTCAACAATTAGCCTGACCCCTTCTGGTTGGGAGGTATCTGCGTTGTAGAGTGGTACGGTCGGCTCTTCTCTTATCCGCTTATTGATGGTGGTTGCTTCATATTTCAGCAATGGATATGGGAGAGAGGGTTGAAGCCATTCGCGCATGAGGTTACTGGCGTCGATCTTCTGGATGGTCATGGACTTGAAAACCCTCTGCTCCCACTCCAAGGCTTCCTTTGTTGTCTCTTTGATCTCCACCTCTATTGCTTTACGCAACTTTTCTTCCTCTTCCTGTGTTAGATCCTGTGGCTTTTGAGAGGATTCTTCTAGGATTTCCTCTTGCATAGGTGTGTCCACCGGATCTGCCACATTCTCTAAATCAATGCCTTCATTGGCCGCTGGCCCTGTGCCCTCTTGCTCTCCTGCTTGCTGTCCTTTTAGCTCCTCAATCTACTTTAGGAGTTTTTGTTTTTTTGATTCAGCTTCTTCGCCCATATTCACGAGGAGGTCATTTAATTCGGCGTTTATCCTCTCCGCCTCCTCGAGCTTTCTTTTTATACTGTCTACTTCCTCTTGCAGGGCTTTTTGGTCTTCTTCCATTTTTGTTTGCATGACAATAGACACTTCTGCCATCATCAATCTTTCCATTTTCTCTAGAGTCAGCTCCTTCTGAAGTTCTTGCATCTGTTCTTCATAGAGTTGACTTTCCGTAGTGATGTGAGTCGAGCTAGTGGCTCGGACTTTGGCAGGGGATGCTCGCAGCCTCTGGATGGTTTGATCTTTCACTTTGAGTTGGTCCTTGAGCTCAAGGACCTCATCCTGGCTGGCTTCTTGATCTATCTCCGCCTTTTCTTTGGCGTTTCTCATGGCTTCAACTTCTTTAGACTCTTTAGCCAGCTGTAGGGTCATGTTATCCCTTTCCCTCTTGGCATCTATCAGTGATTGTTGAGTTGCTGACATTTCTCTTCAACTCTTTGCATTCTTTGTGTTGCTGCTTGATTTTCTTCCTCCATTGCCTGGCATCTTTACAATGCCCTTGCTAGGCTGGCCTGTAGCTTAGCTTCTCTCTCTTTCTGCCTTTGGCTTTGTCCTTGTAGAGAGTCTACTTTCATCTTAATCTTCACTTCGGTGGCCTTGAGAGCTGTCATCTCACTTTCTGAAGCCATGGACTGTGCTCTCAACCCGGTTAGCTTCATCATCACCACATCCCAGTCATTGGAGGGTGGGTACAGATCCACTGTATCTGTGGCAATTTCTTTTAGTTCCACTAGCTTGATGCCTTGCATTTGTTCTTTAGGCCCTGTGCTTGCCAAGTCGAATGCGATTGTGGCAGCTTCTTCCTTTGTGTATCCTGCAACTAGCAGGTCCAAAAATGTGTGATATGAATCATCTGACTCTTGTTGCTCACTTCGAGGCTTAGCCTCTTTCTTTGGCTCCGGCTCCTGGCTCTGCTCTTGCTTGTCCTTTTCCCATTCCTGGCTTTGTTCTCTCTTGGGCTCCTCTTGGCCTTTGTGTTTGTCTTCCTCCTCTTTATCTTCTTGTGGAGGCTGTGAGGAGGTAGTGAGGGCGGTGGGCTGGGTTTAGGGCTGGCCGGTAGAGATGTAGGCTTTCCCTTTAAATCTCTGTCTGCTTTAGTTTTTCTTTCTCTCTCTTGGCTCTCTTGCTCATCTAGCAGTTTCTGCCGTATTTGCTCCACTTCCTCCTCTGTAAAAGGTACATGCGGTATATTCTCTGATGCGGCATCAAGAATCTCAAAATTTTTGATATAATCTTCGAATCTGTCCCTTTGCACTCTTCGGGATGATCCCGACATAGCTTCTAGAGAAGGCTTCCAGAGTTCACTTAAATCACCTTTAAGGGCTCTCTCTGCTCTGAAGCTCTCCATTAGCCTCTCTAATCTTGCTGCTTTTTGTGACTTTGTTTCTTTTACCGGCACTTGGGCAAACTCTTTCTTCCCCTTCTTTTGCTCGGGCTGCTCTTCTAGGACCGGCTCTAGCCGTCTTTTTAGTCTTGTGGCAACCCTCGGTGCTCTTTGTGGCTCGTCTTCTTTGTCTTCTTTTAGCCTCAGCCAGTCGTTCTGAGACGGGGGGTCAGGCCATCTTCCTTTTGTGTGTAGTGCCCCATAAATCACCTTAGTGATTAGTTCTCCTGGCACAATATATGTTGGTTTCTTGTTACCCATCTTTACTAGGTTGTCATGTATATACACTGCATAATTGATTATCTTTGGGGTGCCTTTCGTCATTGCCCAAGTGAATGTCGTGGCAATTGCACCTGGCGGCATTCTGTACTTTTGTGGCCTCTTCGTACACATGTGGAAGTATTGGTTGTACAATTGACTCATGACTGCCACTCTTGGGTTTGCAATATCTTCAAAGGTGTAGTTTCCTTTCTTCTCATTGTACACCTTGACCTCATCCCTTCTTTTAGTTACACTATCCCCCTTGTTGGAGAGGTCTAGTGCATCTGCTACAACCTGCTCAGTGATGATTATTTCTGTTTCTGGCCTGCCTTGTAGATCTCTTACTTTGGCCACTCCATCTTCTTTGATGGTTGTCACAAACTCCCGGACTCTCTTTTTATCCACCCCTGCCGATACTGCTTCAAAGTAGTTGTGGAGATCAATCTTCTCCAAGTACCCGACCATCTTGCTTCTTACGAACTCATTGAGTTCTTGCGGCAGCATTGGTAGCTCGATCACATTGCCTTCAGTGTGTTTGAATACTCCTTGGTAGATCTTTAGGTCGTTGGACTCTAACAGATCTTCTTGGATCCATGTGCTGGTGGGCTTTAGTGTTCCTTCTGGTATGACAAAGGGTTCCACTTCTTCTAGGTAATCCTTGATGGTCATTCTTTTCTTCTTTGGCGGTGACTTCGCGGCTGCCATAGATCCTGTTGCACTCAGTAGTCCGAAGTTAGCGTTTTTTTTTTTTCATATTAGCTGAGAAACTGAGTTTTGACTATCCAAATGATTTGAAAATTGAAAATAAAGCTTAAAAGGAACTTGTGAAACTGTGCATGTGCTCACAGTGCAAATCTAGCCAAAATTTTCCATTTAGACATCTTACGCGTAGGATGTCTTTTTTATCAGAATTGGTTCATACTTGGCATGCTGGTAGTGCATGGCTCATGGAACATGGCTATGTGCTTGGATATGGATTTGGGCATCAAAAAGTGGATTTTTTGGTTGATTCAGGCTTTAGGTCACAAATTGGGTAGAAAGTCCATAACAGGTAGTAATTGATGTCCAAATGGGTTGAAAATTGGTATATGGACCATGGTATTGGCTCCCATGATGTCAGTCTTTGCACAGAAGGTCTAAATTAAGCTGGAGACATCCTACGCGTAGGATGTCCATTTCATCAAAATGACATGAGATTTGTTCTGTGGGTAGTCCTTGGCCTATGGAACATGGCTATGCTCTTGGATTTGGATTTGGACAAGGATTGATGCTTGTAAGAGCCTGTGTGGTATTTTTGGGCTCCAAAAGTGTATCTTGAAGGTGTTGGGGGTCAAAAATGATTAGAATGGCTTCAAAATTGATATATGAGCTCTTGATGATGAGGTGATTGGATCTGGAATGAACAAGCATCCTCTGTAGGCCAAAAAAGTCAAATAGACATCCTACGCGTAGGATGTCTACTTCACCAATTTTTGCTTCTGACCACACAGATTGGTTGGTGATGTATTGGTGAATGTGTTGTGCAAGTTTCATGTGATTTAAACAAGATTTGGTAGGTCTATGGCCCATTATTGCCTCTATGTCCTAACTTTGCGTTTTTTTTAATGCATACGAGGTCAATTTTGGTCCAAATGTGATGAGACTTGGTGGATAGCATGTAAAGGTCATTCGGAAAATGTGTATGATGAAAAATGTTGGAGTCTGTGCCCAGAAATGCCCTTGAGACATCCTACGCGTAGGATGTCTCTTGATGATTTTTTCATGGATTGTGCTCCTAGTGCCTATCCTTGGTCCCCCTGAGTCCCTTTTAAGCCTAATTTCAACAAAAAAGTCAAATGGATAGAGAATCTCCTTGTGTGGACTTCAGAGCCTCTGAGCCGTTTTCTGACTTTTGGAGTGCTTTTTGGTGATGAAATTTCTTGATGTTGGTCTCCATAGCTTCCCAATCCCTTCGGGATCCTTGCTATATGGTTTTTGTCGACTTTGGCTTCTCCGGAGCTTCATTTGGCAATTTGTCGCTCTAGAAGCACCTGTGGTTGCGTTTACATATCTTCGATGATTTGTGGTAGTCTACCATCATAAGACTTGGTTGTTGATGGTCTAGGAAAGCCGTTCGTGAAGTTTGGTGGTAAACGAGCATGCGGTTTGGCCGCAAGAGTAATTTGACGCTTTGTGTGTCTGATGGCGTGTCTGAAGTTTAGTGTCGCTTCGGGTCACTTTTTGGTTATGTGGGTCACATAGACTTGTCGAGCATGTCGAGATGCTCCTACCCATGAATTTTGATAGCATTTGGTCGCCTTTTTGCCGATTTCCCATTTGGTGGCCTCTTGCGGGATTCTAGGAATTATGGTTTTTCCCGATGGTTTTCTACTGCCTTTGGACATCCAGGACTGGTCTCCTATGCTAGGGTAAGCTGCCGATGAAGTCTTGTTGTTTTTGGGTTAGCCATTAGGTCGCCGTCTCTACTTGTAGGTCTCTACCGCCCGCTTTGTGTGTGAACCCTTCGCTAGCTTTCGCGACAAAACGACAAACATGCACGAAAAGCTCAAGGTGGTGAGCCTACCTCTCATGTCTGGAGCTCGTCGGGTAGTCGTGCGCGTCATAGAAGCTGCTGGAAGGTCAATCCGCTCTAGGTGGCAGAAGCTCTCTCTAAAAGGTCAATAGTGAGAATGAGCTAAAAATGAGGTGAACATTTCTTATAATGGAGGTTCTCGAACTACTTTTCATGAAATTTGACATGTGCTCCTATCTTCTTGCGAGATGCGGTTTAGGCTCAAGAATTTCTTGATTTGGACTCCATTTGCTCTGTTTACCAGAAATTTGGCATTTCGATCAAAACTTGGCGAAAACACGCTTTCCGCTCCAGTCTCATAATTGCACCTCCACTGTACCATAGGTTGTCCTATTGTCACTGATCATCCCCATATTTTTCGTTTTTCATTATGACCGTTTTTCATCTGCTTTTTGTATTTTTGAAGTTTTTTTGCCGAAAATTAGCAAAATTAAAAGGAAAATAGCAAATCAAATCCAAAAAATCCCCAAAAATCATAATAAATCACAAACATCACTGCAAAACATTATATATACTCACATGCAATTTTTATGGCCGGATTTCTCCGTTTTACCAATATTTTGCTCGAAAAATGGCTATTTCTACTTATATACACACACCTAGGGGCTTGATTTGGCGTTTGGTCCCATATACCTATAGATACATGCTGTATAAGGGCATATGTACTTGGGTTAGTCCAGAAAATTTCGCAATCAAACAACCCCTCTTAAAATAGTCGAAAATCATGTCCCCTTTTTTTTGCTCTTTCTGCTATTGGTTTCGCTTTTGAGAATGCCTCCCCCCCCCTTAGCCGGAGTCCTCCCGGACGACAAGGTATCGCCTTGGAGTATGTGTCGTACATAGGTTGAAAAATTTGTGCTAATGCTTGGCCAATCAATGTGGTCCTAATTTATGCATACTTGGTCAATGCATGGAAAAATTAATGCCGTGTAAGAGAAGGGAATAAGCAAGATGCTTATTGGCATTCGCCGTCGAGGTTTCCTGTTTTCTTTGCAAGTAACAGCTGTAACTCTACTGCTCTCTGTTTAATTGTCTTTTTTGCAAAAGGTAATTGCTTTGCCGCTAGTGTTGATATAGCCGTAGTTGTTTCTATGGAGAGGATTGGCTTGGTCGGAATGGTCGTGGACCGTATTGCCTTTGCTTTCCATTGGTATTTTGTTTTGGCCGGTTTTTGTAGATGTTTTTCTACTTCTTTTGTTGCCACTATTTTGTTGCTGATTGGCATCCACATAAGTCGCTTGCCTTTTTTCACATGTAGCTGTCTGCCTTCCGTTGTTGCTTGTACTGAAGGGAGTTCCTTTTGATTTTGTTTGGGTATCCAAATGCTAGTGACATTTGAGTTATTGTTGAGCATTTTCTTTGGGATCCATACTTGTTTTATGCCCTTGGTTTTTGGTTGAACTATCTGCTTCGGTGGAATTCTTTCGTTGCATTGTTGTTTGTCTTCCATGTCATTTCTATCCTTCCGTCTCTATACTTGTTTCTGTTGTTTTGGTAACCTAGATCTTTGCATTGCGGCCGGTGACTTCGTATGTATGTAGTTAGCATGGTTGGCTTTTATCTGTCTGTTGGTCTCGGGTATCATGTTGTTCTTTGGTGGCATTCTTGCTTTTGGCTCTTTTTCCAGTGATTGCATGGCTTGCGGCTGATTATTTCGGTATTGCTGAGCAAGATCTATCACTTGTTGTTCATGTGCATGCTGAATTTTGATTGCCTTTGCATTCCAATCTATCTGCACATTGTACTCTTTTTGCCAAGGTTGTCCCAACATCATTGGGTGTTGTGTGCTTTCATCCTCCACCACATAGAATTTGTGTGGGTAAATATATTGATGTATTTGTACATGCAATATAGTCCATCCCAATGTTTTCAACGGGTGTGATGTACTGAGGAGTAGGATGAAGTTTGACCTGTGGATTTGAGCTGTTGGTATAATCCGTAAGAGAGCAAATTTGCCTGAGCTCCAGAATCAAGCAATGCCGTCGATTCAACTTGATTGCTGCCCACTTTGACTGCAATTATTGGCTCCACTGTGTCTTCATCCAACTTCGTCAGTCTAATTGCATTGATTCGGAATGGTGCTCCACTTTGTTGTTGTTGTCGCAGAAGTCTTTGTTTTGCAATGCGTTCCTTTGCTTCTGCTTGAGCTTCCTCTCGTACTCTCTGTTTTTCCTTCATTCGTTGTTTTCCTTGATGAATCTGTTGGAGCATCTCTTGTGTGAGTGGTAGATGATATTTCTTCAGTCGACATCCACTAATCCAGTTTGGCATTTCTTCACCTGCTAATGTAGCAAGCTTGACAGTTCCGCTTTGTGATAGATCACTAATCACAAAGGGTCCCATCCCTCGCTTTTTAATTTTCTTGGCATGTTGCTTCAAAGTATAAACAAGTACATAATCACCTGTTTTGAACTCTTTAGTTCGCACACGTTTGTCAAAAAATTCTTTTTGTCTTCTCTTTTTAGCATAGATTGAAGCTACAGCTCTCAAGCGGAGTTCGTCTAGCTTTTCAAGATCATCTATTCTTGAAGAGAGCTCATGCCCTGTCCATTCTAAGCGTTTCGCTACTCGTAGAGTTGGAATTAAAAACTCTATGGGTAGTATAGCATTTATGCCAAACACCATGTTGTACGGTGTTGTTCCTATTGATGTTTTGTAAGCTACCCTGTATGCCCATAGTGTTGAGTGTAGGTGCTGATCCCAATCTGTTCTTGACTCTGACACTATTTTAGTAAGAACCGTGCATAGTGTTTAATTTGTGGCCTCAGCTTGTCCATTTGCCTGTGGATGGTATGGAGCAGATTTCTTATGTATGACCATGAATTCCTCTAGCAGATATTCAATGACTTCATTAAGAAAATGTGTCCCACGATCACTGACAATTTCTATTGGTAACCCGTATCGTACAAAAACATTCTCATACAAAAATTGTGCAGTGGTGCGTGCATTTGTTTTTTGTGTTGCCTTGGCTTCGACTCATTTTGTGAGATAGTCCGTAGCCACAATGATATATTGGATATGGGTGCGATATGCAAGGGGTGAGATAGGTCCCACAAAATCAATGCCCCATTTTGCAAATGCTCTTGCTCCCATCATTGGCCGTAGTGGCATCTCATCTCTTTTTATTGGCACCTTGGTGTGCTGACATGCGTCACAACGCTTTACAAACTCTTCAGCATCCATGTGCAATGTAGGCCACCATATACCTGCGGTTAAGACTATTTTTGCCGTTTTATCGTCCGAAAAATGGCCTCCACTTATTCCGCTATGTGCATGTTCTAGAATCAGCAGGTATTCGCTTTCACTTGCACAGATTCTAAGTTGATTGTCCTTTCCTCGCTTATAGAGTTGGTTCCCAATTAACTGAAAGTCACGAGCTTCCAGCTCTATAGCTTTTTTCCGTGCTCGTTTTTTCCTATAGCGTTCTTGGTGTCTAAGGTGTTGATTAGCAAAATCATAAAACTTAATATTCTCGGGTTCCCTTCCACACTCACTTGAGGTGTCCGAACACTCATTATTTGCATCATCATTTACTTCCAGGTGTTCGGAGGAGTTATAAAACTCTTCTTGTTCTGGTGGTTCTATCGTCTCATCTTCTCCTAGTATAATGTTTACCATGTAGTAGGGTAGCACATCATAGCCACCCTTATCGCAAAATTTTGTTGTTGGACTATCTGTAATGGTACAGACATCTAATGTAGCTAGTATGTGTTCCCATTCTAGAGGTTCCAAGCCATCTTCAGGAAAAGGTTCCGGAATATACTCCTTGTCCTCAATTGCTCTTTCTAAGACGTATTCCTCTCTTTTTAAGCTTCCACAATGTGAAGCTCCGTACATCCATAGCTCTTTTTGTTGCCCTAACCATGCTGGGAGTTCCGATCCTGCTACTGTAGCTGAATCAAACTCTTCCACAGGTGTTTGGTTCACATCTTTGTAACTATGGTCTTTCAGGTGTATTTTAGTTGTTGTCTTGCCATGTCTGAGGTATATGTGGTCGTAACCCTAATCTTGGACCATCTTCAACTGTCGCATGAATGGTCTTCCCAATATGATCTCATAATTGTTCTTTTTGTCAAAATCAACTATTGCAAATGTATGCTCATACTCGATCCCGCACGAAGTGACAATCACTTTTTCTAAGAGTCCTAGGGACTTCTCCATGAACTCGTTTGCCAATTGCAATTTCATTCTGGTAGCTCTCAAAGCTGGTTTTCCCCATTTTTTCTAGATTTCCTTGGTGACGATAGCAACTCCTGCTCCACTGTCAAGAATAGCTTTGGAGACTACTCCTTGGAATTCTAATGGTAGCGTGGTGTTTCCATCTTCTCCCTCACAATACTCTCCAACCTTGTTTAATGGTACTAGCCTAGTGGTTAATTGAGGTCTGTCCAACTCTCTTATCCTTTCCTATAGCCTCAAGGTGGGGTCTTTTACTCCAAATTTTTCTAGGCATTTACCTACTGTGGTCCACATGTTTGGCCGTAACCTTAGGAGTTCTGCTAATGTGATTGTGCATGCCACCGAAGTGGACAACAACTCAATCAATTCTTGCAAATCCATCACTTTGTTAAAAGAAAGTCTTTGAGATGGGATTGTTCTCACTTCCGACTTGGCTTCATACTCTCCTAGGTAAGAGGGTAAAGTTCTCAGCGAGTCTGGTTGGCTGTGCCCCAAACTAATTGATCCTTGGTCTCCCCCTTGTGAATGTATTTCAAAGTTCATTTGTGACCTTGCCTCAAATTCTTCAATAGGAGGTAAGGTTACATTCTTTTCTTTTCTCATACTATTCATGTGGTTACTCATCCTATTAGCCTCGTTGGTCTCACGGATTTGCTTCCACAGATCGTCTAGACCCTTACAGTCCTTACCCATTTCTGTCAATGTTTTAGGTTGGAACCCATCACTTGCCTCATCTGTGGTATTTGGCACTATGATAGGCTCTCCTCTGGACTCATAGGCATTAGTGAATCTTTCTGTTTCTACATGTTTCTCTAAAGTTGGTTGGAGCTGGTGCCTCATGCCAATTTATAGGTTTACCCAGCGGGTCTTCCATCAATGATTGAGCTGTTTCGATCATCTTTTTATACATTTCCAACCTTTGTTTTTCTATTTCTGCATATGGATAAGTCATCCACCTTTGCTCTTGGGTTTGGTTCTTTTTGAGTCTGGTTTCATAAGCCTTTAGAAGCGCATCCAACTGCTCATTTACCTTGTCTGCCAGTACAGATCCTTCTGATCCTGTACTTTTGGGCTCTGTTATTTCCTTGGGTGCTATGGTTGCCGTGGTGTGTGAACTTAAGCTAGCTAGATCCTCTAACCGCTCTAATCTATCCTTTGTATGTTTCAACTCCTCGGATAGAGCTGTTTGCTCTCATTCCTTCCTGGCTTTCATACGCGCTTTTCTAGCTTTCCAAGTGCTTCTCTGATCTTTCATTTTTGAACTTTGGACATCGGTTTTTGGCTCTTCAACTATGGGTTGGTTCGTCATTCTTTGAGCTTGGGCTCGTGCTACTGCCTGAATAGGTATGATTGTTTCATTTTCCGACCCTCCACTGGAAGGTACTGTTTCTAGTATGTTCAAGGTGGTTTTTGCTCCTTTGCTCGGGTTTTTAGGGCAATCAGGAATCAAATGAGTAACTCCACACTCAGTGCAATACGCGTTGATTGTAATGATTTCATCATGAGGACAGTTTCTTAGCCAATGGTCTTCACCACACTTGTAGCAGGGTTCCTTGGGTTGTTGAGGTGCTCCTTGAGCTCCTCTTTGTTGGTATGCATGTCTTTGTCCGCCCATACCTCCGTTGGCTATGAACAACAATGTTCGTTCATCTAAGCTATATCTCCCTTCTCCTGCTGCCTGTGCAGCTGTTGGTGGTCCTGTACTTCCTATCATGCTCCATGGTTCTGGTGTCGAGGGTTTTTCCGGTGGATAATAGACAGAGTTTTCCGCATATCCATTGGGATCTTCATAATATGCATGCATAGGCACCAAAGCCTTATCCTCTGATTCAGTTACGGTTGGTGTATATCTTATACCGACTGGTCGTAATCCTGGTAGGGGTGGTTGTTGCTCCAACACCGGTTGTGGTCTTTCTACACCTATAGGTCTTGGTAGGTTACCTGCTTGATACCTAGGCATCGGTGGAGCTTGAGGAGAAGCTACCGGAGCTTGGGGAGCGTAAGGTCTCTCTCTCACATATCCCTTGTTATAATAACATTCGTCGGTCCCATGGTTTGTCCATTTTTGTTCAATAGCACACCACTTGGGTTGTTTAACTTGGGGTTTGGCGTACAAGTTAATATTTTTTAGCACTTCATCTATAAGCTGCTCTTGGTTTATAGCTACTTCTCCTTTCGGTGTTTTAGAAGACTTGCTTCCACTTTGTTGTGAAGATGAATCGTCGTCAAGGTCCTTGAACTCCCCCTCTTTGTAGACCGCACAATTGTCCACAAAGTAAAGAGCCTCCTTAGTCAACTCATTCAACGTCGTGCTTCTTTTCATATGTAAGTCTTTCTGGAGATCCGCATTCCTTAGTCCTTGGATGAATATCAGCATGAGTCTGGACTGAGTTGGCAGTTCTTCCACATAACAGAACTTAACATATCTTTTTAGTCTTAGGGCTGCCTTTCGTACAGATTCCCTATCTTTCTGTTTGAATTTATGGATTTGTGAAACGGTGTTATGAGCTATCCCCCTTTGTGAGAATTCCTTAATAAACTCGTCAAACACTTCCTCCATAGACTCAAAGTCTCTACGCTCTACAGAGTCAAACCAAGTAGTAGCATCATCCTCTAGGGTCAGTCCAAACCCTGCAAATTGGGTAGGAAAGTCTAACATCTCTTCGGCTCTAATTACACGCACAAAGGCTGCTACATGATCTCTTGGGTCTCTACTTTCTATGTATTTCTTGTTTACCCATTTTTGCACTTGAGAAGGTCTAATTCTCTGATGGTCTACAAACCTCATCATTGGATCTTCACGTCCTAATCGATATACCTCCTCAAGACTTTTGTAATAGACTGGTTCCTCTCCCAGTGGTGCTCCTAAGCCATAATTTCTAACAGTTCTCGCCAGAGATGGTTCATCTCTTCGAACTCGTTCTATGGGTGGCCTTCCAGGCTCTGTTGACCCTTGAGTCTTTGGCTTACTCTCTCCTTGATGCCTTGAATGGAGTGGTGGTTCTTGCAAATCCCTTAGCCCTCGTACGGCTTGATAACTATCTCGGCTTCGGTCTTGTTCCCATGTTGCACTCTGTCGAAGCCATGCCTGCAATGATGGCCGGTTTGCCGGTTAGTTTTGGTTGTTGAATGCCTGCGGTCGGGTGGAATGTGAGGTAGCGTCATAATCTTCTGAAAAAGGATTCGTCGACTTGCTTGGGGTGTAGGTGGCTCTTGGCACATCCTCAGAGGCATATGTTGATGCTCTTGGACCTATTGCCCTTTCTACCTCCTCTGGGAGAATGCGTTGGTATTCTCGCC
The DNA here is from genome assembly GCF_014529385.1 of Adiantum capillus-veneris. NCBI lineage: Eukaryota > Viridiplantae > Streptophyta > Polypodiopsida > Polypodiales > Pteridaceae > Adiantum > Adiantum capillus-veneris. The sequence continues at coordinate 138,042,976 of NC_140939.1, forward strand.
CGTATCTATCAACAAAAACTATACCCTTCCCCATAGCAGTTTCATAAGAGAATAAGTAAAGAACCTTGTCTTTGCTTAATTCGTTTACGTATGGTTCTTTGCCGCGAAAGTAAGCGACTATATCCTCACTCTCATGCTTGTAGATTCCCACGTTCTCGTTATAAGTTGGAATCCTGGTTGTTTTCTTATCATACATAAAAATAGCTCCGGGCCGATCAATGTTTGGTGGCGGTTCTTGAGCTTCTGAAACCATTTTCCCTTTCGCCACGTTATCTCCATATCTGTGGTAATCTTCAGGGTTACTAACTATTAGATAGTGGTTCCCCTTTTCGTCTCGGAATCTATCTCCATCATCATAGACTCGGATTATCTCCAATCTCTGTGCTGGCCTCTCTTCAATACAAATGCACTTGCGTCCTCGATAGTCAGAATAGACTAGGGCTCCCCTCGAGTTTGTTCCCTCTAAGAAGATCACAGTGAGCTTGGAATCATTCAAAGGATTTAGGGAGGTGCTTTGTCACAAAGTGATGACGTGGCGGACAGTAGAAACCCTAATTTCTGCCAGAAACCCTAAAATTCCTGCAAACCCTAATTTTTGCCAAAAACCCTAAATTCCGAAAATCGCGGAGGCGGATTATTAATTTTTTAATTTTTTTTTTGGAAAATGATGAGCGACGCGAATTTTGCTTTTGCTTTTTTTTTTATAAAAAAAAAGAGAAAAGACTCTCAAGAGAGAGAGAGAACTGATGCTTTTGATTTTAAAAGCTTTTGGGGCTCTGCTTTTGGGCATCCCTTGTAACCTTTAAATTAGTGGTGAGGTACTCACTTCTCAGAGCATCTGGACGCAGAGTCTGAGAGTGAAACCCTAACCGCTCTCTTGTACTTTGATGATTGATTAATACAAAAAAGAAATACCGAAAGGGGCGCCAGTCTTTGGGGCCAATATCTCTAGGCACGGAACTCCGCCGGGCCAGTGCAAATCTATTGTGATTTGTGAATTGTTTTGAAGTGGTTATTTGGTGCTGTCGCGGTTGATTCTTGACTTGGAGTGTCCAAGTTTGTTACAGTGGTATCAGAGCACGGCCGATTTCTCTTTTACGGGAAATCCGATCCCCGAAGTTTTTTTCCCGCGGCACCTATGGCTTCAGGCAATGATCAGTCGACTCCCTCTGCATCTGGAGATGCGGGCTGGGATCACAACGAAGATTCAGACAGAGAGTATGGCCCGCCTTGGCCTACTTAGGCGGAGCGGCGAGAGATAGAGCGTCGCCAGTTGATCAGCGATGCAACAATGATGATGCTCAATTTTGCCAAGGACCCGAAGATGGCAAAATATATGAACCAGACCTCTTTGAAAGAGCTACAGATGGAGTGGCAAAGAACCACAACACCACTCCCGAAACCCGCTCTCAAGAAACCTTCTGCCTCCAAGAAATATACGGAGAAGGAACTGGAGAACGTGGTTGATGCACGGATTGCTCAGCTTTTCGACGTGCAAAAGAAAGGCAAAAAGCACGGCAAAAAGCAGTACAAAGGTACTGACTTCCCGGGATATTTGGGTCGTCGGTCGACATTTGACAAGGCAAAGAAACGGAAGAAGCGTGTTCGATTTGAAGGAGTACCCAGTTCTTCTTCTTCTTCTTCTGACAGTTCTTCTAGCTCCTCGGATTAGAGCGAAGAAGACAGAAAAAGCAAATAGCGAAGCAAGACACAAAGCTTTGGAACGGGCAAGAAAAAGGCAAAGAAGGCTACATCTCGCCCAGAGACTGACAGTTCTACTGAGGACTCGTCTACAGACAGCTCAGATTCCGATGACGAAAAGTTTTATGCGAACAAGAAGAATTTTTACAAAGCCAACCAGTATGACTTTCTCGAAGATAAAAGCAAGAAAGTCCGAGAGTTTAAGGAAGGTGGCCACTCGATCAAGTTTGGTACTTTTTCAGGATACTCAGATGCTTCGAAGGCTTTGTCTTTTATACAGCAGTTTGACATCGCTTTCGCGGGAGGACGCTATTCAGAGCACTCCAAGATTCGGAGAGCTGCCTCTTACTTTAAGGGTAATGCTCGTACTTGGTGGTCCACGCTTCTATTAAGCAAGACTGTGCCAGTTACATGGCTGAAATTCAAGAGGCTTTTTATTTCTTCTTGGTTGACTCAAGAGTTTGAGCGAGATATACGAGCTGCTTGGAACCATCTCCGGATGACCAAGAGCAATACAGTGAATTCTTATTGTGAAAGATTCTGGAGCTCTTTTCTACCCGCCTCTTCATTCAAGAAGATCTCGTTCAGAGAACAGATTGAGCGGTTTACCTGGGGTCTACCTACAGAGATCCGAGACCACTGCTTGGAACAGAAGTCAGCTTCTATTCAGGAGTTGATGAGTCATGCGAAGTGGGGCTTTGCCATTCACTCTGGCAGTCTGACCTACCCCACAGATAAGGCCATGACACAACGAGCCGAACAGACTTCTGGGAATGAAAGTAGAATAAAAAAGAGCAACCCAGAGAAAAAAAAGGATGCACGACCCAAGCTTACTCCTGAGGAGAGAGCTCGCTTCATCAGAGAGGGGAAGTGCTTTGGATGCGGGAAACATGGACATATTTCCGCAAAGTGCCCTGATAAGGCACAGAAAGAACAGAATGATAAAGACGACGACAGGTCTGAGAGTTCGAGAGCAGCTGAGGAATGTGGCAGAAAAGGCAGATAGAAAAGGAGAACTGGTACCACATGGCGTGGGACTTGCACCGAATCAAATGAATGAAAGTACAAACTTTGCCGTTTTTTTTTGAGGCAAAGTGAAGGATCAGGAAGCTCTTTTGAAGGAGCCAAGGCCAACTTCTTTTCACTTGGAATTGGTGGCTCGATTTGGAACTGCGCCCGACAGACTGACGCCACAGGCGGAGGTAGTTCGACTGGCACCCGGATGGGATGTTGCCATTACACCGAGCATTGGCAAACTTCGTTTGCAATGACAGGGGTGTTCAGGGCACGTGAGTGACGTTCTACTCGGGATCCCTTGGTACCACAAGAACTACGCCGTGGTTGACTACCGGGCCGAGAAAGCGACTTTGATAAATGAAGGGCTTAGAGATTGTACTTGATGAACTTCAGTTTTCTTACTCATTCTTTTGGGAGAACTGAACGATGGATAAAGGTTGAATATGTTTTGACCTGAAGAAAAGAACGCCAAGATTTTTTTTCTCCACGCTCATGCCGATTGCTTTTGAGAGGGCCTGAAGATCATACCATTGATCTGATATCTGGAAGCACGCCACCGAATCGGCCACCTTATCGTGTGAGCCGAGTACAGAATGAAAAGATTATGAACTCAGTGAAAGACCTCTTGGAAAAGGGTCTTGTCCAGCTTAGTACTTCACCGTATTGCTCTCCAGTGTTGTTGGTTTTGAAGAAAGACAGATCTTGGAGAATGTGCATTGATTATAGCACTCTCAACGAAATCACCATCAAGAACAGATTTCTGATTCCTAGGATCGATGATATACTCGACAGGTTACAGGGATCCTCGTGCTTTAGCAGGATTGACTTGAAGAGTGGATATCATCAGATCAGGATAGCACCAGGAGATGTCTACAAGACAGCTTTTCGGACGACTTTTGGGTTATTTGAGTTTTTGGTGATGCCTTTTGGCTTAACCAATGCTCCTGCGACATTTAACCGGATGATGGACAAGATTTTTCGAGAGTACGGGCTATTTGTTGGCACTTTCTTTGACGACATCATTGTTTTCTCCAAGAATGAGGCAGAACACAGAGATCATCTGCTTCAAGTCTTTCAGGCATTACGAGATCACACATTAGTGATTAATGCTAAGAAAAGTGAATTTTTCCTACCGGAGATACATTTTTTGGGACACATTGTGTCAACAGTAGGAGTGCAAATGAACCGGCCAAGATAGAGACTATCCGTGATTGGCCCGATTTGAGGAATGTCCATGAAGCTAGAAGCTTCTTGGGACTGTGTTCGTACTACAGGCGGTTCATACGAAAGTTTGCAGAGATTGCTTCCCCTTTGCATACCTAGACACAGAAAGGAGTACCTTTTTCGTGGGGACCCACAGAGGTGACTGCCTTTCGGACATTGAAAGAGAAATTGACTACGGGACCTATTTTGACTTTGCCGGACTTGCAAAAGTCATTTGAAGTATTTTGTGATACTTGTGGTCGTAGTCTGGGTACGGTCTTGATGCAAGAAGGCCATGTCATAGCTTACGAGAGCCGTTTGTTCTCTAGGCCGGAGATGACAGCACAGATCTATGGGAAAGAGCTTTTGGCGGTTATCCACGCTCTTACTCAGTGGCGGCATTACCTACTCGGAGCGGATTTCATTGTCTTTACAGACCATCAGAGTTTGCGCTACTTCTTGTCACAGAAGCAGCTTTCGGAAAAGCAGATGCGGTGGGCGAACATCTTGTCACAATTTCACTTCCAGATTGTCCATGTGCAGGGTCAGAAGAATGTGGTGGCAGATGCTTTGTCTCGAAAACCGTTGGTTCTGGCTATTTCCGCGATACATCATAGGAGCTTCGAGGATATGGTCGATCAGTGTGCCACAGATACAGATTTTGCAGATATTTTCACACGGATACGGGATGGGGAGACAGTAGCTGGATACTCCCTTCGGGAAGGCTACTTGATGAAAAAGACTATGTTGTGCGTTACACAGCCGTTGAGGGAAAAGGTTATGACTGATTGCCACTGTCCACCTTTTACGGGTCACCGCAGCATTGCTACCACCATGAAAGGGGTAGAGAGAGATTTCTTTTGGCGGAGACTGAAGAAGGATGTGGAAGAGTTTGTGCGCAGTTGCTTGGTATGCTAGAAGGTCAAGTTTGACAGGCATAAGGCACAGGGATTGTTACAGCCTTTACCCATACCCACCCGCCCCTGAGAAAATATTGAAATGGATTTCATTTTTTTTTATCTCCCGAGAATACAGAATGATCACGATGATTTTCCGATTACATGGCACGCCTGAGATGATTGTCTCCGACAGAGACCCCAGATTTATGAGTTTGTTTTGGAAGGCAATTTGGGAGAACATTGGCACGCGGTTGCAGTTCTCGTCATCGTTCCACTTGCAGACTGACGGGCAATCTGAGATTGCCAATTCAGTGATTTTAGATTTATTGAAGTCTTGTATCTCGCATCAGAAGACTCAATGGGAAAAGAACTTACCTTTGGTGGAATTTGCCTACAATAACACGATACACTCTTCGACGGGGAAGATGCCATGAGAGATTGTTGAAACTGCTGCGAAGGTTCCATCCTTCCTGAGCACGAAAGATTAAAAATTTGAAGCGGATGAATATTCGCGAGATTTGGATACGGCTTTTGCCAAGGTTCGCGAGACTTTACAGAAGTCTCAAGAACGACAGAAAAAGGCAGCGGATCGCCATCGTCGCGACTGGAAACTGAAGGAGGATGATTGGGTGCTCTTACTTTTGAGAAGCCACGCCTACGAAAGAAACAGGGAAAGGAGAGGCTTTTTCCAAAGCTTAGTATGTGATACTACGGACCTTTCCAGATTACTGACAAGATAAATGATGTCTCCTTCCGATTGGAACTGCCAGATACTTGGAGGATTCACAATGCATTGCATGTGAGTCTCTTGAAACCTGTTAAGGGTGATGTGCCTGATGATGGGGAGCCTGATGAGCAACCCAAAGTGGAAGAAAACGAGGAGATCCTTGTTCCTGAACAGATTTTGGCACATATTGATACGAAGAAGGGTAAAGTCCGAAGGCGGGTTCTTGGTTAAGTTCAAGAACTTTCCTGCATTTGATGCGAAGTGGATGGAGGAGGAGGACCTAGCAGATACTCCTCGGATTGTGAAACTTTACCTCGATGTTTTGGTTTAGCATAGTCTACTCCAAACGGAACCCAGAAACTCAGCTTGGCCGAAGATCTGGTGCAGTGGGATGCACTAGAGGGGAGTTACTCCGCTCCTTTGTCAACAGATGCCTCGATTTTGATACTGAAGTCACTGATGTCTCTTTGAGCTTCAGGGATACTGAGAGCTGACAGTATTCTGCTGGATGACTTTATGAAATGGAATTCCTGATTATGATACTGATTTGTTCTTGACTTCTTGTGAGTGCAGGAACTGATAGCCGAAATGACTGCAGCATGTTGGTCTGATTGATCTCGAATAGACATGGTTGCAATAGGGGTTAGTCAATCGGACATCGATGAGGTCCCGATTGGACCTAGATGTGATTGCTAGCTACATTGCCGATAAATCATGGTCTAAGATCTGAATGAATGTTGAATGTCATGTGATGTCCTGTGATGTCTGGTGATGTCCTGTGATGTCGTGTGATGTGACTGTCGATTTTGTACATGTGCTAGATGTGCATTCCTAGTACGTAGGTACTAACAGTCAGTGTCTGCTAAGACGGTTTATGGCTTTTGTCGGTTTTGCAGGCGTAATCGCGGTCGATTACAATGCTTTCAAGAGGGGGGTATGTCACAAAGTGATGACGTGGCGGACAGCAGAAACCCTAAAATTCCTGCAAACCCTAATTTTTGCCAAAAACCCTAAATTCCGGAAATCGCGGAGGCGGATTATTATTATTTTTTTTTTTTTTTTTTTTTTTGGAAAATGATGAGCGACGCGAATTTTGCTTTTGCTTTTTTTTATATAAAAAAAGAGAAAAGACTCTCAAGAGAGAGAGAACTGATGCTTTTGATTTTAAAAGCTTTTGGGGCTCTTCTTTTGGGCATCCCTTGTAACCTTTAAATTAGTGGTGAGGGCCTCACTTCTCAGAGCATCTGGACGCAGAGTCTGAGAGTGAAACCCTAACCGCTCTCTTGTACTTTGATGATTGATTAATACAAAAAGAAATACCGAAAGGGGCGCCAGTCTTTGGGGCCAATATCTCTAGGCACGGAACTCCGCCGGGCCAGTGCAAATCTATTGTGATCTGTGAATTGTTTTGAAGTGGTTATTTGGTGCTGTCGCGGTTGATTCTTGACTTGGAGTGTCCAAGTTTGTTACATGCTTCCTCCTAGCATTGGTCCGTCATAGGTGAAACCTCCTGGCTGTTGACTACCCATTATGAAGAAAGATTTGTTTGACGAAGTGTCAGTATCATTACCTTCCTCAATAATTGGTGCTAGCGAATCTAGCCTTGCCTGAGTTACACTCTCTTTGGTGGACACTAAGCTACCTTGGTCACCTTCCACCTTCTGGTCTCTAACAATGTATCTTCCTGATCTTAAATTCATCAAACTTATCAATGCAATTTATCACAATTCCAACCACTCACCTGGCAAAGGATCTATCTTTGCACAACTTCTTGCTTTGTTGTTGAATATACTTGTACACAAGCGTTTAATTTCGGCAATCGAATCAAAGCATTTATCTGCTAGAGGTTATCTTAGTAATGATTGGTATAACTGGAGAGTTAATCTCAACCACTACTGTATCTTATACACTGCTAATGTTCTGGATTAGGTCTGCTAATCGGGAACTATACTTCTCTCGGATGTTGGTCAATTTACGCGAAAAAAGTCTGAATTCAGTCTTTGCTCCGTCAAATGGACAAACAAGGTTCAAATTCACTTCTGAAAGAAGTTCTGGAATCCTTAAGCCAAATGGAATCTCACTGTCTAAGCCAAATCAAATTTTCTCTTCAGTAAGCCCCAATAGACATCCTACGCGTAGGATGTCTCCTGCTTTGTTTTGCCTGGATTTTTGCACTATGGTTTCCCCTTGATGTGGTGAGTCCACAATTGTTTTTACTTTTTGATTTGGACACCTATTAGCTGGTCAATGAGTCAGAAATCTGTTCCGACAGCCTGTTGCTGATCTTGATCAGTCTAATCAACTCCAATTTGGACCAAAATTGACTAGGAGGCTTGCCTTAAACTATTCAACACCTTGCTATGCCCACTGTCAATGTCTGGCTTCAATTTCTTGCTTTAAACATCCTACGCATAGGATGTCTTTTTCATCAGAATGGCTTCAAATTCAAAACACAGGCTCCCCTTGAGTTGCTGATCACTTTGGTATGCTCAAAATTTGGTTTGGAGTCCAAAATCACACAAAAGACATTCTACTTTTTGGTCTGTTTGACTCCAAACTTGACGCACAGCTTCCCCTTGATGTCAGTAACCCAGTGGTATGCTTAGATTTTGGTTTGGATTTCAAAAGTCCCCAATTTTAGCTGTTCTTATCTTTTTCAGTCAAAAGTGCTAAAGTCTGCTTTTGAACCCAATTTTCTCACCCAAATGAGGTGAAACCCTTTTCAGTCACTCAATATATCATGCAAGACATGGTCATGCAGCCATCTTGTGGTTTTGGTCTTAAAATAATGCTTTGGCACAATTTGGGTAGGATGTCTGGCAATTTCAGTCTATCTGGCCTTATCCCGTCAAGATATGGTCAAATTTCCACTTTCCAATTGAAATTAGGGTAAACCCCACCTTCTGAACACATTGGTCAACTCAAAATCCCAAAATTCCCACCAGATTAACCTGTAGACATCCTACGCGTAGGATGTCTCTTGGCTTGAAATTAATTTTTTTCCTGACAGAAATGCTCCTGATGCTCTGTAGCTCTATCAGAAACACTCACAGTAACTTTTGGACTTTTCTTAGGCTTTCAAACACACTTTTGCGTCTTTTTGCGTCTTTTACAAACTTGTGATGACTTTACCAAGCAAGTATACATGCATGAAATGCTTTAGATCTTGAATCATGATGTCCTACTTACTCTACTCTTACTTATCATGTGAAATGGTGATAATGGTGTTTTGGTTGCTTTCTGGCCTCTCCGGACTCTCAAGCTTTGCTCTCACCGCTTCTACCACTCCATTTCCTACTCAAGGACTTGACTACTACCTAAAACTATCTTTGTCTACCTAAATCTAACTAAGTCGAAGGATCTAGGCCAGACACACGCTTCCTAAACTCCCTCTAAGACCTAGAGAGTCCTCCACCCTCTGATCCTATTAAAATGTAAAACGAGACTCTTGGCAAGCCAAAAATTCCAATACTCAAGGATTAGTCTCGGTCACCTACCTAAGGTTTTCGTCCCCGGCAGCGGCGCCAATATTGGACGGATACGTCGCGACGGACGTTAGCACAGCGAGAACTCACCTAACATATAATGTCAGCTAAGGACGAAGCTCGATCCGCAGGCGCGTGGAAGCAAGCATAAGGTGTCAACCTACATTCGACCGACTCCTAACTAATTCTTACAGAGGTCTCTACCAATTGTCTAAGTCACAGCCTTCAAGAGTGCATAAGAGGAAACTTCCTACAACGCTTTCTAGAGCCGAACACCCATCTAACAATCTCGAAACACCATAGAACTTGAAGGAGGCCCTACTAACACCAATAGGTCGCTCTCCCTAAGGTCTATGAACCAAAACCCCAACCCAAAACACCCGGTGAAAAATCACGTAGGATGTCTGGCCGAAATTTGCAAGTCTTCGTTTCCGAAATCTAAAGTGCCTAATGTGTAGCTCTACTCAATGTGAACGCGTGGATATGCTGCAATGCAAAATCGGACAACGTATGCTCACCCAATCACCAGATGAAGCTCGTAGAAGGAGTTCGCAAAACCGGACCGTACGCGCGCAATGTAGGTATCGGCGCGTAGCTCTCGTCGAGGGCAACACGTTGCACTTCTCCGAACTCGATTCCGACCACCGGTGCACACGTAGCGTCAAGATGAAGCTCACACTCTCTCTCGTACACAGTACACTCACTCACAGACTTCAAAACTTGTTTTAAAAATGACAAAAGGTCTTTCATTAAGGTCAAAAAGTGGTATATATACCTTACAATTTTCAAACTTTAAAGTTTCAAAATCAACCAACTACTCCATCTATCTATCAAAACTGGGATACAATCTGTAAGTCCCAATATTTACAAGATGAAAAATCAGGTTTCCTCAATAAATGAATAATTACAAAAAATGATAATCCTCCGAGTAGTTAGTGTCCGTTGGGTTTGTCCAGCTTCTAACACCATCTTTGAGCACCTCTACGTAGTTGCTTGGTTGGTTACGTGAGACCATTAGAAGGTCATCTATTTGATGGTGATGGGTTCGAATCCACTGTCTCCCGTCTCCCTTTTATAAGGATATGACAACAATCTCCTAGTATGTCGTACCCGTACCCATTTAGCAATTAGCCCCATCACTTCTTCATGCAAGCAACACCTCCAATTCTATGGAGCAAGCAACTCCCTTTCTTATCCAGCAAGGTCCCTCAACTTCGAGAGGATATTCAGTATATTCATGATAGTGCTTTAGATGCTTCACTTTAAAGACTGGGATAGTTGCTAGGATATGCAGGATTGACAAAAGATGAACCAAATTTTAAAGAGAGTGACTCCAGACATTGGCTAAGTTGAGGAGTTTTGGTCTGACTTTACCAGAGTTGGGACATCTACTGAATGTGGTATGTCATGTAGAATTTTCAGTTTTTCCTTTGTCAAAAAGAGTGAGGGAAAGGGGGGCGGGGGGGGCGCGCGTGTGGTTGGCCATGCATGTGACACAAAGTTAGAGTGAGGAAAACACTCAACAGAAGTGTAGATGACACAACCTATTGAGATGAGGAATGATCAGTGTAGATGGAAATATGCATCTCTGCTTTACCCCATATCCTGTGATTCCCCACCTGTGATTTCTTCAAAACTGCTAAACTGTGTCTGCAGAGTTTTCATTTTCATTCGATGGAATAGTTCTTCCTTTTTTCCCCTGGCAATTTTTGAGCAAATTGAAACCTGAAACCCCTTTTCTAGCATCCATTCCTAGTCAACTGTTCATTATGTGGCTGGATAGGATTATCGTGGTGTGGCCATTTATAATTGTTTGCAATCACTTAACAAACCACCACTCATGGCTCAAGGTTGGGACCAGGAGCCAGCATGTCTAGATAAGGTGTCTACAGTTGCAAGGGACCTGGTATGGCTTAATGTTTTGTTACGGTTTATTAAATTTTTATGTTTATACATATTTCTAACGAGTTCTAAAATTATTGCTGAACTGTCCTTTGTGTTGGTACATAAAAATTTAGCTCTCATTTTAAATGTTTGGTTTGTTACAATCTACTGGCTGTTGTGCATGTATATATCAGGTATGTCGCTGGCATATCGGCTACTGCGTTCGTGATGTCAATTCTTCAGCTCGGGATTATCTTGAGCAAAAAGTTACGGGCTCAGAATCTGGGCATAGATGTCGCAATTACAAGGCCTTGTTTGTTTTCTTCCATGTTTGTTGATCAGGTATGGTCCTTGCTTAAGTTTTTCTTGAAATCATCACCAGGCTATCGTTAATTATCATAAAGAATTTCAAGGGAATGTAATTTCAAGGAACTTCAAATGAACTTATGAATGCTGTTATTTAAACCAAAAGCAAATAGAATAATAAGCTGTAGGCAAGAGTTATCTGGGCATATCATTTGGCCTACAGCTTGGTTCAAGACATAAGTATGTCACATGATCATAATTTGACATTTACTCGAACTCACACTCACACGTGCAAGCACGCGTGCCCGCGTACACACATGTACGTTCATCAGAATACCCAAATTCAAACACCATCCAATATCTCTTCATTTTAATGCACTCCATATTGGTGCTTGTTGATTTTTTTTTGGCTTGGCCATCTTCTAGCATTTAGCTTTCAAAAGTGCTTTCCCCCCTAATATTAATAGTCACGAAAAATCTGTTTTGTTTTGCTCAACACAACAAACACAAAATGGGTAAAATGCTTCACAAAGAAACTCAAGGAACCTTATTAATACCTAGCTCTCTCTGGACCAAGGAAAATGTGGTGTCCTCTTGATAATTGTAGGAAAACATGTCCACACATAGTGGCCCACTCCTTACAGAGACATTTGGAAATTTCCATGGACCCTAATCTCAAAGAATTGTGTAGGCAAGATCTCAGATACCTAGACATCTATTGGTGATGCAAAACCTGATGAATAGTCAAACTCCTCTGCAAACTGAGGAGGCTCACTCTCTTGCACACCCCCAATAGCGCGTACAGTAAGTGACACTCGCCATTGAACATCCAAGGAATCCAAATCTTGCTGAGCTGGCCTATCCTGGGGCAACACAAGCTAATATTTGAATTGCCATTGACTGCTGGTCCTCATCCTCTACCTCTGTCTAAATGCTTTGGGACCTCCTCTCGATCCTAATATGGTAACCTCTCCTCAAGACGTTTGTCTGGGGGACTGCAGTTAAGGTTTTTTTCTTTTAGCTCTCAATAGGTTGGTGCATATGGCCAGAGAACCAAAGGTCTCTGCCTCCTCTGACCTCTATCTCACTTCTTGTCCGTAAACAAGGATAGGCTACGCTTCCCTCTCCCTACCTGCCTGTCTTTGTCTTTGTCTAATCAACAGTGTGTTGTTGTTGAGCACTCTACTGCCGCTGAATCTGACCCCTGTGATCTCTATCATGCTGTTGAACAGGGCCCTGTTGTGATGCAGAACTGTGGTGGGTCTGCTATGGCTGTGAGGGTTGTCCCCTCTTGCGACCAATCTGTCTTTGTTGTTGTGCTCTAGGGGAATCCATCACCAAATGTCCCATCTAAGACATTGGTTCCGTTGCCCGTAACCACAATCCTATGTGAGTGTAACACCCTTTTCCACTCAAAAGTGATGGTATTCGAAAACTCTGTGGAAAGGATAATAGCCACCTTTATAGATGGCCCAGATGTCCGGGCCTGTATTGAACACCTGTATTGAACACATGAATGATATGCCAAGACTCCGAGCAAGCACGAACTGCAATGAGGACCTCCAGTTGCATGAAGGCCCCCATCCATCTCGGAGCTGTTGTCTCTAGAGGGGTGACCAATCAGCTGGTAAAGCCTCTGTAATATCCAAGCACATGCTCTGTACCCCATTTATGCCTTGTAGCTGGATGCTTTGAGCCTCCTGGGACAAACCTGAAAACTGAAGCCAGTCGCCAAGAGTGCGGGTTGGACCCTCTTCCATGGGACCCCAAGATCTCAAGCGCTCCTCCGTGCAAGTGGGCTGATGCTGTTGCCTGCTCCATGCCACTCCTCAACTGCTCCCAACTTCAAAGACCTGAGCAGGGTCGCAGCAAACCGATCCTCCAACCTCTTGCTCAGACCAACTCTGCGTATCTCTGTAAAAATCCACCTGATGGAAGGGCTCCAAGGGCCTCTTGCATGAGGGACGCGAGCTTGAAGCCAGTGAAGCAACAGCTCCTTCCAGGGCTCCTCCCCTGGAAGTAGTCCTCTGACCACAAACTTCCCAAGAAGTGCTCTCCTCTGCTGTGCTCGGTCAATGATCCCAATCCCCCCTTGAGAACATGGGAAGGTGATGACCTGCCAGGCTACTTTGGCCCGGGCTAACTTGGTGTCACGCCCTAACCAAAGAAAATTCCCGATCAGCATCTCAAGCTGGCTGATAAAGAAGCTCGAGAAGATCCAGCAAGACGTGATGTACCACATAGTAGCCAACAACACCTGGATGGCCACTATAACTTTGTTTGCCAAAGAGAGCCCTGCCGAACTCCAATGAAGCAGTTTCCTCCTAATGGAAAAGGAAGGGAGTAGTTTGCTGCTTAGGGGACAAGTCCAAGCCAACCGGACAACCCAGATAACGAACTGGAGTCCCTGGGGGAATCCACCTGAAACCCTCACCTGGCGACTAATCAGGTGTAAGAGCACTGCCAATTCAGAAAGCCCCTGTCTTCCTCTTGTTGATTAGTGCTCCTGATGCACAAAAAAACACCTCAAGAGCCTGCTCACACCTGTGCAGATTGGCTTCCTGGCCTTCCAAGTCAAGTAGCTTGTCTCCCCTAACAGGGAGCTCTAAACCACGCAAGCCAACCTGCTGTGAAGTCAAAAATATGCTCATCGCCTTAGCATAGAACAGAAAGAGGAAGGGGGCTAGAGAGCAACCTTGTCTGACTGAACACGTAAGCATGAAGCGTTTCCCTCTTCTCCCTTCCAAGAGCACCTGACTGTGCGGACACCTGTAGAGAGCTGACACACCTTTGATTCAAGCATGTGAGAAACCCATCCTGCGTAGAGTGCCCTCCAAGAAGTCCCAATCAACTCTGTTGTAAACCTTCTCAAAATCGAGGAGTAACACAAGATCCTCTCCTCGGAGACGCGCGAGGGCAGACGCCTCTCAAAAAGTGAAAACGTTGTCAAGGATACTACGCTCCTTGAAAAAATTTGGGTCCCATGTATAATGCTCTCAAGTAGTGGCTGAATCCTCAAGCTCAGAGTCTTTGCTAGAATTTTGTAGGATGAGTTGAGGATGGTCATGGGTCACCACTGTCGAATCTCATCCAAGGAGCCTTCCTCCTTGAGAATAAGATAGATCAAGCCCTCACTCATGCTGCCAGGCATCTCTCCAGTGTGGAAGATGTATTGAAATGCGTTGCAAAGATCTGAACCAAGAAAGTCCCAGTACTCTAAGAAGAAGTTGGGAGTCAAACCACCCTCCCTTGGACAGCTACCTTGGGGGAGTGCTATGAGGGCCTCATGGAGCTCCTCTACCTGGAGGGGAAGCTCTAGTCTCTGACGCATCTCCTCAGTAACAAGGCAAGACATTTGTGCCGAAACCTGCTCTCTGCATGCATCTAGACGGTCTATGACTGAGGCTCAGCTAACAACAAATCATGGTAAAAGTCGGTAGCGATTGCACGCATATCCTCGGGCTCTTAAACTTTTGACCCATCAGGTCTCCTCAACTGGCTGACACTGGTGTGCGCATGGAGGGGGCCTACTATCTCAAAGAACTCCCCAGTAACTCTATCACCCACCTGGGTCCACTAAGATGCCTGCTGATGGAAGGCAAACTCATGACGCTGCTCCTCAAAGCTAGTCAGCTCCTGTCGAGCCTGCTGCATCTCCTCCTCTTGTTGCATCTCCTCCTCCGACCAAGGACTATGTGGGTGGTGCTTCTGCATCCGCTGCAAGGAAACAACGCTCTGTTGGAGACAGACTCCTCCCTGGCTACAACCAAGCGGGCTGCAGGCTCTTGGAGGAAGAAGCGACTAAGCTCAGCGAGTCCAGAGGCCACTCTACCTACACGGGTGTCCTGCGTGTCCAAACTCTCTATCCAAAGTGCCACCACCGGCTCTCTAAGCTCTATATCTAGCAAGATCCTCTCAAGGATGCGCAACATTGTACTCCCCCTCCTCTGTCTGTCTGCCACAGTAAGAATCATTGGCGCATGGTCGAAAAAAGTAGTCACTGCTAGAATGCAAACAGATCCACCCAAGTCACAGATGTGGTCACTGGCGTAGAAGTGATCTATTTGAGATAGATTTACTCCTCTGCGGTCAGAGAGAGAGAAAGACAAGCTGTTGAACTTTGCTCAAGGTGAGTGCTCTGAACTGTGCTCAAGGGTTCCTTTTACTTACGGAAGGGAGAGCCCTCCGTTCCTTTAGTGAGAGAGTGCAAATGATCACAAATAAAGTGGCAAACACGGTGAATGAAGGTGCTGAGACTGAGAGATAGAGAGAGAAGAATACGACACTAGAATGTTGTCAAACCCTCCTTCGAAGGCCCCACTCTCTATGGCGAGAGCGGTCTACTATTGATTGCACAAATCTCTACAATGCTTTGGACTTGCCGACGATGTCGACGATGACGAGACGAGCTGAAATCTGAAAACGCTAATGGCTGAAATCTGCAAATCTTTATTTGCTGAATTCTGACTCTATGTCGATGACGACGATGCAACGACAACGCTGAAAACGCAGATGCTGAAATCTACGTTTTCCGGGCTGAATCTGTAAACTTCGTTGAATGTGATCGTGGAGCGAGGATCTGCTGCGGGAAGGTGAGATCTACAAGGTTTGGGACTTCTACTGCGGTGTCTATGTGCTGAAAACTGAAAACGCTGAGGCTATGGCTGGATCTGTCACCGGAAATCTGCAAAACGCTAGGATGCTCTGCAAATGCAAAAACGCTAGGGCTGATTTCTGACCTGCTGCAAAAGCGCTAGAGGATCTGTTGAGTCTGCTATCGCCGGGTTGCTTGCAAGTTGCAAAACGCTGGCTGGTCTGCAATTGCTGAAAATGTTGGCTGTTCTTGTGGCTGAAAACGCTATGTCTCCTGTCGGGGGGGGGTTTCTCGCTGAGAAGGTGCACTGCTGGATGTCTGGTCCCTCTGGCCTCTTTTGCAAGAAAGTGCTAGTGCTAGGGTTTCTTATATACTTGCTTGTCAAATTGCCCTACCCAGTTTCCCAACAAATGTCACTTAATAATAATAAGTGAAAAATGGCTAAAATAGGGAAATTACTAAATAGGTCTATGCATTGTAAAAATGCTCCTGATGGTAATCTGATGATCATGCTGTGTGCAACCAGAGGATATGCATCTACTAGAAGTGCCTGGACATGCACGGTCTTCGAACAGACTCACAAAAATGCCAAAACACTTCCTAAGCTATCTAACTAAACCCATGTCATGAAGTAGTTTGTCCATGTACACATAGGGTTAGATGTGCACGTAACATCCTCTCCTTTTCAAAGTGAGATATTGGTACCGAACTGTATGGTGTCGAGGAAGATCGCCAACAGTGTTTGGAATCTTGGAAAGGACTCTTCACCAGCCCACTATGATGCGTGGGTCATGCGATACTTGAACTTCATAAAGGTTTGCAACGCTTGCTTCTTTGGGCCGCGTCGAAAGCGACACAAAGTCATCTGTGGCTCCTTCAATGCTTCAACTTCGTCTGTAGTCATGTGTCGACCTTCTTCAAGAATCTAGGAGGATGAAAATTCCTGAAACCACTTCCAACACAAAAACATGAACATACCTATTCCATGTAAAGTGATTGGAAAAATTATAGTCTTCTTGAAAGACTGTGCATGCAATGTAGATGAACATAGGGACGGAGTGCCAAATCATTCATCAAACACACGCAAACAATGGGGTTGAATCTTGACTTTCTGATCTAAATCAATCAATTGTGGCAAATCACAATGAAAATGCCGATGCTTGATGCTCAATCCTTCTTGTGCTCTTTCTAATACCGTGTCATGCCAAGGAAGAGACAGGGAATGCGAATTCCTTGAATGCAAACATGTCATCTTTCCATGAGTAATCCGCATACATCCGTGCTCATTCATGAGTGAGTCGTGTTCATCGTGCAATATGGCATGCCTGTGAAAAGGGATCACATAAGGACGGTGACTAAAATACAGGAAAGCATCACGAATGAAACACTCGAACAATGCGTGCTGACTAATCATTCGTACACATAATACTTCCTGTGGGGGTTCTTTGGACCTTGACTCGAGAGCCAAGATCGGTTCTTCGTGATCTATCGAATCTGCAATGAGGTTAGCTTCACTAGACAAAGTATCAACTAAACCATCATCCTTGTGAACAATCACAGTTTCTTCTTGCAAATCATTATGCTCGTGAATAATCACATCTTGATCATGCAAATCATCATGAACAACTTGCTCTCCACGAATGACAATGGGAGAGTCACTTTTGGCATTGAAAGTGAACGTATTTTCCGCCCAATCAATGAGAGGGTAATGCTCACAAAACCATTGAATGCCCAAAAGCATATCACATCCTGAAATAGGAGAGACTACAAATTTTCTGCGGAAGGATGCTTGTTGAACAGTGAACAAAACATCAAGGCACTCTTGCGTGATGAGAGAGTCCATACCGGGAGAGAAGCTTGACATCTCAAAAGGAGATGTCTTGCTAACCTCCAAGCGGGCTCTTTCGATAAGAGAGTCCCTAATCAAATGATGCATACTGCTTGGGTCAAACAATATGACAAAACATTGACCCTTCACATGACCATAACACTTAATGAGAGACTCATCAATGAGAGGATCATGAGAAACTTGGCTCACACTTGTGTTCTCATTTATTGCATTGACAGAGGATGTGGTTCTTTAGATTCATTAGATTCAAGCTTATGACATGTTCGTTTTATGTGACCCTTGATGTGACAATGATAACAACGTCCTTCCTTAGAATAAATGCTTTGTTCTTCCGATGTGATGTATCCTCCTAAAATTCCTTTTTCTGCCTTGTCATCCGGAGTGAGCTTAGGTTTGGCAATTGTGTTTGCTTTACCCTTAGGTTCATTTTGTGAGTTCTTTTCCGAAAGAGTATTGGAAGGTTGGTTAGAAGAGTTACTGTTCTTACCATTCTTACCGTTTAGAGGAGTCTGAGTGATGCTTGGTGAAGTCTTGTTTTCCTTAGGCTTTCCCTTGTTGTGCTTCATCTCTTGTGCGAGAGCAATCGCTACCGCCTTGTTGAGATCGATTGGGTCGAGGACTTCGACATCAAACCTGATATAGTCGTCCAAACCGAAAATGAAAGCCTCCTTGCGCTCATCATCCGATTTGTGTAATTGGGTGCCGAGCTGTAAAACACGATTAGAGAAAAACATAACTGGCATACCATTTTGCTTGAGACTGCGCCAATCGTCTTTCAACCGTGCTAGGTACTGTGGTGGCATAAACCGCGCCTTGAGCTTGTCTTAGAAGTCGGCCCAATTGAAGGAAAGGGGCCTGCCTTCCTTGGCTTCCTCTTGGTGCGCGGTCAATTGTGCTTCTTGCCATGCGTGGTACCAATTAATGGCATCACCGGCAAGCTACATAGCTGCCGTCAAAACCTTGCTATTTTTTGTCTTCTTAGTTGTTGCAAAATAAGCATTAAATTGATGCAAGCAAGAATGAATAATCATAGCATCCATCTTACCATCATACTTACTGAACGTGATCTTCTCTGTGACGGGGTTGTTGGAGTCCGAATCTCAGCTTGCGCCACTTGATGAACTACCAATATCTTTGGCCGGCTTGGGTTTCGAGGTGAGAACTTGTCTGACCAACTCTTGTATGCGGAGGTCTCTCTGTATCTCACGCTCTAACTCCAAGGCCGCTCTTCTTTCTTCGTGTGCTTCGCGCTCGCGCTCCAAGGCAACGTGATTCGCTTCTTGTTGTGCCATCATGTCCATCATCGACTTGACCAAAGCCTCCATAGGATTTGGTACAAACCGTGGCATAGATGGGGAAGGGGGAGGGTCAGAAAAACCTCTTGGTGGGGAAAATTCTTCTTCACCTTCTTCATGCTTATCACCTTCATGCAAAGTATCCATTCCGCTTCGGGTGATGACCATATAGTGAAGTCTTGGGTTCTTAAGTTCACGAGGAACTTGGGTTCTTGTGGGTCTTGGTTCTTGAGGTTCTTGAGTCTTGAGGTTCTTGAGGTTCTAGAGTCTTGAGGTTCTTGAGGTTCTTCTGTCGCTTGCAATCTGTGTTAGAAAAGAATCTTCTCTTACCCGAGCTCTTCTCTTTTCCGTGGACGCACCCCTTGCCGGCCTTGCGCTCACACCAAGGTTGCTTTTTCCCACCTCACGTCGATTGGCCGGCCGCTAAGTGCACGGTCCGCTCTCAATGAGTGAAAAGAGAAACAAGGGGAGGCTGGAAAAACTATTCTTTCTTGGGTTTCCTGTCACTCTTCAAAAACACTATTAAGAATCGACACGCCCAAGTGGACTTGGGTTATGTGCGACCGCAACAAGCAAAAAAAATTATGTGGTTCTTTCCTTGAGTGATACAGAACACTGCCAAAGCTCTGATACCAATGTAAGGTGCAGCGGAAATGAATGTTGAACCTTGCTCAGGATGAGTGCTCCGAATTGTGCTCAAGGGTTCCTTTTACTTACGGAAGGAGAGCCTTCCGTTCCTTTAGTCACAAATAAAGTGGCAAACACGGTGAATGAAGGTGCTGAGACTGAGAGATAGAGAGAGAAGAATACGACACCAAAAAGTTGTCAAACCCTCCTCCAAGGGCCCCACTCTCTAGGGCGAGAGCGGTCTACTTATGATTGCACAAATCTCTACAATGCTTGGACTTGCCGACGATGTCGACGACGATGAGCACGACGACGACGAGATGGGCTGAAATCTGAAAACGCTAATGGCTGAAATCTGCAAATCTTTATCTGCTGAATTTTGACTCTATGTCGATAACGACGATGCAATGACGACGCGCTGAAAATGCAGATGCTGAAATTTGCATTTTCTGGGCTGAATCTGCAAACTTCGGTGGATCTGACCGTGCGGCGAGGATCTATTGCGGGAAGGTGAGATCTGCGAGGTTTGGGACTCTATTGCGGTGTCTATGTGCTGAAAACTGAAAATGCTGAGGCTATGGCTGGATCTATCCACCGGAAATCCGCAAAACGCTAGGATGCTCTGCAAATGCAAAAACGCTAGGACTGATTTGTGACCTGCCACAAAAACGCTAGAGGATCTACTGAGTCTGGTGTCGCCGGGTTGCCTGCAAGTTGCAAAACGCTGGCTGGTCTGCAATTGCTGAAAACGCTGGTTGTTCTTGTGGCTGAAAACGTTATGTCTCCCGTCCGGGGGGGTCTTGTTGAGAAGGTGCATTGCTGGATGTCTGGTCCCTGCTGCCTCTTCTGCCAGAAAGTGCTAGTGCTAGGGTTTCTTATATACTTGCTTGTCAAATTGCCCTACCCAGTTTCCCAAAAAAAGTCACTTAATAATAATAAGTGAAAAATGGCTAAAATAGGAAAAATAGGTCTATGCACTATAAAAATGCTCCTGATGGTAATCTGATTATCATGTTGTGTGCAACCAGAGGATATGCATCTACTCTAAGTACCTGGACATGCACGGTCTGCGAACAAACTCACAAAAGTGCTAGAACACTTTCTAAGCTAACTGAACTGAACCCATGTCATGAAGTAGCTTGTCCACATACACATAGGGTTAGATGTGCACGTGACACTAGGGGCCTCACAAAGCCTGAATGCTGCAAATATCAGAAACCCTCAAGGTCATACATAGGCGCTCACGAGCTTCCAACTCAGCCCCGTGCACAGTAGCATGGCTACCTCCAACATTGTCTGAGGGGTCCTCCAACATGTTGAAGTCTCCCCCAACACACCACTGCTTTGCATGCGGCAGAGACTCTACAATATGAGACCAAAACTCTGCTCGTAGTCGTGCATTTGCCACATTGGGTGCATATATGTTCAGGAAGCCCATGAGGCAACCCTGAAGCTGCATAGTAATCCGCTGATCCTTGTCCGGCACAATAATACCTCTACCCACAATGGCCTACTACCATGAATCCGCAATAGTCATACATACCCCTCCCTGGATACCACCAGGTCCAAAGGAAGCTAACCAAAATGTCTCATAGTAACCATGCAAAATTTGACCACATCGTCTAATGCGGCTCTCACAAAGATGATGCTCTTGAAGCATAAGAATATCAATCTCACCACCATAAGGCATCGCTGAGGCTCTTGATGCAACCGACCCCCGTTGGCATTGAAAGTGGGGCCCACCTAATCCGTGCAAATCCCATGAGACAATCCTCATGAAGTCAGTTAGAGAAAACTGATGTTGCAACAATAGCCAACCTCGTTATCTTCGAGGCTGGCTTTGATGGGGAATAATCTGTATGCGAGCAACCTCGAGATTGCATGAGTGTAGAGACTGTCCAACCCAAGATCAAGAAGAGTGTGCTGTCCGTCGGGCTACCTCCTCTGTCCAGGAGTCTTCATGTATACAGACATAGCTTGGTGGACTATGCGTGTTAGCAAAAATGTGTACCACAATGTGTCTACATCTTGCTGTGCCTGGAGGTGTCACTGAGAACTTGGCCAACGGCCACAGAGTCTATACCAAGTCTGTAACCCCCAACTCTCCCATGTGATGAGAGAACTCAAGAGCCTGAGCCTGAAGCCAATCCATCATAGAGTCCAGAGTCCACTCTGATTGGTCCCTGCCACACAGAGGAAAAGAGAAACCAGCAGTTGTGTCCAGAGCCTCTATCCCTCTAGCTACAAGTAACAGTACATGGACTCTGAAGCAAGCCGTCTCAACTCTGGTGAAGAGTGGCCGTGGAATCGTGTGAAGTCGTAGGCGAAGAAGTCCCACCAGCGACGGATGTCGAAATTCGTCAGTCCTCAAGGGACTGTGACAAAGGGTGACGTCTGCACCAGAAAGGAGATCGGGGGTTCTCAAGAAAGTCTGCTCCTCTCTCGCCAAGGGGATCGTGGCAAAAGCGCTGCCATTGGTAATATTGCCCCTACCAAGTGGGCTGTTTTCAACGACTCTACGTACCTTGTCATGCGTAAACACAGATATGACATTGTGAGGTCTCGATCTTTTGACTGATGGTACCCTAGCTTAATTTTTCACATTTATCTATTCAAAAGAAAACACGATTGTCAAAACTCTAAAGTGGGCTTAGACTCAAATGATGATCACACATCTTTATGATTAAGCATCTCTACCAAGATTTAAGATAAACAAATTCTTTAGTAATATGCATGTAAACTATCAAATTTTAGATCCTTGCTTCAAGACATTATTTAAAAGAGTAGAAAAAATTGCAGGTCCTTGCTTATTTATTATTATCTGCTGGATCTGTGGGTGTTGGAGCACTTGTATATCTTCCTTCTATATGCAAGAGTGGTACAGAAATCTCTGCAGAGTTTTGCTCAAGATCCACACTCTCAGTGGTTTTGACATTGGTTGTTAGTACCATGTTTGTTATGAGTGCTATTTTATCAACTTTTAGATTCTATTACTGCCTGTGTAATTTGTAAAATAAATCATAGTTCTCATTATGATGGGATTTGTCTGTTATTTTGTGTAACGATATGTTTACCAAGATTCGGAAATGCACACTTAATTTCTAAAACAATTTTGCACTTTGTATGCGCAAACCTTGATTTTTACATGAAGTGTCTAATGAGGGCATGAGCCTATTGCTCTTGAAACAAGTCCTCATTGGTGATGGCCCATGTTCACGTTGATGATGTTTGGAACAAACATGCCCAAACAGACATTCTTTACCATCAATTGCTCAAAGTGAAAGTCTCTTCCCTTCCTTATGCATAAATACAAACACCTTAGTATCAAAAATCATAAAAAAAACTCACATCATTAAAAGCACATCTTACTGGCTCTGTAAGCAAGCAAGCATCTTCCTCAAGTCAGCTATTTACGGCATTCATGTTTACAACTATGGTACGTCCACTATTAGTGAAGTGTCTTCGAAATGTTTGTCTTTTGTCCAATATTGTTGCCATACAGCATACCTCCAAGATGCTAGATAACATCATCTGCAAGAAACTCTCAGCCAGCATCTTTAGAGAAATCAAAAGCGTTCTCTGGTTGGGTATGAATCAGCCAAGTGCACTACTCATAGTAGCATCACCTTCCAAGAGACCTTCCAAGAATTGAATTTCTTTGCCCATCTCTTCACAACAACGCACTGACGCAGGTGATTCCTTGCCCCGACCATGATCAGCGCATATTGAGAGTTGCTGGAGTAAATATATGATCAAATACCTTTTGAGCTTTTCGAAGATGGCCAAATTTAGCACATATGTCTATCAGAAGAAGAATTTTAACATCGTAGGAAACAATCCCAAGAGACCTTCAAGATCTATACGAGTCTTGAACTCAAGACCTGTTATTCTAGAGGAAACTGGGAAAGTTTGCAGGCATACAGTTCCTCAGCATGCGATACATCAGCAGCCGTAAAAAACGATGGCGACAGAAGAGCTTCTGTACGGCTGACAAGCATCCTCCTCTCCCTTTGCTATCGTAGGCCTGACAAGTCAGCATGTGGAATAACCTCTTGCCCCCTTCATCTGGACTCTTGACAGCCAGGAAGGGTCCTTCAGGGACCATTCCCCATAATATGCACGACAACATGTCTCCACACCTTTTTGCAAAGTTCCACATGGATCTTTTCCCTTGTTCAATGGCCCTTAGGCTGGTGATGTAGAACACAGTTTTCAATTGCCATTTGCGACTCCACTAACGAATGTTACCCTACAATTAGCTGAGCTGTTGCCAACAACATGGTCTATTCTAGGCTATGTAGAACAACCTTAAGCTCAAACACTACTGCAAGCTTTCAAAGTACGTACAAATGTAACTGCATGTAAAGAAACTCTCACTGTGCTCAAAACAATTAATGCCTACTTCACCATACTCATGCTCCACATACCCTCCAACAAGTGCATTCTATGCTTCCAGAGTCTGTTCTGGAGGAGAACCTAGAGTTTGCATTTGTTCAAACATTTGGGCGCCTCTGCTCCTTGTTCATGCTTGGTAATCCAAAGATGAGTGCAGTCGAGGCAATTACATCTTTTGTCACAAAGCGATGACGTGGCGTGGCATGACAGAGGGAGGTCCAAATCCTAGTGAAAGATGCAGATAAAGGTTTACCAAATTACAGAGCCTATCCGAGAGGCCTAAATTAAAGATCTTGAAGCTTATAAGTTGTACCAACTTATGGTACCCGGCCAAGGGGCCTAAAACCTATTTCTAAATAAAGCTCGACCCAAAATTGCGTGAAGATGCTGACATGACAGCATTATACGGACGTTCGAGATTTGCGCTGAGTGTTGACGTGGCACCGTACGGATTTCTGCGATTTGCATTGGCTGCCCTAGCACCAGCTTTTGGGGCCGAAATGCTTTTAGACTTGAAGCTTTTCAGGTAACTGCTTGTGAAAGGCCTAGGGTCTATAAATAAAGTGCCAGGTCTTCTGTCTTGCCAGTTTTGTACGTTGTGGAGCTTGGCAGAGACGAGGACCCTCAGACATTGTACTTTGTGAAGCATCAATAATAAAGAAATGCCGAAAGGGGCACCAGTCTTTGGGGCCAATCTCTCTCGGCGTGGAACTTTGCTGTGCCGTATCGTCTCTCTTTCTCAGTTTTGTTCAGTTTGTTGAGTTGTTTCAATTTTCTCTCCGTGTGTTGCATCAGATTCTAGCTTGGGGTGCCAAGTCTATTACATTGGTATCAGATCTTAGACGATTTTTCCTTCTACGGAGAATCTGATCCCTTTATTTGCAACACACATGGATTTAGTTAACGAATCCCCCAAGGAGGAAATTGTTGCACCTGACCACTCAGGTTCAGGGGAGAACATTGAAGTTCGAACGGACGTCAGCCACCTTCTGACGATTCGAAAGGGGAGTACGGGCCACCTCCGCCCACGGCGTATGAACGAATATGGATGCGATCTCTCTCTTTGAGCATTTCTTGAAGACGACAAAGGCTTGAGTCTTGTGAAGATCAAGAAGGCTGCTCTCTCTCTCTCTCTCTCTCTCTCTCTCTCTCTCTCTCTCTCTCTCTGTGTGTGTGTGTGTGTGTGTGTGTGTGTGTGTGTGTGTGTGTGTGTGTGTAACAGATTGGTCTCATAGGTCATTTTGGCCTTTTGAAGACGTTAATATAACATTTCATTTCTCTCTCTGGATGGCACTTGATAGACATGGGGAGTGCACATGGATTGGCCATTTTGAATGGCCTACAGAGATTTCTTGCTGCAGGAGGTTTTACATGCTTTCCACACAGGCATGGAGCCAGTACAGTGGATTATGTCATGGCACAGCCGAGCTTTATCTCTAGTATCCAGGACCTCACAATTGGACCTAGAACTATTGGTGTGGCAGTAGATCATGCCCTTGTGTCGATGACCATCTCTTTCCAGTTTAGTGTAGCACACATACCACGGATAGCAGCCCCTACTTGCTACACCTTTCCACAGGAGACGCTGACTCTGTCTACACAGATGGGATCTACAGACGCCTGTGCACTGGAGGAGCTTACTACTATACTGACACAAACATTGCATGATGCAGCAACATAGGCATACCCACACACCCAGCCTGAGTAGAGACGACGTTCTGAGAGCATGCTCCAAAACGGCTGGTATGATTAGGAGTGGTGCAAGACGAGAGCTAGGCTTCAGAGGGAGGTGATTTTGGGGGACTTTACTCATAGACATTCACAGATTGCCTTCCGACAAAATGGTCCGGCGGAAGAAGAGGGTATTTTTGGCTCGACTAGAGCAGGATCTATATCAACTATTCTTGAGTCAAGACTCAGGTGAGGCATGGCGACTCTTTCATGAGCACTCCTCCCCTCCTGCCATTACTTCTACAGAGGCTTGGGGCCAATATGCGTCATCTCTGTACACAGTTCTTGGTCAGCCGCCTCTTCCCGACCCCCTCGAGCTATGCCCACACACATGTGCTTTTTTCACCGCTGAGATGGTGAAGAAGGCCATTTATCGGATGAGGACTGGGAGAGCATATGATCATGATGGCTTAGTTGCTGAGCATTTTATACATGCTAGGGATTTGCTCACAGAGCTTCTAGCAGTGATGTTCAAGCGTGCCATGTGTGAGGGTTTGCTCGATACTTGAAGTTTATCTACTAGTGTAACTATCTTCAAGTCAGGAGACCCTATAGAGCTTGGGAATTATCACACTATTATGATTGGACACACATTGGCACGGTTGTACGCATTCATTCTTGAGCAGCAACTGAGTAGATGGGTAGAGAGGGAGGGTATACGCGCAGCTGGGGCAGGCAGGGTTCAGGAGCGGTTTTTCTACTCTTGACCACATTTTGACACTCAAGTCATTATTGAGGAGGGCAAATCACATGGGAGACGGATCTATTGTAGCTTTGTGGACTTCTGCAAAGCATTTGACACAGTGCCCAGAGCTAGATTGATGCGCGGACTACAAGAGATGGGAGTACCCATAGAGCTGATTTGGGGGATTATGGCATTATACAGGTCAGTAGTGGGGCATGTACACACTCTACATTAGTTCACTCCACTATCGGGGTGAAGCAGGGTTGCCTGCTCTCTCCTACTCTATTTGGTATGTATGCGGATGAGGTTTCTTACTATATTGAGAGAGAGGGTGATAGAGGTGCACAGTTGGCAGGGACATGGATTCCACCATTGTTATATGCTGATGATATTGAGTTGATCTCCGACTCTCCGGAGGGGATGCAATGTCACTTGGATGCTTTGCATAGGTTTGCTCACAACAGTGGTTGGTAAAACCAAGGTTATGGTGTTTAACACCACCCCACAATGGACCAGGAGATCATCACCCACATTCACACACGGCCATGAGACAGTGGAGCATACAGATGCTTACACCTACCTTGGGGTGGTCTATAGTGGACCAACATTTTCATTGAGGAGAGCAGCAGACACTAGACTGACTAGAGCACATGCAACATTGGGTGGATTGGAGAGGATGTGTTCACACATCCAGTTTTAGGAGCCTCAGACGAAGCTTTGGCTTTTTGACACTTTGGTGGCTTCCGCATTGCTCTATGGAGTTCGGATATGGGGGCCTTCATTGGACCATCACAGGACGTCGGGTCGCACTGATGGATGGGGAGACATGGAGAAGCCTCTAGTCTCTATGATCTTGCGGCTTATTAGAGCCAAGGCTTCAGTACCACATGGCATTATTCGAGCCGAGCTAGCTGCCCCCCCACTAGTGGTTGAGGCGCTTACCGGATCAATCTCCTTTTTACACCGCTTGTGGAACCTCCCTAGAGACAGATATACCCGCCTAGCACTTGAGTCCTCTCAACAGTTAGCTTTGTAGGGAGACACAGCATGTTGGTATGGGGAGATGGTATCATGGTTTCAGGTACATGGGTTCAGCATGGACAGATTGCCCCCCTTCGAATACTCATTGGATGCACCCTCTCTGACTCTTACACAGTCTGAGATCACCAGGCTTATCCGCCAAGACCTGGTTCAGCTAGATACTAGGAGGACTTGGATACAACTGGCTCAGGAGTTGGGCACGAAGATGACTTTCTATAGAGAGCATCTTCTCCAGCTTATTGAGGATGTTTTTGTGACGAGGGCCACATACATGGACACCACTTATCTCATGGGATATGATGTGCTATTGGCCAGATACACATATCTTCACACCAACTTTGGATCGAGACTGGTAGTCTGTAGATACAGCGGAGTACCAGTAGAAGCCAGGACATGTCCCCTATGTCACATGGAGCCTGAGAGAGAGTTGCACTATACATGCCACTGCCTAGTTTACTGTGAGATATGAGGTCTCTTTCACTGCCTGTTCAAAGAGGTCTTTGGACCACTCTCTAGAGTCATGGGGTATGAGGACCAGAGATGTCTGGGTCTGTTTTTTCTCGAGTTGTGCAGACACAGAGAGAGCCTGATGAGAGGAGAGGCTATCCAAGTCTCAGAGATGGATCACAACCTTCTTTAGAGTGGACACTGGGCAGCCAGAGGTGCAACTACCACAACGGAGCTCACATTCTCCTCACACTAGAGGCATGTTGATCGATCGAGCGACCGAGCTAGGGAGATCTAGACGCCCACGACTACGGAGGACTACACAGCATCGACGGAGATTGCATCAGAGGATTCAGATCACTTTGGCCCGACATGCACGACGCCCGGTCAGACTATTGACCATGGAGGAGATTAATGAGATCCGCCAACGACCGATGATGGATCTCCTATGATTTAGCTCTTTTGAGGATTGTATTTCCTACTTATCTTGTATCATCTCTCACCCATTATATTCCCACATGCACACCCACATTGTGTTGTATTAGCCCCCAGTCACTACTTTCACCCCCCCTACTCATATCCTACATAGTTCCAACTAGCTGCTTAGTTCACATCTAGCGATTAAGATTTTAGTTTTTCACTTTACTTAATTTTATTTTTGTACCGAGACATTGTATTAGATCTGCCAAGATTGTATCAGTTTGGTCTCATAGGTCATTTTTGCCTTTTGAAGACGTTTAATATAACATTTCATTCTCTCTCTCTCTCTCTCTCTCTCTCTCTCTACCTGCCCTACTCTCCCTGTGCGTTGGTTTGCCTGCGCTGCGTGTCCAGCTCTCCCTGCGCGCTCCCTCTCTCCTGCGCACGTATAATTATGCCCACCAATAGATTTCCCCCTATGCACTGTGCGTTACCTTAATCAGGCTGCCCTTACATTAATCGGGTTTCCCTTATCGCATGTACAACAATTAATTTGGCTGCCCACAAGGTTTAATTCACCCAGGAGCTAGGGGGGTCTCTCTTGCGTGGAATTGCTGCAAATGAGCTCGCGTAGAACTGTTGCAGAAAGTCACGCTGAACAGAGAGGCCAGGTTCAGACGCTGCTGCCCTGTACTCGTGTTGCACGCAGGTGGTCCTAGCAATTGCAACAGACGCAACAGACAACACGCAGCATATCAGGTTGCTCTCTCTCTCTCTCTCTCTCTCTCTCTCTCTCTCTCTCTCTCTCTCTCTCGTCAGATGGGTCTCTCGCGTCAGCAGGCCATTGGCTAATCCCACAGCAGGAGTTGCGGGCAGCAAGTTATTGCTGCTCAATAGAGCGTATTACAGGGCGCGAGCTTCTCCCACAGAGGGGGTCGCGTGTAGATTGAATCAGAGCTTGGCAGGGGCCTGTCTGAGTCGCGAGCTGATAGTGTTGGGGGCTACGTACGCTCACTTGCCGAATATCCAAAAGGAGGATATTCGGCATAACAGATTGAGCGCCTGCAAAGGGCTGTGGGAGTGCAGATACCCACATTCGGGGTGTGGTTTATTTCTCCGCCTGGACTCAGCCAATCCATACATGTAGGAGGGTCATCATACGCGTAGGTCAACAGACATCATACATTGTGCAAAATGGTAAGTGAGTCCGATACATCTCTTGAACGACAAAACATGGAAGCAATCTCCCCTGCACAGGACACCAAAGCCGTCAATATCTCACCTGTTTGCAAGTCGCGAGCAAAGGCAACATTCATGCTCACGAATAAGCGGATGGTGCAGATGGAGAGGGAAATGAAGGAGTGGAAAACAGAGATGGAAGGATGGTGGAAGGAGAAGGCAAACCTTCTTCAGATGGTCTTCAACGAAGGCGCACAATGGAAGAAGGAGAAAGAGAGCCTTAACGCAGAAATACAGACACTCAAAGAAGAAGTCTCAGCCCTCAAACAGGAGAACCCAAACGCCGAGATACGGACACTCAAAAAAGAAGTCTCAGCCCTTAAACAGGAGCTTGCTGATAGAGTAAGCAGTGGACTAGAGGAAGGCGAATTTCAGCCCTCGGTAATAGCTGAAATCAAGGAAATCAAGGAATAGGTAAGGATGATCACAGAGGAAGAGAAACTAAGTGTGGCAAAGACATCTTCATGGGCGGAGATGATAACAAGGACACAAAAAAAGGCGGACGAGGCTGAAAAATGGATTGAGGTCGCCAAGAAAGGGAAAGGTAAAGAAACTCCTTGTACACCGACTCTTATCAACATGACCCTCGAAGAGGAACAAAGAAGGCGGATGCGAGCACTGCATGTGAGAGTGACCGGTCTCAAGGACATAAACAATGTGGAGAAAGAGGTCACAAGCCTTACATCCATGATGGGGATGGAGAAGCCTTTGCACACAAAGGCATGGAGGGTAGGTAAGAAAAGTGATGGCACAGGAGAGTCTTCAAAGGGAAGAGCTCTCATACTACGCTTCCCCTCGTTGGAAGAGAAGAAGGAATTCTTGAGGAAGAGGCCTAATCTCAAAAAGACAGGTATTCTCCTCGGTGATGACCTGACTCTCTCACAACTCGCACATATGAGAGAGGTAATGCCAGAGATTACAGCGGCAAGGGAGAAGGGAAAGATAGCCTTCTACAGTGTAAGGTGCAACAGAATGAATGTTGTATTTTCTCAAGATTAGTGATCTTTACTGCTCAAGGTTCCTTTTAGTTCTTAGGGAAAGAGAGAGCTTTCCGTCTTGTGGAGAGTGCTATGATCACGAACAAAGTGAGTGGATATTGTGCGTGCAAGTGAATGAGACTGAGAGAAGGAGAGAGAAGAGATACGACACCGAGAGGTTGTAAAACCCTCCTCCAAAGGCCCCACTCTCGTCAGCGAGAGTGGTCTACTTTGATTGCACAAAGGTGTACAATGCGAATGCAATGGATTGATGCAATGGGACTATGCCGATGACGACGACGACTTGATGGCTGAAATCTGAGATCTTTCTAATCGCTGAATTTCGGGACTGTTTCGGTGGCTGAAAATGACTGTTTTGGCTGCATTTTTATGGCTGAAAATGGGGGGACATCTGCAACCGACTTGGGGGAGTTTTGCTACTGTGTCATAGGCTGAAAACTGCGAAGATCTACTGCTGGTTAGGTGCTGAAACCAAAAACGCTGGCTTGCTGTGTTTTCTCACAAAAATGCTAGGCTGATTTATGTCTGCAAGTCAAAATGCTGATCTAGGTTGGTATCCAAAAACACTAAGTCTTTGGGCTGATCTGCAAGGACTGTCGCCAGAAAGGGGGGGGACTTCAAGGCGAGGTGTAATGCTGTGAAAAACGCCAAGGGAGGGATGGGGATGGCGAGGGTCTACTGCTGTGGGGGGGGGGGGGGGGGGGGGGGGGGGGGGGGGGTTCTGCTGAGAAGTTGCCTGTTGAGCGGGAAGCTCTTGCTGCCTCTTCTGCCAGAAAGTGCTAACTTGGGTTTGCTTATATATTAACTTAGCAAAATTGCCCTACCTACTTTTGTTGGAAAGTCACTTTAAAATAATAAGTGAAAAGAACCAATAAATAGGAAAATAGGCTAAATGCACTGGAAAATTCCCCTAGCTGATGCTAATGGATTTTGATGGGAATTCCGATGATCCTGCTGTGTGCAACCGGAGGATATGCATCTATGCTAAGTGACTGGGCATGCATGGTCTACGAATAGACTCACAGAAGTGCCAGATCACTGCTAATCTAGACTTGACTGAACTGAACGTTGCTATGGTGTAGCTTGTCCACGGACACATAGGGTTGGGATATGTCACGTGACATCCCCTCCTTTTCAAAGTGAGGTACTGGTACCGAACTGTATGGCGTCGAGGGAGATCGCGAATAGCATCCGGAATCCTGGAAGGGACTCTTCGCCGGCCCACCCTGATGTGTGGGTCGTGCGGTACTTGAACTTCATAAAGATCTGCAACGCTTGCTTCTTTGGGCCGCGCCGAAAGCGACACAAAGTCTTCTGAATCTCCTTTCTTGCTTCAACATCGTCTAGAGTCCTGCTTCTTTCGTCTTCAAGAATCTCCATGGCTGAAATTCCTGAAACCATCTCCAACGCAAAACCATGAACATACCCATTCCATGTAAAGTGAAGGAAAAAAATATTGTCTTCTCTAAAGACTGTGTATGCAATGTAGATGAACATACAGACGGAATTACAACCCGTTCATCAAACACATGCAAACAATGAGGTCGAATCTTTTCTGTTTGATCGAAATCAATCAACTGTGGGAAATCACAATGGAAATGCCCATGCTTGGTGCTCATACTATTATGTGCTCTTTCGGAAACTGTGTCATGCCAAGGAAGAGACATGCAATGCGACTTCCTTACATACAAACTTTTCAGCTTTTCATGGACAATCCGCATACATTCGTGCTCATCCATGATAGAAATGTGCTCAACATACAATATGTCATGCCTAGTAAAAGGGATCACATAACGATGCTGACTAAAATACAGGAAACGATCACGAATGAAACATTCGAACAATGCGTGCGTATCAATCATGCGAACACATAATACTTCCTGTGATGGCTCTTTGGACCAAGGCTCGAGAGCCAAGATCGGTTCGTCGGGATCTATCGAATCTTCTTGCGAGGGATCTATGGACCTCGACTCGAAAGCCAAGATCTATTCTTGGTGATTGATCGAATCTGCAACGAGGTTAGCTTCGCTAGAAAAAGCATCTACTAACACCTCATCCTGGTGAACAATCACATCTTCTTCATGCAAGGCATCATGCTGGTCTTTGTCATCCAAATCCTCATGCAAATCATTATCATTCAATTCATCATGCTTGTGAGAAATCACATCTTGATCATGCAATTCATCATGCTTGTCTTTATCATCCAAATCATTATCCTTCAAATCATCATGCTTCTCATAAACATGCAAGTTCTGTGTGTCATGCTGTGGAGAAAAAGAGACTGAGAGAGTCTCCTTATCTCGAATCCTTTCAACCTTGTCCTGCATATTAACAATGAGAGATGGAGAAGGAGAAATATCCACTCCATGAAAGACAGTTGGAGAATCATTGTCGGCATTGAGAGTTATAGTGTTAGCCGCAAATTTTATGACAACATCAGTCTCACGAAACCACTTAATGCCTAAAATCATATCACATCCTGAGAGAGGAGAAACAACAAATCTTCTAGTGAAGGCAGTCTGTTGAATTGCAAACAACACATCAAGGCATTCCTCGATGATGAGAGCGTCCATACCGGGACGAAAGCCAGAGACCTCGATAGGAGATCTCGGACTAACTTCGAGGCGGGCTCTCTCAACAAGAGAGGAACTGATCACATCATGTATACTACCTGGGTCAAACAATATGACAAAATGGTGCCCCGACGTACGACCATAACATTTAATGAGAGAATTATCAATGGGAGGGTCCTGAGAAACTGTGGGCACAATCGTGTTATCATTCATTGAATTGATAGATGTAGTGGGTGCTGTGGGTTCTTTAGATTCATTCGATTCAAGCTTAGGACATGTTCTTTTTATGTGACCCTTAAATGTGACAATGAAAGCTACCTTTTCATCTGGAGTAAGCTTAGGTTTAGCAGTTGTGTTAGCCTTACCCTTAGATTCATTGGAAGAATTCTTTGATGAGAGACTGTTGGTAGATTGGTCATAAGAGTTATCATTCTTACCATTCTTACCATTCTTACCGTTCTGAGGAGTCTGCGAGGTACTTGTGGAAGTCTTGTTCTCCTTGGGCTTTCCCTTGTTGTGCTTCATCTCCTGTGCGAGAGCAATTGCTACCGCCTTGTTGAGATCGATTGGATCGGATACCTCGACATCGTACTTGATATACTCGTCCAATCCAAAGAGAAAAGCCTCTTTGCGCTCATCATCCGACATGCGTAATTGGGTACCTAGCTGCAAAACACGATTAGAAAAAGACATAACTGGCATACCATTTTGCTTGAGAGTGCGCTAATCGTCCTTTAATTGTGCGAGGTACTGAGGTGGCATAAACCGCGCCTTGAGCTTGTCTTGGAAATCAGCCCAACTAAATGAGAGGGGCGTGAAATCGTCTGCTGCCTCTAGGTGCGCGGCTAGCTGCGCCTCTAGCCATGCGTGGTACCAATTAATGGCATCACCGGCAAGGTACATAGCTGCCGTCAAAACTTTGCTATTGCTTGTCTTCTTAGTTGTCGCAAAATAAGCATTAAATTGATGCAACCAAGAATGAATAACTATAGCATCCATCTTTTTTTTTTCCGAGAAAAAGATCCTTCTATTAGTTAATGAAAACCAACCACCTCTACAAGAGAGGGCTACAACAAGCATGATGGGGAGACTCTCCCAATGAAAAAACAGCATATATACAATGAGGCTAAATCAAGAGATGGGAGGAGGGAAGAGCCACACAGGTGGACAGTAGTGCCATCTGAGCACCCCCTGGACTATGGTGTAGAAAGGCCCAGGGCGCCAGAGTCGAAGGAAAGCCTCGCGGCGCTCCCGCATGCGGTCGGAGCTGCCCTCTAGTCCCTCAAGCTGTCCTCTGAGAGTATGGATCAGCTCTAGCCAAAAGTCATGAACAGTCTCTGCTGGTGGCACATGGCGAGCCTCATAGATGCGGAAACAGCAAGCCGGCCAGATGAACCAAAGTGTCAGGTCACTGATGAGCTCCCAACACTCCTCTCTCTCATTGCACCACTCCTGTGGAGTAAGCTCTGTAGCAGGCTGAAGTGTAGGTCGCCCCCCCTGCATCACTATCATCCTGCTGGTGGAAGATAGCTCAAACTGAAGTGCCAGGTCCGTGAGGGTGGACCAAGCCGCTGCCCCCCAAGTGTACTGTCAAGCCGTGGAGAGAGCAGGCATCAGCCGAAGAACTCATAGCCACACCTGCTGGGCCGAGGGACAGTGACGCTGACTCTCCACCAAATGGTCACAAGCTGTACATGTGGCCGAGAGACCACTATGCACTAGCCAGCTCCCTACTGCTGTGGCTCTATGTGTGACCAGCCACTGAAACAAGGTGACTCGCTTTGGCTGTCTGGAGTCCCACAACCTCTCCCAAAAGTTTGCCAAGAACTCGACTGTGAGACCCTCCTGCCAATGACGTGCTGCAGCGGGGAGGGCCTCTCTCTGTGCTGCTAGTATATGACGTCCCAGTCGAACAGTGTACTAAACAAACGGGACTCCTGGGTGGTCTGCAGAAGAGAAGGGGTCCCTCCAGAGCCTCTCACCAAGATCCCATTGTACTCGTGCCAATGGACAACACTCCCAAGCCCATAGCCTCCAGTGTCCTGTCTCAAGAACTGCTGGGTCAGGGTCTATGACACAGGTCCGCCCACAGATGCCCACTACTCGGATCCTCTGAAAACAGCACTCTGCTACTTGCGGGGCCTCAACTGCAACTCGCTGTAGTCGTCCCCCACCCTGAAGCTCGAAGAACAGGGCTGAGACAGACTTTGAGCAGGCCCTGATTGAAATGAGAACCTCCAGTCGTGTGAAGGCTCCCATCCACCGGGGTGCTACTGGCTCGAGAGGCGTGAGCCACTCAGCTGGATCTGACTCTGAGATGTCCTGACACATGCTCTGCACCCCTCTCATGCCCTGTAAGCTGGAAACCCTGTACCTCCTCTGACAAACCTGTGAACTCTAGCCAGTCACCTAGAGAGCGCGCTGGACTTGTTGCCCTGGGACCCCAAGAAACATGAGGCCGACTACCAACCAAGTGGCTTCTCTGAGTGCTAACCATGGGGTTCCAGACGAGGGGCTGCCGTAGGCGCTCCTCCGTGCACGTAGGCTGTCTCTGCTCTAGGCCACGCCGTAAGAGCTCCCAAGATCGAAGCAAACTCACTGCGAAGCGGTCCTCCAGTCTCCTGCTCAAACCAACTCGGCGCAACTCTGTAAAGATCCATCTGATCGAAGGTTGCCAGGGGCCTCCTGACTGAGGCACCTTGGCACGAAGCCTCTGCAGCAAGAACTCCTTCCAGGGCTCCTCTCTTGGAAGAAGTCCTCTGACTACGAACTTCCCAAGAAGGGCTCTGCTCTGTTGTGCTGGATTAATGATCCCAAGCCCTCCCTGAGAACAAGGAAGTGTGATGACCGACCAAGCCACCTTGGCTCGGGTAATCTGAGTGTCACGACCTGACCAAAGGAAGTTCCTGATCAGCCTCTCTACCTGGCTGATACAAGAACTCGAAAAGATCCAGCAAGAAGTGATGTACCACATAGTCGCCAACAACACTTGGTTGGCAACTACTACTCTACCAGCCAGCGAAAGTCGTGCTGAGCTCCAATTGTAGCAGCTTTCTCCTGATGGACAGGAGAAGAGGAGCAATTTGCTACTCGGGGGACAAGTCCAAACCAACCTGACAACCCAGGTACCGAACTGCGGTCCCTGGGGGAATCCACCTGAAACCCTCTCCTGGCATCCAATCTGGCACAGGAGCACTGCCAACCAAGAAAGCCACTGTCTTTCTCTAGTTGATCAGTGCGCTCAATGCACAACAAAAGGTCTCTAAAGCCTGCTCACATCTGTGCAAATTGGCCTCCTGACCCTCTAAGTACAAGGCCGAGTCATCGGCAAACTCAGCATCCAGTAGCTCATCTCCTCGAACAGGGAGTGCTAAGCCCCTAAGACCAACCTGCTGTGACACCAAAAATCTTCTCATCGCCTCCGTATAGAACAGAAAGAGAAAGGGGGCAAGAGGACAACCCTGTCTGACCGAGCGTGTGAGCATGAAGCGCTCACCTCTACCTCCTGCCAAAAGCACCTGACTGTGAGCCTGTCTGTACAATGCTGCCACCCCTCTGATCCAAGCATCTGTGAAGCCCATCTTGCGTAGAGTGCCCTCTAGAAAGTCCCAATCAACTCTGTCGTATGCCTTCTCAAAATCGAGTAGAAGAATCACAAGGTCCTCCCCATGGAGCCGTGCTAGGGCAGAAGCCTCCCAGAAAGTGAAGATGTTGTCAAGGATACTGCGTTCTTTGACAAAACCTGTCTGAGTCCCATGTATAAGGCTCTCCAAAAGTGGCTGAATCCTCAAACTCAGAGCCTTGGCAAGAATTTTGTAGGCTGAGTTGAGGATGGTGATGGGGCGCCACTGTCGAATCTCATCCAAGGAGCCACCCTCCTTAGGAATGAGGTAAATCAGGCCCTCACTCATGCTATCAGGCATCACTCCTGTGTGCAAAATGTACTGAAAGGCACTACAAAGATCTGGGCCAAGCAGGTCCTAGTACTCCAAGAAAAAGCTGGGAGTCAGCCCATCCTCACTTGGACA
Organism: Adiantum capillus-veneris; assembly: GCF_014529385.1. Classification (NCBI taxonomy): domain Eukaryota; kingdom Viridiplantae; phylum Streptophyta; class Polypodiopsida; order Polypodiales; family Pteridaceae; genus Adiantum; species Adiantum capillus-veneris. The sequence continues at coordinate 138,080,120 of NC_140939.1, forward strand.
GCTACCACGAGGGAGGGCCCTAAGATCCATGTGCAGTTGCTCAAGCTGAAGTGGCATCTCTAGCCTATGGCGCATCTCCTCAGTCACAAGACAAGGCATCTGTGCCCAAACCTGCTCCTTGCATGCATCCTGCCGCTCTGACTGGGGCTCAGCCGACAGTAACTCACGGTAAAAGTCAATAGCAACTGCACGCATATCCTCGGGCTCAGAAACAACTGACCCCCGGGTCTCCTCAACTGATTGACCTTGGCATGCGAGTGCCGAGGTCCCACAGTCTCAAAAAAAGCACCTGTCACTCTGTCACCCACCTGAGTCCACTGAGATGCGTGTCGGTGAAAGGCAAACTCATGACGCCTCTCCTCTGTGCTAGCAAGCTCCTGTCGAGCCTGCTATAACTGCTCCTCCAACCATGGATTGTCTGGATGCTGCTCCTGCATCCTCTGTAGTGAAGCAATGCTTCGTTTGAGACGCTGCTCCTCCTCTCTTGCTGCAGCCCGGCGAGCCAGAGACTCCTGGAGAAAAAAGTGGCTAAGCTGAGCTAGGCCTAAGGCCACTCTGTCTGCAGGTAGAACCTGGCTGTCCATGCCTTCTGTCCAGAGAGCCTCTACCCTCTCTCTAAGTGATACCTCGCTCGCTCTCGACGGTAGAGAGATTAAGAAAGCAGAAGACTTGCTGTGAGAATGCAATGGGAGCTTGTGAGCTCAGTTGAGAGTGATGTATGCTCTTGTGGAAGCTCAGAAAGGAGTGTGGAAGATTGTGTGTAAGTGAAGGTGCTGTCCTAAAAACTGTGTGCGCAGCAGCACTGTTTTCAGATTCGTTTTTCTCCTTGTAGAATGCAGATCTGAGAATTTTGTCCGTCAAGCCCATCCGTTTCGACGTGGTCTACAACTTTGCAGAAGAAACTTTTTGCAAATTCCTCACCGTTTTGCTGATATTCAGCTCAGACTGACTGTATACAAAAATTCCAGATTTTCTGTTGTCGCATTGTGTGCGAGTTTGATGCACTTTTGGAAGGACGGGAGATGCTTGAAGTTGAGTGCATAAATTCTGAGCTGAAGATGCAATTGCAGCTTGTGTTAAGCTTGTGGTTTGAGGGTTTTTTGGTAGACTTGGACAACGAAGTACGGAGGCGTTTACACACCACCGAAGCGGTCTCTTGAGAGACAGTTTTTTGGAGCACACAGGTTGAGCTTCTTTCACTGGTTTTCACAGGATACTTTGGAGTGATTTTGTGCTTGGATTCATGGTCTTTGCAGCGGATGGTTTGCATATGGTTATGGCGCATGGTTGATGCCCATTATACATGCATTTTGGCGAGCACTTTCAAGTGCCAGTGAGCTCTCTTGAGAGCATTGTTTTCGCATTGATCAAGTTTCCGGATTGCAAATCTTTTGGCGCTTGCTTATGCACGGTCACTCCGTTGATGTACGTTGAGTGCGGATTGCCTTTGTATGTGAAAATGTGGAGCCATTTTGGCATTTCTACTCATTGGCATTGAGTAGTGTTATGGTTTATGGTAGAGATTGTACTTGAGTTTTTTGCTTAGTTTTCAGGGGAAATTCTGTCGGATTTTTCCCAGATTCTCGCCATAGTTTGTGATCGAGTGTTTACTCTCACTTTGACAGGTTTTGTCAGTTTGGACACAGTTTTGTGTTTTTGTATCCACTCTCGCAAGAGTGAGGAGTTGTGTATCTTTCTTTGCTTGAGACAGTGGTTTGCTCTCAGGTGGGAGAGTCTTGTGATCTCAAGCATTGTTTGCCATAGTTTTGCAGAGCTTATGCATGTATGTTGAGTGTAGTTTGATGCGCATTGATTGCTCATTGTATTGAGCTTGCAGGACAATGGTTATTTTGTGTTGATAGCCATTGTGCGTCGAAACTTTGGCGAAATTTTCCCAGGAGTTTTATGCGTATCATTTATGCGATCTAGGTAGAGATTGCGGGTTGCACTCAGCATTTGCGTGCGGTGTTCTCTGCAGGTGGGAGACTTGTGCGTGTCTATGCATCGATACCGCATAGTGTGGGCTTCGTGATTAGCTCACAGATTGCAGTGTGATACTAGAGCAGGTGAGGCTTGTATTGACATTGCGGGAGCTCTATTTTGGAGTGTGTCTCACAGGTTTTACATTGTGTTTCTGGCCATATTTGTAGACAGTTTCCAGGTGTTGTTGGTGAGGTGGTTTTGCTTTCTAGTTTGCTACATTATGCTCATGGCAGAGACAGGTGATCGCTCAGATTATGATCTCTCCGAAATGTGCATGTTTGATGGGTCAAACTTTGCAGCATGGAGAGAGTGTATGCTTGATGCATTGACACGGCGAGGGTTGCATCGACCATTGAGTGGTGATGCAGGTAGACCTTCAAACATGTCTGACGATCTGTGGCAGGAGCTAGAGGAGATGACACTATCTACGCTCTCTTTGCACCTTTCGGAATCTGTATTTGCTCTTGTTATGTATGAGACTACTTCGAGAGCACTTTGGCGCAGATTACATGATATGTATGATAGATCTGAGTCATCAAGGACTCGTGTGAGACATGTACATTCACGAGTACGCCGACAGGTGATATGTTGGTATTGTGGTCATTCTGGACACGTTAGACGGCGCTGTTTTCGTCGTATGCGACATCGTAGGACACATGGCAGTCTCAGGGATATATGTAGTGATGCCATGGACTCAGTTGCTTTGACAGTTGAGGCAGATATAGTGTCGGAGTATACTAGTGACGGGGATGTCACTTTTACCTTGAGCTATGCACGAGATGCTATACATGTGGATAGTGCACTCCCTTCGCAGTGGTTGCTAGACGCAGATGCTATGTTTCATGTCACGCCGCATCGTGAATGGTTTTGTAGCTATTCTAGCGGGATGCTTGGTAGTGTACGTTTGACCGATGGATTGGTGCATGCGATAGCAGGTGCAGGAGATGTGAGACTGTCATTACCGAGTGGTGCATCTTACTTGTTACGACATGGGCGCTATGTACCAGATTTGACAGTGAGTTTGATCTTATTGGTCAGCTTAGAGATTGTGGATGTCAGATTTCGCTACGAGCGCGAGATTTTGTGATGCATTTGGGTTCGCTAGTGATTGCGAGAGGTGCCAGGAGTGGTACAGGTTACCCACTGCATGTGGATCACGGGAGTAACGGTGTTGTCTCTGTGATCATGTAGCCAGGTAGAGAGCGAGAGAGCAGGCGAGTCTCTTTTGCTTGTGGGTTGCAGGATGCTTTGCATGGAGTGCAGAGCAGTGACCTTGTTGTGCAGGTTGCGTCTACGGATGCACAGGTAGAGCGGGACAGCTCTAGTGAGTCACAGCAGGATGGGTCATCAGAGGTGACGACAGAGATGACTCACATGGATACTGAGATGTCGGCTATTGTGGAGTCATTTCTTGATATGCTTATGCCAGAGCTTGATGCAGATTCAGGACAGATGGATACTCTTGGTACACATGTGATATGTGGTGGGCACGAGGAGTTACTCCAGAGCTCGGAGTCAGAGTGCCATGGTCTCTATGATAGGGGACAAGATTGCCATGAGTTGAGTTCTGAGTTGGAGGTGGCAGAGATTGCCAGGGTTGCATCAACGTTCGGTGTCCTCATATACGAGATGCTGATCTCGAGGCCCGACATAGTAGCTGCAGTGGGAGCATTTGCAGCAGGGTTGATTAGTTGTTCGATGACTGATCTCGGCATAGAGCATAGGGGAGGTTTGCAGGTATTGGACCGATACTTGCAGGAGTGCATGAGCTCTTGTAGACTATTTGCAGAGCTTGGAGCTAGCTTTGTGTGGCTTCCGCAGCGGGATGTTTGTCTATCAGTAGAGCCGGATGCACTAGCTCATCGAGAGTCAGTGGGCATAGGTTGAGAGAATATCTCACCTTCTATTAGTTGTACACTAGTAGATCTTGCTTAAAGGCACATTGGCCTTTAAGTGGGAGGTTGTTGGGGTTAAGGCCTATGTGCCTTGACCGGTCGCCCAGGTCATGGGCGCCCGCCCACTGTTACCCTATACTTATAGTGAGTATACTGTATAGGGGGAGCTGCCACTTCACAGTCTCCCCATCCACATCGTGTGTGTGTCTCCTTCTCTCTCTCTCTCACTCTCCGTCTGTGGTGCTCCCCGATCCCCTTCACTTACCAGATTAGTCTCCTTTGTACACAGTCTGTGGGATACTACCAGAGACAGATATTCCAGGGTGGCTCTAGAGTCCTCCGGACAATTAGCTCTTAATGGGGATACATCATGCTGGTATGCACAGATGGCATCATGGTTTCAGACACATGGTTTCACCATGGACAGGTTGCCTCCTTTTCAATACTCTCTATAGGCACCGTTGATGTCTCTGACACGGGTAAAGATTAATAGACTCATTCGTTAGGATTCGATCCAGCTCGACACGAGGAGGACATGGATAGAGCCGATACAGGAGTTGGGCACAAAGAATCAAGATGGCTTTCTATAGAGAGCATCTTCTCCACCTCACGGGGGATGGGTTTGTGATTCGACCTAGCTATATGGACACGCATCTTTCTCATGGTTTGAGTTGTGCCATTGGCCAGATACACACGTCCTTACATCAGCTAGAGATTGAGACTGACAGATTCAAAGGGACACCAACAGATAACAGGATATTCCGCTTATGCCATCTAGAGCCAGAGACAGAGGTACATTACATATGTCATTGCACAATGTACTATGAGATACGAGGCCGCTTTCATTGTCTATTCAGAGAAGGTTTTGGGCCTCTATCTAGGGTCATGAGTTATGAGGATCAGAGATGTCTTGGGCTATATCTACTCGAGTTACACAGACATAGAGAAACTTTACGGAGGAGAGATGAAGAGAGACAACCCCAGAGACAGATCACAGATTTCTTTACACTGGATAATGTACACCCAGAAGAACAGACAGAGGAGCATCCAATAGTGGAGAGGTCTGCCCGCACTACTGGCATTCTCATAGACCAAGCATTGGAGCTAGGGAGATCTAGACGACCCCGATGGAGAAGAGGAGCTACACAATTTTGAAGGAGGCTACAGCAAAGGATTCGAGCCATACTTTTTCGTCGACCAGAGCGCAGATGAAGATGAATCTCTATGAAGATGGATCTCTACTTCCCTCCCATATTGTCTACACATTGTACTGCTTAGTTCACACATTTCACGCCTTTCATCTTTCACACCTATCAGCTTAGTTTAGGATTCCGCAGTATTTTTATTTTGTTATCCTAGTTTTAATTTGTTTTTTGTCAATCTGACTTAGTATCAGAGACACCGCATTGTAACTTTCTGGTCTCATAGGTCACTTTGGCCTTTTGAAGACGTTAATATAACATTTCATTTCATTTCTCTCTCTCTCTCTCTCTCTCTCTCTCTCTCTCTCTCTCTCTCTCTCTCTCTCTCTCTCTCTCTCTATTTTCAAGTACAAGTGTTTGCTATTGTGATTCACCTTCTATGCTTAATGTACATAAAGGTTTCAGTGGTATCAGAGCCCAATTGGTTGTTCTTCTACGAACAATCTGATCCTTCCCACAGCAGCAAAGCACAAGGTTTCAGAGTCTACCTCTCACAAAAGTGAAGAGGAGAACAACAATGAAGAAGTAGAGCTCGGAAACGACATCAAAGAGAAGGATCTTATAGACGATGTTTTCTCTGAGGTGGATGATACAGAAGTAGCTAAAACAGAAACCATGCAACTAATGCAATAGTTTCTTGTTGCTACTAAGGATCCAAAGCTTTCAAAGTTCATTCCGGAAAAGGATCTTGGTATGGCGGTAAAGCAGTGGAAGGCAAACAATCTACGACTTTTGGCAAGGACGACTCAAGAAAGATTGGCTACAGCAGAACGTCAAAGACAGAAGGCCCGACTCAAGATGGGATCAAACAGATTTATGGGAAGACAATCTGGTTTCCTGAAGCAGCTAATGATTTGCAAGAAAGACGAGGTTTCTATGATGCCCATTATGGAAATCTTGAAGACGAAGCAAGTGTTCATTTTGCTATGCATATGGTAGATGAGCCACTTGGATTTGGAAATGCTTATGGACACACATAGAATAATCTCCATCGTACAATTCCTTTTGATGGATTGAGTCCATTGAGCCACCTGAAAGACTACAAGGAAGAGGCCAAAGTGTAAAGTTTTCCATCTTTGATGGCAAACAAGATGAGAAAAAAAAAACACTCATCTTTATTCAACAGTTTGATGTAGCTTTTTCAAGTGGGCACTTCACAGAGGCTTCCAACGTCAAAAAAGCAGCATCCTTTCTCAAGGGAACTGCTTTGACATGGTGGAACACTTTTCTTACTCAACACGAGGCGCCATGAACATGGCTGGGATTCAAACGGCCTTTTGGCTTCATTACGGCTGACTGCAAAATTTAAAATGGATATCCTCAAGATTTGGAATCAAGTCAAACTGAAGAAAGAGATTCACTCGTCCAGTACAATTAAAGATACTGGGAGACGTACTATCCAGTGGCATGTTTTAGACAATTTCCTCTTGTAGAACAGATTGAAAAGTATTGTTGTGGATTTCCTACGGAGCTTAATCATTACTGCTTGAAGCATAAAAGTCGAAGCATTCAAGAGATGATGCGACAATAGTATGCTACAAATCCCGATTTTTAGACAGCTTATAGGATGGTGAGGTTGTTCCAGATTATACTCTTAAAGAAGGATTTTTTATGAAGACAACTAAGTTGTGTGTCACACGACAACTTAGACAAAAAGTGTTGGTTGAATGTCATAATCCACCTTTTTCAGGGCATCGTGGGATTGAGGCTACATTAAAAGCATTTGATACTTACTTCTTTTGGCCTTAACTCAAGGTAGATGTGGACACTTTTGTGCGTACATGCTTGGTATGCCAAAAAATGAAGTATGACAGACATAAAACACCAGGACTATTGCTATCTTTGCCAATTCCAATTCGACCATGGGAGAGTATTGCTATGGACTTTATTTTTTATCTTCCAAAGACATAGGGTGGACATGATGGCATATGGACTGTTGTAGATAGGTTCAGTAAGCAAGCTCATTTTATCCTTGTAAAGAAGACAATTAAAGCAGACCATATGGCAAAGTTGTTCATCACTCATCTCTTTAGATACCATGGGATGCCTTCTTCTATTGTTTCATATAGAGATCCCAGGATGACCAGTCTGTTTTGGCGAGCTTTATGTGAGAATTTGAGAACTACATTCAAGTTTCTCTTCTTCTTTTCATCCACAAACAGAGGAGCAGTCACAGATTACAAATTCAGTTGTGCTGGATTTGTTAAAGTGTTATGTTTCAGACCACAAATCGTTGTGGGACAGATATCTGCCATCGGTGGAGTTCGCCTATAACAACACGGTTCATATGCCGAGAGGGAAGGCCACATTTGAGATTGTTGAAGGTGGCAAGAAAGTTCTGCCTATCTTGTGCACCAAAGATAAGATTTTTGAGGTAGATCGCTTTGTGGAGGATCTTGATACCTCATTTTCCAAGATAAAGGAGGCTTTGCGGAAGTCTCAAGAAAAACACAAAAAGGCAGCCTCTAGGCATCGCAGAGACATGCAGCTTAAAGAGAATGATTGGGTGCTACTCAAGTTTGAGAAAGCACGCCTCAGAAAGGAAAAGGGCAAAGAGAGACTTTATCCATAGCTGAGTATGCGATACTATGGTCGTTTCCAAATGAATGAGCAAATCAATGATGTTACTTTCAGACAAATGAAAAGCCAAAGGTCGGACAAATGAAAAGCCAAAGGTCAGAAAAATGAAAAGCCAAAGGTCGGACAATTGAAAAGCCAAGGGTAAAGGGCACCCAAAAGGCTAGGCTTTTACCTACATAAAGACCTTATATAGGAATCATATGTTTTTGGGCGATCTCTCTCTTTGAGCATTTCTTGAAGACAAAAAGGGCTCAAGTCTTGTGAAGATTAAGAAGGCTTTTGAGCACTTATGACAATAACTTGTATTGGCCATCTTTTACAATATAGCGCTCGTCTTGAGGGCCAACGTGTCTAGGGAAGGAATTCCGCCTTCATGTGTCATGTTTGGTCTCTCTCTCTCTCTCTCTCTCTCTCTCTCTCTCTCTCTCTCTCTCTCTCTCTCTATTTTCAAGTAGAAGTGTTTTCTATTGTGATTCACCTTCTGTGCTTAACGTACATAAAGGTTTCATTCCCGATGGCGTACAGCCATCTATTCACCTCTGAAGTCAACTTTGAAGAAGACACCTATGTTAGCAACACCAACTCAGAGTGTGTATTCAAAGGATGAATTCGACGAAGGAGTAGAAAGGTGAATCAGTCGACTCATGAAGACCAAGAAGCAGCCGAGGAGATAGAGTGGAGCAACAGACTATCCTGGCTACTTGGGTGTTTCCAGTTCATCCTCATCCTCTTCTGACAGCTCAGAGAGTTCTTCCTCCTCTGACTCTAGTGACGAGGACAGAAAGAGCAGGAAGAGGAGAAAGACTTAGAGACATAGCAAAAGCAAGATTAAGGCAAAGAAGAGAAGATCCCACTAGCAATGTCGCAAGTGTTTCGACTGATCAGACGAGGACTTTTCCACCTCTGAAAGTTTAGACTCCGATGAGCATATTTTTCTACGAAAAGGATGTATTTTTATAGAGCCAATCAGTACGGTTTTTTGGAGGATAAGTGCAAGAAGCCAAAGGATTTCAAGGAGGGAGGGCAAGCATTACAATTTGATACTTTTTTTGGTTTTCGAGATACCCACAAGGCCTTCGCTTTCATCGAACAGTTAGATGCAGCTTTTTCGGAGGACGCTACTCAAAGCACTCCAAGGTTAGGAGGGCGGCATCTTATCTTAAGGGAAACGCGCAAACATGGTGGTCTATCTTACTATTATGAAGGGAAGCACCAATGAAGTGGCTACAGTTCAAGCGAGCTTTGACTTCTTCATGGCTCACTAAGGAGTACGAATGTGACATGATCACAGCTTGGAATCATCTGCGGATGACCAAGGAAAACACATTGGACACCTACTGTCAAAGATTCTGGGATACTTTTCTACCGGCCTCTTCTTTCAAAAAGCAACGATTAATGGGGCATGCGCAATGCACGCGAGTACTGTTACGTATCCCATTGATCAACTTTTGATAGCTCGAACCGGAAAAAACTCGAACAACGGTAACAGAAGAAAAGGAAAGGTTCAAAAAAAGAAACCTTCAGGCCCTCAGTTGTCAGCTGAGCAGCGAGTTGAGTACTACAAGGAGAGGAAGTGTTACGGTTGTGGAGAATAGGGGCATGTGCTTACCCCCGGTGTCCCAACAAGGCACCTAGAGGACAGCTAGAGGATAATCCAGAGAGCTCCAGAGCAATAGAGGAGCGTGCAAAGAAAGGCAAGACAAAAGCAGGACTGGTAGCAGGCTTTATGGGGACCGATCATGATCGGATGGATAAAAGTATAGAACTTTGCAGAGCGTGGGGCAAAGTGCTAGACTAGGAAGCCCTTATTTTCTTCGATGGAGGAGCTAAGGCCAATTTCATATCGATCGGCTTGGTGGCTCGACTTTGAATCATGCCAGAGGAAATAGGACCACCGATAGAGGCAGTTCTAGCAGCACCCGGATGGGATATTGCCATTACACTTGTCATTGGAAAACTAAAGTTGCATTGCCAGGGGTATTCAAGGCACGAGACTTCTACATCATGCCTTTGGAAGGGTGTGACGTCCTCTTAGGAATCCCTTGGTTCCACAAGAACAATGCAATAGTCAACTATAGGGCGAGAAAAGCTACTTTGAAGAATGAGGAGGGTAGAAAAGCTTCTTTGAAGAATGAGGAGGGTAAGTTCTCGATGTAAAACTTTAAGGTGAGTCCGTCCCACTTGTATCGGCTTCAACCATTTCAAAATTAATGAAATCTAGTCTGTTTTTTACTCGATCTTCTTAAAAGCGTTGAATGACAATAAAATGTCAAATTTGTCGGACCTAGAGAAGGAACGACAATATTTTTTTTGCGAGCTCAAGCTGACTGTTTCTTTGAAGGCTTAATAGGATAGTTACCTCCTTAGTGCCCTTAAGATCCCACGATTGATTTGATTACTGGCAGTATGCCACCAAACCGGCCACCTTACCGAGTTAGCCGATCCCAAAATGAAGAAATTATGAACCAAGTGAAAGAGCCTTGTGAGAAGGGTCTTATCCAGCCTAGTACTTCACCTTTTTGTTCGCCTATGTTACTGGTCCTAAAGAAAGATAGATCTTGGAGAATGTACATTCACTATAGAGCCCTCAATAAAATCACCATCAAGAACAGATTTCCTATTCCTAGGATCGATGATATACTAGACAGACTTCAGGTTCACTTGTTTGAGGAGAATTGATTTGAAGAGTGGTTATCATCAAATCGGAATTTCTCCTGGGGATGTCTACAAGACATCTTTCGAGACGTCTTTTGGTTTTGTATGAGTATTTGGTGATGCCTTTTGGTCTCATGAATGCTTTTGCTACGTTCAATGGACATGATTTTTAGAGAGTATAGATCATTTGTGGGCACCATTTTCAACGACATAATCGTTTTCTCCAAGAGTGAGGGAGAGCACAGACGCCATCTGTTATAGGTTTTCCAGCTACCGCACTACAGGTTTTCCAAGCACTGCGGTAGCATCGATTGGTAGTAAATGAGAAAAAGAGTGAGTTTTTCTTGCCAAAGATACACTTCTTGGGACATATTGTCTCAATGGAAGGTGTCAAGATGGACCCGGCCAAGGTTGAGACAATTTCTGATTGGCCAGATTTGAAAATGTACATGAAGTTTGAAGCTTTTTGGATTTGTGCTCTTATTATTGGCAATTCATTCGAAAGTTTGTGAAAATAGCTTCTCCATTGCATGTGTTGACCCAAAAAGGGGTACCTTTTTCTTGGGGGGTGTCGAAAATTGTAGCCTTTTGGACTCTCAAGGAAAAGTTGACAACGGGTCCAATGTTGGCTTTGCCAGGCTTGCAAAAGCCCTTTGAGGTCTACTGTGATGCTTGTGGTCGCAATCTAGGAGTAGTCTTGATGCAAGAGGGCCATGTTATAGCTTACAAGAGCAGGATATTCTCACGTTGTCGTGAGGCTCCGCTTCCATGATGGGAAAAAGAGCAAAGGGTTGCAGAAAAAGTCTATTTGAAGCTTACACAATTATTGAGCTGTGACCAGGGCTCGAGAACAAGCAAGGAGATCCAGAAAGTGTATGTTTTATATGGTTATGGAGGCTTAAGCGTAGATATTTCATGCTTGAAGAAAAAGTTTCTACATGTGAAAAAGAAACTTAGATAGAGGAAGACATGTGGTTAGTGGTAAAAAGGAAAGTGTGCAAGGCAACTTGGGTAGAGGAAGACATGTGGTCAGTGGTAAAAAGGAAAGTGTGTGAGAGACTTCACACCTCTACATGAGGGAGGGTGAAAAAGTCTTAGTCTGTAATTTTTTTGTAAAAAAGGCTTTTTGTAAAAACGGGCCGCTTTAAGGACAAGGGAAACGGCGTTTTGAGCGTTTTTGCGTCTCACGCACATGGGATAATTCTGCACCAATTAGGAGATATTTAAGTTGTCGTACGCTGCTATATTAGGGGGGAGAAGCTTTGAGCATTCTAATCCTAAGCCAAGCTTCCATAGCCACTCTAAGCCAAGCTTCCATAGCCACTCTAATCAAAGAAGCCATAACCCAAGTCATAATCTCTTCCATAAGCCATAATTAACCATTTCTCTCTCTCTCTCTCTCTCTCTCTCTCTCTCTCTCTCTCTCTCTCTCTCTCTCTCTCTAAAGCAGCAGAGAAAGAACGAAGGAGAAATATTATCGAGGCACGCTTGGCAGGCCAATTAAGGTAAATGGGAAACCATAACAACATCATCATTATCGACCTCAACATTATCATCATCGAGATAGTTGAAGTGTTATTTTCTCTATTATCATCTGAATTAAGGCAGGTTAAACCAATGTAAGGAGCTTAAACTCCTCAATTAACATTTAATTAAAGCAGCAATATTGTTAATTGTCTGCTTTGGGTAATCAAGCTTCAGAATCTTGTCCAAGCTGTCAGTTTTAACCTTCGTCTACATTGATTGTGTCTGTTGCAACTCTCTTTCTTACACCTCTCATAGCTAGAGGCTCCGCGCCTTCCCGGCTCACCTTTCGAACACAAATCCCTCGACAACGTCTTGAACGGCTTGCACAAATTTATGAGAAGGAGCTTTTGGCAATTATCCATGCTCTTACACAGTGGCGACATTTTCTGCTCAAAGCCAATTTTATTGCGTTCACCGATCATCAAAGTTTGCGCTACTTCTTATCTCAGAAGCAACTTTCAAAAAAACAGATGCGGTGGACTAATATTCAATCACAATTTCACTTCCAAATTGTCCATGTTCAAGGACATAAGAAATTGGTGGCAGACGCGTTGTCACACAAGCCATTGATTTTGGCTATTTCGACGATTCATCATAGAACTTTGAGGATGGGTAGCATAGCATTGAAATTTTTTTTTTCTATCTACCCAAGACTCAGAGTGGGCATGACGGCATTTAGACAGTCATCAACAGATTTAGTAAGCAGGCCTACTTTATTCCGGTAAAGAAGATAGCTAGGCCTGATCATTTGGCGAAACTGTTTGTCTGGCAAATTTTTCGATTACATGGTATGCTTGAGTCTATTGTTTCAAACAAAGACCCCCGATTCACGAGTTTGTTTTGGAGGGGGCAATCTGGGAGAACATTGGCACGTGGTTGCAACTCTCGTCTTCATTCCACCCACAGACTAACTAACAATTTGAGATAGCCAATTCAGTGGTTTTGGACTTGTTGAAGTCATATATTTTGGATCAAAAGGCTCAATGGAAAAAGTATTTACCCTTGGTGGAGTTTGACTACAACAATACGGTTCATACGTCTATGGGGAAGGCACCATTTGAGGTAATGGAGGGTGTTAAGAAGGTTCCACCTTTTCTAAGCACCAAGGATAAGATTTTTGAAGCAGATCAGTACACTCGGGATCTGGACGCTGCTTTTGCTAAGGTGCGTGAGGCTCTTGAGAAGTATCAAGCATGGCATAAGAAGGCAGCAGACAAGCATCAACATTACTTGCAGCTGAAGGAGAATGATTGGGTGCTTTTACTGTTTGGAAAAGCACGCCTACGAAAACGAAAGGGTAAAGAGCGGCTTTTTTTAAAGCTAAGTAATGTAACCTTCAGATTGAAGTTGCCAGATACTTGGAAGATTCACAATGCATTTCATGTGAGTCTGTTGAAACCTTTCAAAGGTGAGGTGCCAGTGGACAGGGAGCCTGAGGAGCAACCTGAAGTCAAAGAGACCAAGGAGATTCTCATTTCAGAACAGATATTGGCTCACAAGGAAAGAAAAGTGAAAGGTAAAGTGACACTTGTATTTAGTCAAGTTTAAGAACTATCCGACCGGCATTGGATGCGAAATGGATGGATGAGCTAGCACATACTCCTCAGATTTTGGAACTTTACCTTGAGGATTTTGGTCTAGCTTCGACTATTCCAAGAGCTCCCGATGATCAGTTGGTTGAATCTGGTGCTGTCGGGACTACACAAGAGAGGGGTTACTCCGCTCCTTTGTCACAGATTACCTAATAAAATAAAGTCACTGATTTCTTTTGTGATTTCATGGATACTGACAGGTTGATAGTATTCTGCCATATTTCTTTATGAAAAGAAGAACTTTGACGAGAATTGAATCTGTTATGTGTGCTCTCTCATGTGTGCATTGTTTGAGTGCATGTTTGAAAGACGAAATGATTGCAACATTTTGGTCTTGTTCACCAGAGAGGTGATGTGGATATGATAGTAACAAGATTTAGTTAATCAAGACATCCACGAGAGATGGGTGAGATCTGGATGTGATTACTAAATACGTTACAATGAATTATGATTCTCATCTAAGATCTCGACGGGGATAGTGATTTGAATGTTCGGTGATTGTTGTCTTTGTGCAAGTGTCAGATATGTGTTGTCTAGTGCTTCGGTAGTTAAGAGTTAGTGTCTACTAAACTAGTTTTCGGGTTATGTTCGTTTTGTAGGCGTAATCGAGGGCAATTACAATTCTTTTAAGAGAGGGGTATGTCCAAAATAAAGTGCTAGGGCTTCTCTGTTGCCAGCTTTTCCATACTTATCTACCAACACAGGACCAACATTCAATGTCGTCCTCTGGACATCCAGCTTTTATGAACTCCACATGAATGTCTTGGCCTTAACAAGCGAATTTTGGTGCTCTCGCAAACTTCTAGAATGGCTACAAAGGTGAAATCCTTCTGTCATACACTAAAACTTGTAAATACCAGTTTCTTCAAGGGAGCCAAGATTTTATAATTTTAGCCGGTTGAAAATACACTGAACCGTGGTTTTTTGTGAAAATTGGTCTCACAGTGCTGTTAGAGCACAAGGCTGCAGCCCATTCGGCTTTGCCATGTGGAGCTACCAATCTACAGTCAATGGGTAACCAAAGGGCTTGCTAAAAACAAATTTTTCTAACTTCGGAAACAAGGGGCACACTCATGCTGAAATTTGAATCATTTGGTGGTATTTACGTCAAAACTTGTCAAATATGACCAATTTTCTTCTTTAAGGCAATCTCTGAATCTAGTTGAGATTTTGAAATCTTAACTGCTTAAAATACACCAGGGTAGAGGATCCAAATGCATTACCTTAGAGCGGAGCCCCCCTACACACAGTTTCCTTTTTTGTTAACAACACAGCAGATGGCCTGCAGGGGGAGGTGCTTATTTCCTTCCAAATATTAGCCATGAAACATGGTCGGGCAAGGGCCGCATACCATGGAGTCGGAGCCACATGTACTAGGAACAACAAAGAAACTTGTAGCAACAAGCTAGGAACCTCCTCCTTGGGTGACCGACCCCAGGAGGAGGATGCACTCAAGTGTTCAATGGCAGGTGAGCTCAAGGTGTCTGGACCCAACACGGGGATTTGAACGCACAACTCATAGGTTGTGAAGCCAAAGCCTTATCGTTAGATCAAATGCATTACCTTAGAGCGGAGCTCGCCTACACAATTAAAGTGTTTTAGTCATATTAAAATTGAAAAAGTAGTCTTGACATCGACATGATCACCAGCATCATGAAGACTCAATTTCAAACCTGTTTTCATGGGAGTGGCAATAAGTTTGCAGCCCTCAAGTCCAAAATTACATAGCAATGTCTCTATGTAGCTTGTTTGGCACAAGGCAATACCACCATCACTCTGCTTAAATTGTATTCCCAAGTAATGATGCAACAGCCCCAAATCTTTCATCTTGAAAGTAGCATTCAGATCAGCCTTAAATTCAGCAATATGTGTTTTGTTTAGTCCAGTGATCAGCAAATCATCAACATGAAGGACGACGATGAGAAGTACATCACCCTCACGCTTAACATACAAAGTGCTTTTTGTTGGATTGTTATGAAAGCCCGTTTAAACAAATGAGTGTCAGCTTTTTCATACCAAGTATGAGGAGACTGCTTCAACCCATACAAAGCTTTCTTACATTTGCACACTTTATCTTCTTGTCCTTTTATGACAAAACCACGAGGTTGCGTTACATAAACTTCCTCAAATATATCACCATTCAAGAAAGCAATAACAATGTCTGATTGATGTACATCCATGAGCTCAGCGCCAATGCACATAAACTTCCTCAAATATATCACCATTCAAGAAAGCAGTAACAATGTCTGATTGATGTACATCCCAACCAAATGAGCTGCCAATGCGCATTAAAAACCCACAGTAGTCATATGACAAGTGGGAGCAAAAGTCTCTTCATAATCTATACCTTTCTGTTGTGCATAACCTATTGCAATAAGTCGAGCCTTATAGCGATGAATCTCACCATCCGGCTTACGTTTTAACTTGTAAACCCACTTTGTACAAATGGCCTTTTTGCCAAGAGGCAAATGACATAAAGTCCAATGTGTCATTTTCTCTAAGTGCATCATATTTTGATTGTATGGCAGCCATCCCAATTTTCAAAATTGTGTGCTTCATCAAAAGATAGAGATTCCGCTACATCACATAAACAAGGAAAAAGCGACATGTTTTTTTATTCAGCAACACTATTTTGTTGAGATGTATACAACATTGTACATTGGTGTTTCATCCCACGACTAGCCACAAATATATTAAACTCATGAGGCATATACTCCCCCTCAATCTGAATGGAGGGTGCCCATAGTACATTTAGAGACATTTTCAACCATAGCCAGAAATTTCTTGAAGCACATAAACACTTTGGACTAAGTTTTAAGTGGATACACCCATGCATGCCTAGAGTCATCATCAATGAAAGTCACGAAGTAGAGGTAATTGCCCAAGGACGGAGTTCGCATAGGCCCACAAACATCACTATGCACAAGTTACAATCTGCATGTAGCACTAGCTGAACCATCCTTTGGAGACTTCAAACGCTTCATCTTACCCAAAATAGAGCCTTCACAAACATGCTTCACAGGTGCTTCAAGAGGCGGCAAAGAAGCAACCATATCAGATTTTTGCAAACGCAACAAACTGATAAAATTTAGATGCCCAAACGTGCATGCCAAAGTTTTGTATCTGAATCAGCCTTTGAATCCACAAATTTGTAAAGTTCTGACCACACTTGTCATACAAAGTGAGTTTATATAGGCCACGGTACAAAATGCCAAATGCAACAATTTCATCACCAAACTGAGATCATGAAGTGTACATCTGTCATCCACAAATTTCACAAGACCAAGTCTAGCAAGTGCAGATACAAATAAAAGGTTCTTTTTTATCCTAGGTACATAAAATTAATCAACAAGTGGGAAAGAAGTGTCATTCGCATCAGTCAGCACAATCTTTCCAACTCCTTGGACCGGATAAGAGACATTGTTGGATAAAGTGATTATATTCCCATAAGGGACAGCCTCGAGAGAGTAAACAAGTCTCGATGTGAGGTAATGTGATTCGTAGCACCAGTATCAAAGTACCAAACATATGAATCTACAACAATTGACATACAAGCATCACAGATAGAAGGATCATAAGTGCACTCTGCACTAAATTCCCACTCTACATCTACATCAACATCACAATCTCCTTTCACAGAAGACTCTATAATCGTTGCACTTGTAGTGGAACCAGTCTCTTTCTTCTTGGCCTCTTTTGCCTTCAATCTAGGACACTGGTTAATCAAGTGATTATTGGCCTTGTAATAATGGCAACAAATCTTCTTCTTGCCCTTTTCACCAAAATTTCCAGATGAGGTGTTGCTAGCAGAAGCATTAGAAACAGGTGATTTGCCACCCAGTGAAGGACCATGAGAAGTGGTTACATTGTTGTTATCACCTTTTCTTTGAGCAGCAATAAAATCCTGTTCAACTACATGTTGTTTAGCCCTGTTCTTCTTGAAAGTGACTCTTACAAGAGCAATGTGCATAATGCATCAAACTTGACAACATCATGATTTCCTTGGGTCATAAGTCTCCAAGTACTAGCAAAAGCCTTGTAACAATCTGGCAAAGCATTAAGAACAGTCTGCACAAGAAAACTCTCAAAAATGACTTCGCCTATAGAAATAAGTTGCTTATTTATATCCTTGATACTAGCAAGGAAAGTGGTCATGTCATCTTTCTCATGCATAATCTTCGACTCAAGCTCTTTACACAACAATGCAATTTTAGTCTCATTCTGACTTGCATAAAGACCAGCCAAAATATCCCAAGCTTGTTTAGCTTATTTAGGTGAGCGAATATGAGGAGTAATAGTGCGCTTCACAGACAATGCAATCAATACATGAGCCTGTGCATCTCTTAACATCCTAACGAGTCTGCTCAGCCGTAGGCAAAATAGCTCTAACTGCAACAATCTTGCCACCAAAACGTGCAACATCCTCAACAAGGCCTCTATCCACAAAATCCAAACGTACATCAATACCCTGCACAGCATTCCAAACGCCCTTTGACACAAGAACATGTTTCATCATGTAAGTCCACATTGGGTAATTGTCCCCATCTAGTTTATCCTCAGCAGTGAACATCTTGAATACATCTATGTTGTTGTCAGCCATGTTGGCAAGTGTTTGTACTTGATGTGAAAACTGTCTGCAAAGAGGAGAAACTAGGCGGCACTGACACGTGTTATATAGCACAATCTAAAGAAGAGTCAAGGGACTTATTATGCAAAAAATTACACTGACAATTTTTTTTCACAAAAGCATAAAATTGTTTGCACAGTACTACTTGTAGTGAAAATGAAGGTCGAATGAGTCCGAATGGACTTGTTGACGCTCACCAAAGCTCAGCCAAATCGGAGAAAGCGAGAAGGTGGCTATTGGCGATGTTGACGACTATGCCCAGGAGGACGCAACCTGCTTTGATACCAATTGTTGGAAATACGGTTGAAGGGAAACACACACAACTTAGAGAGGATGAAGAAGCTCAAGGCACACAACAGAGAGTAGTATTTCTTAGTGCACAATGGAAAGATAAATTAGCCCTAGAGTGATGGGCGTATATACAATGCACAGGGATTAAACCTCCTAATGAGGAAAAGAACGCCCCGGTCGTCCTAATTGTGTTCACACACATTACTACCACATATATATGGTAACACAAATAGGTATATTTTCGTGGGATTACATTAACCCTTTATCACTACCACACCTTTGGTCAATAAAAGCCACAAGAACCCTGGGCGGTGGGATGAATGTGGAGTGCAGAGGTGACACATCCTAGGGACTAAGTATCACCCTTTACATGAGGGCTCAATGGTCATTTGACAGATCATTAAGATTTTCTAGGGACAATCTAATTTTGAATGTAATCTCAATGTGAACTAAGTTTTTGTAAACTCATTGGGAACTAAATCTAAATTGTGTGTGTGATGTGAACACGAGTTATTTTGTAGATTGTGTGTGAACAATGTCAAGGTATTATCCTTTATGATCGTGTTATTACGCCTATTTATGAGAAGATGCACGTTAGTGTACAAGGGGGTCCCAAAGTGTGGGTTGTGGTTGTAAAGCTTTAGACTCTAGGGACTCATTGCACCATATTTTGTTATCCTTGTTCTCAAAACGGATGGCCCACATTCCTCGATGATCGTGGGTCATCAATCCTCCTGAAAGGGGGATGGTATTGGTTAAACCGAAGACAAATGCAAACTACCGTTGTTAGTAATTAGCTTAGGGGCTAAAACATTGAAATATGACAAATATTGAAAGAGGATGTTAGCATTAATGCTTGAAGAGGAGGTCGTTGCCTTGAGTGTAAGAAGCTCTCTCGTGGTCAAGACATTTTATTCTATGTATTAGTCTTAACTACCTACATTTTAATGTTCCCTTTGGATATATGCAACCACATGGTCAAATTAATGCTCGTTCTTTTTTCTTGTAAAAACCAAGTTTGTGCTTTTCTTGATTGGATGCTATACTAGTAAGAGGTGTGTTGCAAAACTAACAAATAGCATGTTAGGTAACCTCATTAGCTTAACCATAAACACAGACTGATGATTTCTTTTGTTGGCTAAACAGCTAAAACATTCTTGGTTGAGAATATTTGCGCATATGAAAAAACTAGAATTGTATGATTTAGGGTGTTTGCATTGATGCTTGAACGGGATGTTGTAGACGCATGATTAAGAAGATTTTTCATGGTCAAAGTAATTTAACTTAGGTCACTATAAAAAATACCACTTGAAATTGGTCTACTTTGAGTTGTGGCAAAAGGGGCATCTCAACAATGTTATGTCCAAGAATTGTGTAAGGCTTTTTGTATGGCCAACAACAAGCCAATCTCTACTCCCATGGGTATGCCTACAAGCCACAAATTGTATCTCTAAATAGCAATACTATGCAAACCTATCCATAAACATTGAAATGTCCCTTTGTTCGAGATAATTTACTTTGAGGGAGATTCTTGTATGCCTTGATGTCATTTGTGGTTGTATTTTACCACATGGTCAAATTGGCATCCCTTGAAATTAGTCCTACAAAAGTCAATGCATGGCATTACAATCACAACAATTTGAAGGGGAAGAATATGAATATATACAATTAAATGAGAAATTATTTGTAGTGATTGAATATAGAAATTTGTGCAAACTTGTGGGTTTAAGCTGGTCTAGTGTATTTTGTTTGTATCTTCATATAATTGCTTGTCATTTGAAAAAAAAAATGTTACTTTGACTAAGCTATCTACAACTGTTCATGCATCATACTTGACGATGGTAGAGCCTATTCATACAAATTTACAATTGATGTGCCCTCGCTAAGGAATGCTACACTACTATGTGCTATCCTCGTTCTCAATGGCCTTCTCTTGCAACATTGTTTTGCAAAATCAACAAAGCTTTAAAGCTTTCATATAGAAAAGCAATGGATCGTACTTTGACCAGGATGCATGATGTTTCTCAAAGCCTTATTTGCACAATTTTATATAGGAGTTTGGCCCATAGCATTACATGAGAATGTCATGGAAGTGATGAGTGCTTGGAGAAACATGCCAAAAGGAAGCAATGTCACATGTATCCACTATAGACCATATATAGGCCACACAAGATGGGAGTAGATGAAATTTTCAAGCCTCTAGAGTATATGTGGAATCAATATGGATTTGTTTGTGAACGTAGCTAGAGTCCTTACAAAGAAAATCTAAACCTTATCGAGAAGATGTTATAGGATGGAAGAAATAATTAGTCTTCGAATAGTTTGTGCTTCAAGGAACATGCCATATGTTGCTTTGCAAATACAGTTGACTACTAACTTAGATACATCTTATGCTAAATGCAAGAGAAAACATTGACATTATGTAAGCACAGAAGCTGGAGATACTTTGGATGGGAAAGCAAATTGTTTCGGAGGACGTGGATACTCTTCTTTTATCCTAGTCCCCACCTTCATCATTTGGTTTATATTTTGCTTCATTACTAGTACAGATATTACATGGAAGGAGATAGTCCCTATGGGGGTAGTTTTCAATCCCAATTACTACATGGAATTTGCCTTCAACAAAGGCTCTATTTGGTACATTTATCACAGGAGTTTCCGTAGAAGACACAAGGTTGGCTAGAAGGATGGGTTGGAAGTCCAATCACTATGATGAGAAGGTAGAGGATTTTAACGTTGTAGGAAACTATCCCAAGAGACCTCAAAGATCTGTGAGAGAGAGAGAGAGAGAGAGAGAGAGAGAGAGAGAGAGAGAGGAGCATTATTATTGGCTTCTAGAGCCTGAAGTCGCCCTATGAGACAGATCAATATACATGAGGCTCTACTCTGGCTATTCAAATAACAAGGACAAAAGAGTATCGACTCCTTGAGCAAGCTCTCTTTTGTTACCTGTTATGACGACATTTGAATGCATTAATACTCATCTACAGCAAACATCAAAACATTGATTCCTGTGCAGTTTCATGCAAGCCAACAAGAGATATTCTGACATAACCAAAGCAGGAACTAGTTCACTTTGATGGTTGCAAGACCCTTTGGCGTGTGGTCGGTCTTTTGACACCTTCCTTGTTTGTTGGTCCCAGCATGGCTATCTGTAAACTTGTGGAATAGCTAGGTCGGGGTCTTCCTTTATAGGCAAGTCTTCCAATTACAAATCCCTTAAGGCTTAGGTAAGGCAAAACTGGAAGACAAAGCTATAAAATAAATCATTAAAATGACTTATGAAATAAACTTCGCTTCCGCTAAGTTCTAGGTGAAACTGACGCACATCTATCCACCCGTTCATTAAAATGTGGACATGACTAAATTAACCCCTCTTTTTCGATAAATCAACGGGTATTTTTCCAAAGGGATTTACAAAACCCTTCTTGTTAATGTACCGATCTCTATTAAAATGCATAAAATTTGAAAAATAAAAAACCCCTCCTTTTGAACAACAGATCCCCAACAAATTATTTTGTCACAGTTTCGATGCCCTAACACCTACTTTGCAATGTCCCATCTTGGTTGGTCTTTCAAAGGCTTTTGATTTCTTCCCATACGCCCTACTTTCCTGATGTTTTGTGCACTCACTTTGTTCTTGTTTTCAAAGTGCTTTCAGTGTTCCAACCGTCTGAAACATGTGGACTTTGATCTCTTCTACCTTGCTGGGTTGTATGACAAGTCCCTTTCATTATTCAATATTTTGTTTTTTCCTTTGGGGGTCCATTATTAAGAAGCCCCCCCACCCCCAAACCCAAACCCAAACCCCAAAATATATATATATGTGTGTGTGTGTGTATAGGGTACTTAAAACCCTTTTGCTAAAATGTTGACATGAATAGATTGACCCCTCTTTTTTTATGAATCAACGGGTTTTTTTTTCAAATGGATTTACATAACCCCTCTTGTTAATGTATCTCTATCAAATTGCTTAAATTTTGAAAAACAAAAAGAACCCTCCTATTGAACTCATGTGGTATGGCAACATGATTATACAATGGCACCCCCCCCTCCCCCCCCCCCCCCCCCAACAAGGGTTTTTTCTTTTTATACCATATTTTCCCTTTCCGGGGGGGGAGGGGGGCTCCGAGTCTCTCCCAATCTTCTACGGCGGATCCCTCCTTCCGCATGCCTCCCTTGTCAAGTTCAGCTTGGTTGAGCTTCTCCTATGGCAGGCTTTTGAGCAAGTGGAGCATTTTGCCACAAGATTCTTTTCTCCTTGCGTTGCGGTTCAAGGAGCAGATCTTCTAGAACCTCTGAAGAGTTCCCTCTCTATTTCCACTTAGTAGGCCGCCACGGCACGTTTTATTCTCTTTAGCAAAGGTGGTTTCACCTTGCAATTTTGTTCAGCTTTCTCAGTTTTTGGCCACTGGACATTTGCATAAAATCTAGCCAGAAAGAGGGAATAGAAAGAGCACAAGCCTTGCTATTTTAATGTCCACTGTACACTGGCTCTAAAAAGCTCCACATCATCACTACCTTTCTCTCAGAAGGCAGTGCCAACAAAGAATATGTATACATGCTATCTGGATTAGACGATTTTACAATATATATCATCCTTGTCTACTCGATTATGTTTATTGACTTCACTAGCTTGTTTGCCAATCAACAGTCCGCCATCAAATCTTGGTCACCTGATTTGTCAAATTCACTACTCGAATCTACTTTCATGCTTCGGCTCATGCCTTCTTCAATTTTCTTCTGTTCTTCCAATTTCTTCTTCTGAATCCAGTTAGATAGAACAGGCATACCAGCGAGACCCAAGACAGCCTTGTGCGCTTGTGACATCGCCTGCCTTGTAGTTTCAGCTGCATTAGCTACTACCGGCCTAACGGCCTCCACAGGCACGCTTGCATGCTCCTGCAGTATTGCTGCCCAAAAATTTAAAACAAAATGCATTAGTCCTACAAAAAGTGTTGTATGAACACCACATGATCAAAGAAAATCCCAAATTCACCTACATTTAAGCAAGTGCAAGTTATTAACTCATTTTACTAGGTAGTCATCCACCAGACAAGATCAGCTTTTACTTTTCACTTTTTTGGGCTAGAGCCGGTCGGGCTAGAGGCAGCAAGGGGCAAAGAGTCTCAAGCCGTCGGCTTGCCCCCCTTGGAGTGTCACCTGGAGGCTCCAAGGGGGGCAAGCAGGATGCCAAAGGCTCTTTTCCCCTTGCCGGCTATGCTTCCATGCCCAATGGGGGTGTAGTTAAACGAACATAGCAGGCCATATTGATCTTAATATAGATAACATCATCCTATTTCAAAAAAAAAAATCCTTCTTCCTATCAAAACTTGAATGTGTTAAGCCATGCATGCCACATCTCCCACATTACAACCTAGATACACTCCCGTCAGCTCTCATTATAAAACATCTTCGAACATACACAATGTCTGAGACGCAGCCGCTGATCCCATTCTCCGGATTCCCACCTCAGCTGCACGTACAGCTCGAGCAGAACTCCTTACACTTTCAGAAATCTCCTGGCTATAAAACAAAATGTAAGATCGGACAGAATGCTTTTAAGAGGTTGTCCACAATGTGAGTATCAAACTAAACTCATGCACAAACTAACGCCTGCCTATACCTCAAATCGCTCAACTCCAGCGTGAGATCACTGATCTCCATCCCAGATAGCCTTACAGCAGCCATGGTTCCTGGCAACTCTTCGCGTGCAGTATCTGCCAACCTTTCTAATGCCACTGCTGCCCTTCTCATTGCCTGGAAATCCACAGAATATCCTCATAAGAGATACGGCCAGTAAAACATCTTCTCTTCAGCATTTTCTTCCACTGTCGAAACCCTTGTTTTCTAAAAATCTCACCAAATGGTACTAAATCACATTCACAAATATACACTCAGCAACATCACTTAGTACCAGGAAAAAAGGCTCGCTTTAAGTACACTGACATTTAAAGTTGGAATGGCTGTTGCAACCAGCGCAATAAAAGCTCCACAAGCCTGCAAATGTCAGTAAGTTCCATCACCACATTTGTCAAAATTGAATATGATCTTTTCAATTAAAAGAACAAGGCAAGCTCCAAAAACAGAACACTTCATCTGTGAGACAGACTACAATGGATCCTATTCAAAACCCCTACATGAAGCCAACTTTTATTTACACAAAACAAGAAGCCATCACTCTATCACTAACAGATCCACTCATCACAAATAGGTCATACCATGTCTGACATACTCTTATTTGTAAATCTTGTTGATAGAATTTACAAGTGGGAAACCTCAAAGCAAGGAAAACCCACGAAAAAGAAGAGATACAAAAAGCAGAGGACCATGAGGCTCTGAAGGCTAGAAACAGTCAAAATAAATCCTGCAGGCATCAAGAGTGATGTCCCCAGTATCATGAGCGAAATGCAACGCTTGACCAAGCGACAATTTGAAATAGGGAAAGGGATCAACATCAGTGCCTTGAAACATTAATGAGTTCCTATGGTGCCACATAGCCCACAGAACCCAAAATCTGACCCAAGTAAAGAACATTGTAAACCGAGATTGCGGAGACTAGAGCACCCCACAAAGCCAAAATTGTCTGTGAAAAATGCCGGAAGGAAAACGCAGCCGAAGAGCAGCCAACACTTGTCGAATGAAAGCTCTGGAGCAGTGACAACCCCACAATAGATGTGGCACAGTCTCGCCGGATTAAGGCATCTGAGGCAGCGAGAAGGCGCAATATGCCGTGCATGTAATACACTGCCAACAGGTAGGGCTCCCACCAAGCAGCGCCACAAGAAAATAAGTTCCTTCAAAGGTAGATGACTCTGCCAAATGCTGGACAATGTTCGTTGCCACCACAAGGATGACTCGGAGAGTGACCACAGCTAATTACCATGATGCACAATCCACACATCAGATTGCAGGAGGGCATAAACATTGCCAGCTGAAATGCAATCCAATCTGGTAGAAGCAAGGTTCCAATCAGAGAAGCGAGAGTCCATATCCAAAGGAGAAATGGGCGAGTGATCACCAAGCATCCTTTGAATTTCCTACCAGAAAGGAGAATAGTGGAGACCTAACCGAAAACGGACATTGCATGAGCGAACAAAAGAACACGATCCATGTCATCCACCACCTGATGCACTTGGCAAATTCCTTTTTGGGAAAGAAAATACGCTTGACGAGGAGACCGCTGAACCAATGTGGAAGAGAAGGCCCTGCTCCAATGCAAACTCTCCAAACCATGTCAGACATACATGAAACCATCCCAAAAGAGAAGATTTAATGTCTGAACATTCTTGATAAGTTCCACTCTCAAGGCATACACTAAAGGGAACATGCACGCTGCATAGTCCTCTCTCATTGTCGTTATATGCTGGTGATATTGTGTTGATCTTTGACTCACCGGAGGGTATGCAACGACATTTAGATGCATTATAGAGATTTGCGACGCATAGTGGATTGTCTGTAAACCTTAGTAAAACCAAGGTTATGGTGTTCAACGCCACACCACAGTGGATCAGGAGATCAGCACCTACATTCACTTATGGTCAGGAGACTATCGAGTACACAGATGCATACACTTATCTTGGGGTAGTCTTCGTTGGGCCGAGGTTCCAATAACCCCAAACAAAGCTCTGGCTTCTATGGGGTTCAGGTTTGGAGATCCTCTGTGGGTCAGAATGGATGGAGACATATGGAGAGGCCCGTGTAAGAGACAGCGATGGTGCATCAAGGGAGTACTGGAAGGAAGGCAAGCTGTCCATGCTGAAGCCATGTATCTGGAACCATAATGACATTTGTGCATACTAGCATGATGTGTCCCCCTGTAAAGCTAACTGTTTGGAGGACTCAAGGGCCAATCTGGCATATTATCTCTGGTAGTATCCCATAAGCCGTGCATAAAGGAAACTGATCTGGTAAGCACCTCTATCTCCATAGGGGGGCTGCTAACTCTGTTCTAATGATCTCGTGTGGCATGGAGGCCTTGGCTCTAATCAGCCGAGAGATCATAGATACCAAGGGTGGAGATTACTAGACTCATTCGCCATGACCTGACCAGTTGGACACCAGGAGGACGTGGATAGAACCAACACAGAAGTTGGACACAAAGATGGCGTTCTATAGAGAGCATCTTCTCCAACTCACAGGGGATGGGTTTGTGATTCGACCTAGCTATATGGATACACATCTATCCCATGGGTTACAGTGTGCCATTGGTCAAATACAGACATCTTCGCACCAGCTTGGGATTGAAAATGGTAGATTCAAAGGGATACCAACAACTAGCAGGATATGCTGCCTATGCCATATAGAGCCAGACACGAAGATGCATTATACATGTCAGTGCATAGTGTATTACCAGATACGGTGTCATTCCCCTCCACCGGCTTAGGGCTATCACATCAATCGAGATTTGGGGCGCATATGCAACATCTCTTTACACAATTCCAAGACAACAGTCTCTACCTGACCCTCCGGAGCCATGCTCAGAAACATACACTTTCTTTACCAATGAGATGGTAAAGAAAGCCATTGACAAGATGAAGACCAGGAGAGCATATGATCATGATGGATTGATGGCGAAGCACTTTATACATGTTATAGATATGCTTGCAAAGCTTCTTGTAGTAATGTTCAACTGAGCCATGTGTGAGGGTTTTCCGGATACTCGGAGCATGTCTACTATTGTGCCTTCTTCAAAGCAAGAGACCCATGAATTACCGTACTATCATGATTGGGGACACACTAGCTAGGTTGTATGCATCCATTCAGCAGCCGTTGTGTAGATGGGCAAAGAGAGCACGCATTTGGGCATCAGGCAAGGCAGGTATTAGGATGGACTTTTCAACTCTTGATCATATATTGACACTTAGACTGTTATTGAGGAAAACACATCACATGGTAAGAGGATTTACTGTACCTTTGTGGATTTTCGCAAAGCATTTGATACGGTTCCTAGAGCTCGACTTGTAACAGACTTGGTCACTCCAAGTCGAGATTCTACCGCGACACCACAAGAATTCACTTCAAAACAGATCACAGTTCACAATTGATTCGACACTGGCCTGCGGCGGAGTTCCATGCCTAGAAATATTGGCCCCAAAGACTGGCGCCCCTTTTGGTATTTCTTTTTATATTAATCTGTTGCAAAAGTACAAGCGAGTGGGAGGCTCACTCTCAGACTCTGCGCCCAGATGCTCTGAGATGTGGGAAGCCTGCCCACTTATTTAAAGGTTTACAAGGGATGCCAAAAGCAACGCCCAAAAGCTTCAGAATCAAAAGCTGTCTCTCTCTCTCAAGCTCTGTCTCTTGAGAGAAATCAAGCAAAAGCTCTCTCTCTCTCTCAAGCTCTATCTCTTGAGAGAAATAAAGCAAAAGCTCTCTCTCTCTCTCTCTCTCTCTCTCTCTCTCTCTCTCTCTCTCTCTCTCAAATTGCGTAGCCAAAATAAAGCAAGGCCACGCAAAAAGCTGCCAGTTTTCCGTACGCAAAATCTGCCACGTCAGCAGTACGAAATTCCGTGATATGCGCCGCAATTTGCGGGCCTGTCCATACGGTGCCTGCCACGTCCGCATCACAGCGGGTGGGGGTTCTTGCAAGAGAGGATGTGTGTGTGTGTGTGTATTGGCCAGCCAGCAACCACGTCACCAGTTTGTGACATACCCCCCTCTTGAAAGCATTGTAATCGCCCTCAATTATGCCTGCAAAACAGACAAAAGCCATAAACTATCTTAGCAGACACAGACTGTTAGTACCGACGCACTAGGAACACACATCTAGCACATGTACCAATCCACAGTCACATTACACAACATCACTAGACATCACATGATAAATCACATTCAGCATTCATTCAGATCTCAAACCATGATTTATCGGCAATGCAATTAGCAATCACATCTAGATTTACTCAGAACCTCATAGATGCCCGATTGACTAATCCCTAATGCAACCATGTCTATCGAGATCATTCAGACCAAAATGCTACAGTCATTTCGTCTATCAGTTCCTGTACTTAAACAAGTCAAGAACGAATCAGTTTCATATTATCCGGAATTCCATTTCATAAAGTCATACAACTCAATTCAAGGTTCCATTTGGAGTAGACTATGCCAAACCAAAAGCTTCAAGGTAAAGTTTCACAATCTCAGGAGTATATGCTAGGTCCTCTATAACCGGCCTATACAACGTAGAGGGCGGTACTATTTCAATTACCTGTTAACTTTACACAGAGCACTGAGAAGGGAAGAGAACACAGTTGCGTCCAGCGACTAGAATGTCACTACGCACACGAGACCGACACCCTGTAGGCCCCAAAGACTGGCGCCCCTTTCGGTATTTCTTTATTCAAATTAAAGTAGACGATCCGACCACTTCGCACAAGCTTTCACAAAGCTGTCCAAACCTGGCGAGGGCTGAAAACGCAGGTTTTTGACCGGATTTCGACAACATAACGGCGCAAAAACCCCTGTAGGTCAAAAACACCTGTCTAGGACGGATTCCCTCGATATTTGGAAGCTTTCTGGTGAGCTGTCACAGAAATTCAGCGGGCTGTAATTCTCTGTTTTTCACTGCCGGGAGCCCCAAAGCCTGTACACGCATCCCAAGGCTCTCACAAGGCTCCCCCGATGTTCCCTTGCAGTTTAGGTGCGAAACCGTAAACCTACAGAAAAACACAGCAGGCTGTAATTCCCTGTTTCGGATCGTTTTTAGCAGAGCGAACACGCCTACGCGTGTCCCAAGGGCTCCCGCACGCAATGGGACAGTTCCCCTGTGAATTGGACGAGTTTTCACGCGAGAAAACTCTCCAAACTCGCAATCTTTCGTGATGGAACTGTGCGTACCTGTGGGGGATTAGCAATTAGCTAATCCGGTTCCTGTTCAGAAGGCTCTTGCCTTGGCAAACACGCATAAACCCCCAGAACTGTACATAGGTCAAATGAGAAGCCCACTAGTGGGGCATAACATACTGTACGTAGGGGAGAAAGAGAGTAGTATGTAGCGTGCGGGGCATCACTCCCGTCACCATACTGTGCATAGAGGGCAAGGTAAGCATTCCATAGCTTCTATACCTGCTACAATCCACCTGAGGCTGAAAATGGCGTCCCCTTTGTTGATATGCAGCTCGTTTTTGCCTCCCAGAGTGGCAGAATCGCTCACAGGCTGACACGTCGCCCAGTTTCCGAGTTTGGGCTTTCCCTGCTAAAAATATCTCAACTGGTACGTCAGTTGACTTGGCAGCAGAGCAATAAAATGTTCCCCTTGTCATTCCAGAGCTAATGACGTGAGCACATTTTCCGGTCAAAAATAGCAGTTCCCTAAATTTTAGGAGATGCTTCCATGGCGTCCCTATCGGTGTCCTGACCATCATTGAAGACTACCATTTGACCACCATCTACAATGTGGGTTAATTTATTGGCCCCTTTCAACTTATAAAGTTGCAGTGACTTGACGAGTGGCCCAAATTCCAGTTTGGCGCACACGAGCTTCCATACTCATCAGAATTCAGTGCTAACTGGCCCGGGCAGTCCCTGTCTAACGGACCTAGATCCCCGATGTGAGAAACTCATTTGGCTGCAACCGTTTCACACTGGCCATGCAATGTCCACTTGCACCTTTTCAAGGGTCACGGGACAAACAAGTAAAAATAAAATAAATATATCTAATACTTATTTACGGAAGGCAACAGGAAAAATACACCTCCTGGTGACACACCCCACCCTTGAAATATTGCAAGCGACCTCGCTTGCATGCCAATAATACATGCAGATATCTCCTGATATCACATATATTCTATGATGGGAATCCAAGATATACATGCTTCCAGAAATGTAGCGTTGGACGATTAAACAATCCCACCAACCTGGCTACGACACATATATCAAGCATAGAAGTCTTCTAGTGTACTCTTGAGCACAAACTTCTCTAGCTAAATTCTGTATGGAAAGAGTAGATACAATTGCTTAACTACTCTCTTGAGCATCATGAACCATGCTCTTGCCTTGCTCCAAAAAGGATGCATCAAGTCACTGTGGGTTCCATTTGAAAGGCTTCAAGATACAATTGCAGTAGCTGAGGTGAATCAAGCAATTCAGACTCTTGCATCCATTTGGCATCTAATGATGGATAGTTCTTGAACTTCACCAAATAGCGTCTTGCAACCTTTCCTCTAACCTTTCTTTCTTTATGTGCCAATATCTGTTCAGGAACAAGGATTTCATCCAATTCTTCCACTTCGGGTTGTTCCTCATCAAGCATATTCTCTGGCACATCACCAACAAAGGGCCTTAGAAGGCTGACATGAAAAGCATTATGTATTTTCCAGCCTTCTGGTAGCTTTAACCTGTAAGCTACATCGCTGATCTTTTCTGAAATCTGAAAAGGACCATAATATCGCATACTCAGCTTAAGAAACAAGCGTTCCTTGCCTTTCCTTTTCCTTAACCTGGCCTTTTCAAAGCGCAAAAGTACCCAATCACCAAGTGAAAATACAAGTTCACGACGGTGACGATCAGCAGCTTTCTTTTGCTTAGCCTGAGTCTTCTCAAGAGCAATCTTTATCTTCCTGTATGTTTCATCCATATCTTGCACATACTTGTTTGCCTCAAATATCTTGTCCTTAGTCTGCAAAATGGGTGGGACTTTCTTTCCTCCTTCCACTATCTCAAATGGTGCCTTACCTGTTGATGTATGCACAGTGTTATTGTAAGCATATTCAACCAATGGGAGATGGTGTTCCCAAGTTGCCTTGTGCTCTGAGACATAACATTTGAGTAGGTCCAAGACAGTAGAATTTGCCTCTTCTAACTGTCCATCAGTTTGCGGATGAAACGAAGAAGAGAACTTGAGCGTAGTGCCCATGTTCTCAAACAATGCCTTCCAGAAAAGACTCGTCATACGTGGATCCCTGTCACTGACAATTGACTGAGGCATCCCATGATATTTAAAGATATTGCTCATGAATATCTTGACCATGTGTTTTGGCTTTATCTTCTTCCTCACAGGAATGAAATGGGCTTGCTTACTGAACCTACAAATGATAGTCCAAATCCCATGATTTCCTGTTTGCGTCCTTGGAAGATCAAAGATAAAGTCCATTGCTATACTTTCCCATGGCCTATCAGGGATCGGCAATGGCTGCAACAATCCCGGTTGCTTTTGTCTGTCAAATTTGACTTTTTGGCATACTAAGCATGATCTTACAAATGTGTCAACATCTTGACGCAAAGTTGGCCAATAGAAGAATGCCTCAACCCCTTTCACTGTCGCATCAATTCCACGATGCCCAGCATAACGTGGAGCATGACTTTCCATCAAAATCTTTGGCCGTAATTGTTTAGTAACGCATAACTTTCCATGCATCATGAGAAAGTCATTCTTAAGCATATATTGCTCATGATGTTGCCCATCAACAAGCTGGTCATAGATCCTTGCAAAATCTGAATCTTCAGCATATTGTGTCTTCATTTCGTCTAGTTCACAATGGTACGGAATTGACACTGCTGAAATTTGGGGCTTTCGTGACAACGCATCAGCCACCACGTTCTTTTTCCCTTGCACATGCACAATCTGAAAATGGAACATTGACAAGATGTTTGCCCATTGCATGTGCTTCTCGGACAACTTCGTCTGTGTAAGAAAATATCGCAAGGTTTGATGATCCGTTTGGACAACAAAATCAGCCCCTAGCAAATAGTGTTTCCAACTAGTGAGAGCATGAATTACTGCGAGCAATTCTTTCTCATAGACTTGCAAGTTCCTTTCAGAATTCTGCTCTCATATGCAACTACTCGGCCATTCTGCATCAGAACTGCACCAAGACTATGGCCACACGCATCACATTGAGCCACAAAAGGTTTAGAAAGATCTGGCAAAATAATTACCGGATCTGAAGTCAGCTTCTCTTTCAAGTGTTTGAACGCTAAAATTTCCTTGGTTGTCCACTTGAAAGTAACTCCTTTTCCTTGCAGTGCATGGAGTGGAGAAGCAATCTCAGCAAAATTTCGGATGAACCTCCTGTAGTAGGAACATAAGCCTAGAAAGCTTCGAATGTCATGTACAGACTTCAAGTCTGGCCATGACCTAATTGCTTCCACTTTAGTAGGATCCATGTGTACCCCATCCTTTGAAACAATGTGCCCAAGCAAGTGAACCTCTTGCAAAAAGAATTCACTCTTCTTTGCATTAATGAGTAGCTTGTTCGTACGTAACTCGTTGAAAACTGCAGTCAAGTGATCCCTATGCTCCTCTTCGGACTTCGAATAGACAATCATGTCATCAAAGAAGGTACCCACGAAGTTTCTATGTGGTCTAAAAATTCTGTCCATCATTCTATTAAACGTGGCAGGAACATTTGTGAGACCAAATGGCATAACAAGAAACTCATAGAGACCAAATGTTGTCCTGAACGCGTGGCAGGAGCATTTGTGAGACCAAATGGCATAACAAGAAACTCATAGAGACCAAATGTTGTCCTGAACGCAGTCTTATGGACATCTTCTGGCCTAATGCGTATCTGATGATACCCACTCTTTAGGTCTATCCTTGTAAACAATGACGCTCCCTCAAGCCGATCAAGAATGTCATCTATCCTCGGTATGGGGAACCTGTTCTTGATGGTATTCTTATTCAAGGCACGATAGTCAATGCACATGCGCCATGAACCATCCTTCTTCTGCACTAAGAGTACAGGCGAACAAAAAGGGGATGAACTGGGCTGAATCAGCCCCTTCTCTAAAAGCTCGTTGACCTGACTCATAATCTCTTTCTGTTGGGCTGCACTAACCCTGTATGGTGGTCTATTCGGTGGACTAGAACCTGGCACAAGATCTATAGTATGATCCTCAGGTCTCTCAGGAGGTAACTCCCCTAGCAAAGAGTCCGAAAAACAATCACTGAAACCACTCAAAAAAGTTGACCTGTCTTTATCTAAGGTAGACAAATTAGATACAACTTGAGGTACTTCTTTTGCAAAGATCAAGTACGCACAAAGATGATTCTTTATTACAGATGAAATAGCAGAAGCAAAAACAACTGGAACAGACTCGCCTTTAAGCTTTACATCAAGGACATGAGTCTTTCCTCTATGTACAAGGGTAATCTTTTTGTTGTAAGTATCCACCATAGCATGCAACCTGTAACACCATGGGATACCCAATAACACATCACAGCCCTCAAGCGGCATAATATGAAATTTTTCCGCATCCACATAGCTCTGAATGTGCACACGAAGCTTTCCCAGAATGGGAGTAACAGGCTCTGAATGTCCTGGGCATGCCAAACCTGCTTCGCCTGTGATACCCATCTCCTCTGCACGAATGCCCAACTTTGATGCCAATTCTGGTGATATGAAATTTGCACGGGCTCCTGGATCAAAGAAAACAAGCACTGTCTGGTCTCTAACTTTGCCCCAAGCTCTGCACAACTCCGTGGCATCTGTGTTTGGCTGATCTCCAACCAAATCTCGAACAAGTCTTGCACTCGGCTTTGGCTTCTTCCCTTTATGGTCTGACTTGTCATCCTTATCCTGTGACTTCTTCTGTGGGCACTCATTTGCAAAGTGTCCTTCCTGTTCACAAATGTAGCATTTCTTGGCCTCCCTAAGAGCTTTCCTTTCTTGAAAAGTTTTGCCAGAAAAATGCCTTTTTTGTCCTTGTCCTCAGTTCCTCTGAAAGTTTCAAACTTCACTCCCTGCCCACCTTCCTTGTAATCCTTAGGCTGACTCAAAGGAGCCACATTATCATAAACAGGTGCCTGTAACAGTGGTGCTCCATGAGTGTTCATTCCAGCACTCGCATCAACTGTTTTCCCTGTCATATCTGCATTTTGTACGCATGGCTGCGAAAAACCAGCCATACCAAATTGTATTCCAAGCACTCGAAACTGGCCATAAGCACCCTGAAAACCTGGTTGGACACCCATGTTCGCGTACATAGGGTTACCCATGCCTGTTTGCATTGTCCCGAACACATTCCCTGGCATATAACCTATGGAAGGTCCAGCCATAGCTTGAAACACTGAACCACCTCCAAAATAACCAGGATAAGTATTAGGTAATGGAAGGGTCTGACGCATAGCCTGTTCATTGCTCCCTTGACCATTCACAAACGGTTCCTGTCCAGCTAAAGCAAGTTGCTTTGGATCATTGGACACCGCTAGTTGCTCAACCACATGGGCTTCATCATGAGTCCTCTGCGCATTGGAAATCTCCTTTTCCTGCAACGGCTTAGTCATTCCCTGTGTAGGAGGCTTAAAACCCTGTGTCGGAGCCTGTAAGAATTCCTGCATCCTTGGGTTGTTAGCCACTGCTGAAACATGTCCATGCAGCAACGCAGTTGAGTTCTAAACAACCTGTCCTCTTCTTGAAGAGTTGAAGGAATTTTCTCTGTGCCATGTGAGGAAGATCCCTCTTCAGGTACTTGGTCTCTCTTCTCTGCCATATCGACAAGCTCTGTGTTGCTTTCACCCACAACAATCCATGCTGCACTTTTTGAAGAAAAAGTGACTATCCCGTCGATGGAACCATATAACCGGCCTATACAACGTAGAGGGCGGTACTATTTCAATTACCTGTTAACTTTACACAGAGCACTGAGAAGGGAAGAGAACACAGTTGCGTCCAGCGACTAGAATGTCACTACGCACACGAGACTGACACCCCGTAGGCCCCAAAGACTGGCGCCCCTTTCGGTATTTCTTTATTCAAATTAAAGTAAACGATCCGACCACTTCGCACAAGCTTTTACAAAGCTGTCCAAACTTGGTGAGGGCTGAAGACGCAGGTCTTTGACCGGATTTCGACAACATAACGGCGCAAAAACCCCTGTAGGTCAAAAACACCTGTCTAGGACGGATTCCCTCGATATCTGGAAGCTTTCTGGTGAGCTGTCACAGAAATTCAGCGGGCTGTAATTCTCTGTTTTTCACTGCCGGGAGCCCAAAAGCCTGTACGCGCATCCCAAGGCTCTCACGAGGCTCCCCCGATGTTCCCTTGCAGTTTAGGTGCGAAACCCTAAACCTGCAGAAAAACACAGCAGGCTGTAATTCCCTGTTTCGGATCGTTTTTAGCAGAGCGAACACGCCTACGCGTGTCCCAAGGGCTCCCGCACGCAATGGGACAGTTCCCCTGTGAATTGGACGAGTTTTCACGCGAGAAAACTCTCCAAACTCGCAATCTTTCGTGATGGAACTGTGCGTACCTGTGGGGGATCAGCAATTAGCTAATCCGGTTCCTGTTCAGAAGGCTCTTGCCTTGGCAAACGCGCATAAACCCCCAGAACTGTACATAGGTCAAATGAGAAGCCCACTAGTGGGGCATAACATATTGTACGTAGGGGAGAAAGAGAGCAGTATGTAGCGTGCGGGGCATCACTCCCGTCACCATACTGTGCATAGAGGGCAAGGTAAGCATTCCATAGCTTCTGTACCTGCTACAATCCACCTGAGGCTGAAAATGGCGCCCCCTTTGTTGATATGCAGCTCGTTTTTGCCTCCCAGAGTGGTAGAATCGCTCACAGGCTGACACGTTGCCCAGTTTCCGAGTTTGGGCTTTCCCTGCTAAAAATATCTCAACTGGTGCGTCAGTTGACTTGGCAGCAGAGCCATAAAATGTTCCCCTTGTCATTCCAGAGCTAATGACACGAACACATTTTCCGGTCAAAAATAGCAGTTCCCTAAATTTTAGGAGATGCTTCCATGGCGTCCCTATCGGTCTCCTGACCATCATTGAAGACTACCATTTGACCACCATCTACAATGTGGGTTAATTTACTGGCCCCTTTCAACTTATAAAGTTGCAGTGACTTGACGAGTGGCCCAAATTCTAGTTTGGCGCACACGAGCTTCCATACTCATCAGAATTCAGTGCTAACTGGCTCGGGCAGTCCCTGTCTGACCGACCTAGATCCCCGATGTGAGAAACCCATTTGGCTGCAGCTGTTTCACACTGGCCATGCAATGTCCACTTGCACCTTTTCAAGGGTTCCGGGACAAACAAGTAAAAATAAAATAAATATATCTAATACTTATTTACGGAAGGCAACAGGAAAAATACACCTCCTGGTGACATCCTCCTCCTCCATCCACTTCGCATCCAATGCTAGATAGTTCTTGAATTTAACCAAGAACCGCCTTTGGACTTTACCCTTAATCTTTCTGTCCTTATGTGTCAATATCTTTTCTGGAACAAGGTCTCCTCGTTTTCTTCCACTTCGGGTTGCTCATCAGGCTCCCCATCTTCAGGCACATCGCCTTTAAAAGGCTTCAAGAGACTCACATGAAATACATTGTGAATCCTCCAAGTGTCGGGCAACTTCAGTCGAAAGGAGACATCATTTATCTTTTCGGAGATCTGGAAAGGTCCGTAGTATCTCATACTAAGCTTTGGAAAAAGCCTCTCCTTTCCCTTTTTCTTTCTCAGGCGTGCCTTCTGAAAACGTAAGAGCACCCAATTATTCTCCTTCAATTTCAAATCGCGCCGGTGGCGATCTGCTGCCTTTTTCTATCTTTCTTGAGATTTTTGCAAAGCCTCGCGGACCTTGGCAAAAGCCGTGTCCAAGTCTCGCGTGTACTCATCGGCTTCAAAAATCTTATCTTTTGTGCTTAAGAAGGGTGGAACCTTCGCAGCACCTTCAATAATCTCAAATGGCGCCTTCCCTGTCGAAGAGTGTACCGTGTTGTTGTAGGTAAATTCCACCAAAGGTAAGTACTTTTCCCATTGAGTCTTCTGATCCGAGATATAAGACTTCAATAAATCTAGTACACCATTGAATTAGCAATCTCAGATTGCCCCTCAGTCTGCGGGTGGAAAGATGACGAGAACTGCAACCGCGTGCCAATGTTCTCCCAAATAGCCGTCCAAAACAAACTCGTGAATCTGGGGTCCCTGTCGAAGGCAATCCTCTCGGGCATGCCATGTAATCTGAAGATCTGGGCCACAAACAGTCTCGCTAAGTGATCCGGCTGTTTTCTTCACTGAAATGAAATGAGCTTGCTTGCTAAATTTGTCAATAACAGTCCAGATACCATCGTGACCATTGTGTTCTCGGGAGATCTAAAATGAAATACATTGCAATACTTTCCCAGGGGCGGGTGGGTATGGGCAAAGGCTGTAACAATCCCTGTGCTTTATGCCTGTCAAACTTGACCTTCTGGCATACCAAGCAACTGCGCACAAACTCGTCCACATCCTTTTTGAGTCTCGGCCAAAAGAAGTGTGTCTCTACCCCTTTCAAGGTGGTAGTAATGCCGGCTGTTTTCTTCACTGAAATGAAATGAGCTTGCTTGCTAAATTTGTCAATAACAGTCCAGATACTATCGTGACCATTGTGTTCTCGGGAGATCCAAAATGAAATCCATTGCAATACTTTCCCAGGGGCGGGTGGGTATCGGCAAAGGCTGTAACAATCCCTGTGCTTTATGCCTGTCAAACTTGACCTTCTGGCATACCAAGCAACTGCGCACAAACTCGTCCACATCCTTTTTGAGTCTCGGCCAAAAGAAGTGTGTCTCTACCCCTTTCAAGGTGGTAGCAATGCCGCGGTGACCCGTAAAAGGTGGACAGTGGCATTCGGTCATAACCTTTTCCCTCAACGGCTGTGTAATGCACAACATGGTTTTCCTCATCAAGTAACCATCCCGAATGGAATATCCCGCTACTGTCTCCCCATCCCGTATCTGTGTGAAAATGTCTGCAAAATCTGTATCTGTGGCATATTGATCAACCATATCCTCGAAGCTTCTATGATGTATCACGGAAATAGCCAGAACCAACGGCTTCCGAGACAAAGCATCTGCCACTAAATTCTTCAGGCCCTGCACATGGACCGATTCGGATCTGATGATATCCGCTTTTCAAATCGATCTTGCTAAAGCACGAGGATCCTTGTAATCGGTCAAGTATATCAGTGATTCTAGGAATCGGCTCTTCTTTTTTGGTTCTTTGTTCTTGGTTGAATCTACTCACCCTTTTGATCATGTGCAGCAAAAAGCAAGCAACATTCCAAAATTAGCAGCCAAGAAGTAAAGAACTACATCGAGTAGGAGACCAAGATAAAACTGATGTAAAACTGATGTATTCACTGTAACGAGTACAAAAATGTCATATTCGGGCCAAAAGCCTCCACAAAATATTAAGACCATGATTCCTCAGGAGACTTCACATACAATACAGCATGTGAAATTAGATCAGATGGTTACTATTATAGACGCAAGTGTTAAAGTCGACGAAACAGCTGGAATCAAAGGGCCCCCTATAGCATCTCTCCCTTCCACTGGATTTGCTTTGCTAGATTTTGGGGATGAGGGTTTGAGAGGTAAAGAAAGGATGGAAATCTGTCCTTGATGGTGATTTTGTTGAGAGCTCTATAATCGATGCACATTCTCCAAGATCCGTCTTTCTTCAAAAGCAACAACACAGGAGAGCAATACGGTGAAGTACTAGGCTGGACAAGACCCTTTTCCAAGAGGTCTTTCACTTGGTTCATGATCTCTTCATTCTGGGCTCGGCTCACACGGTAAGGTGGCTGGTTCGGTGGTGTGCTTCCAGGTATTAGATCAATGGTATGATCCTCAGGACGAGCGGGTGGTAACTCACCTGGCAGGCCCTCTGAGAAGCAATCGGCATGAGTGTGGAGAAAATCTTGGCGTTCTTTATCAAGTTTAGACATATTTGTCCTATTCTCGTCATTCATCTCTCTCAAAAAGATCGAGTAAACAAACAGACTGGATTTCATTAATTTTGAAATGGCCGAAGCCGATACAATAGAGACAGACTCACCCTTAAGTTTTACATCGAGTACAATGGTTCTGCCCTTCTTTGTAGTTAAAGTCGCTTTTCTCGCCCAATAATCGACCACGGCGTTGTTCTTGTGGTACCAAGGAATTCCCAAGAGGACACCACAACCTTCCAAAGGCATTATGTAGAAGTCCTCATGCCCCAAATACCCCTGACAATGCAACCGAAGTTTGCCAATGACAAGTATAATGGCTACGTCCCTGTCGGGTGCCGCTAAGGGGGATGGCAGCAGGCCCGTGGTAGACGACGACAGGGGCCACAGCGACATCCTGGCACTCAGAGTGGTCCTCAGGCGCCTACTCAGCAGCAGTGGGTTCCCACGGGAAACCGGTTTGGTCCTCTTGAGCAGGATGAGGTCCCTGCTCCAGCCCCCACCCGAGCTTCACCCTCGACAACCCCTCCCCCCCCTAGAGTTTCCCCCCTCTTCCTCATCCTCCCCCCCGTCTCCTGCTACCGCCGCCTCTCCACCCCGCCCCTCTACCTCTGCCGCTCCCTCCTACCCCTCTTCTCGACCACTCCACAGTCGACTTGGTCGTGGGTGGTACGTTAGTGTTGTGGAATTATGCTCGTTTGCAAAGGCAAGAGCCTTTTGTACACGTAAAAGTTAAGGGACAGGTTGCAAGATGCTATGTGGTGAAGTTCAAGAACTATTCACCTATGGATGCAAAGTGGATGGAAGAGCATGAACTGTCAGAGTCACCAAATGTATTGCAGCTTTACCTTGAGGCCTTTGGGTTACAGCCTATGTATACCTCAACCCAATGTCTGCAAAGGAGGGGTAATGATAGAGCTAGCACATCAAATGTACTCATGGATTCAGTGCAATAGCAGTGTACAGTTTGACAAAAGTATGAAGGTCTCATTAAGTCATTTGTACACATGTTTTGACAGTCTTTCTTGCGGATACATGCGATGATAAAAGAGTGCTAACAACACAAGATCATCAGTGGCATGTATTTACAGTATGCAATCGAGGACGTTTGCGATTTCAAGAGGGGGGTATGTCACGAGGACATGGCAACTGCTAACCTTAGTTGTTGGTTTCTTTCCAATGATTTTTGTTTAATTTTTGAGACCCTCTTTTTGAAGTTGCAAATGGTCGGACATTGTATGGCCAATGTGAACAGTAGTTTCACCCGCAGACGGGAAGTTGGTCGGCACTGGAACTTGTAAAGTAAAAGGATGTCTAGGCTCAGTTCAAGATCATGTAGGTACCCCCATCGCACTTAGCAAGTTGGTGGATACTAGGAAATGAGCTCAATAAAGGCATAAAGTCAAGGTGGGATCACCAACAGAAAGTATCCGACAGTTGGGCCACATTGCACTTTTGGATGCGGTCCCAATGAGGATAGATGGTCAGAAGACCAATGGGAGCCCAACGGAAGCATCTCCTAAAAATTAGGGAACTCCTATTTTGGACCGTGAAATGTGTTCACGTCATTATCTTCTGTATGACAAGGGGAACATTTTATTACTCTGCTGCAAAGTCAACTGATGCACTAGTTGAGAGATTTTTAAGCAGGAAGCCCAATGCGGGAAAATTGCATGTATGAGTGCCAAGTGGCACTTTTTGGCCAATTTACCAAGTTTGGGAGAACAGAACTCGTACCTGACTTTCTGGAGCAGTTTTGGAGGCTGATAACTGTGATTTTCAGCCATTTCTCTCCATTTTTGAGCTTCCCATGACTTTACCTAGGACCAAGGAGCTCATTTTCAGCATTGGAAGGCATCATATGCGTGTTTACAGGGCTGTTTTGTTGTGTTTTCAGCGATACGCAGGGTTTAGTAGCCATGGAAATCTTCCCCTTTTTGCATCTATTTGTTCACAGATGCATTACAGGTCAAGCGCAGAAGAGGGGACGCTTTATTTATGCTGGGGGGAGGCTTCATTGAGAGCCTGTCCACAGGTTAAGAGCTATGGAGTGCATGCTTTCCTCTCTATGTACAGTGTGGTGCTAGGAGTGATGACCTGCACACTACACACTGCTCTCTCTCTCCCCTACGTGCAGTTATGTTATGCCCCACAAGAGGGCTCTTCATTTGACTGATGTACAGCTGTGTGGGTTCATGCTTTTGTGTTGAGGCAAGAGCCTCCTTGAGCAGGAGCAGGGGTAGCTAGCTGCTACGCCGAAGCAGGCACCGATGCAAATTCAGCGTTGTGTATGTGCAGAAAATTGACTGTTTTTCAGCCATACGGACACCAGAACCATTGGGAATAGTGCCCCACTAGCAGAGGACAATTAGGGGACTGTTTGGGGCTGAAAACAGGGCAAAAACCAGTAAATACAGCGTGCTGAATTTACTGTTTTTGGGCAGGAATCAGAGGGTTTATGCTCGTGGAAGCGAGTTCCAATAGGGGAATTGGTTTCGCGCAAGTTTCGGGGTTGTTATGCTGCCGAAATTTGGCCAATTCAAGTGGTATCTAGTTGGATATAGACAAAGGATTCCCAGGACTCTACTTTGTAAATTTGCCCTCTCAAAGTATAAAGAAATACCGAAAGGGGCGCCAATTTTGGGGCCTACAATTTGTCGGCGTCTACTCGGAGCATTCTAGCTTCCGAGCCGTGTGTGTACTTAAGTGTTAATTCCCGTCGCAGGTTCCCTTTGCAAAGTGCTCTGTGTGTGTGTCTAAAGTAAAGAATTTCGGGTGAAAGCCAACGCCTATCGCCCCACGGGCCGGTTTCAGCCAGGCACTTGTTGCAGTCACGCCTATCTAGAGGACGCTCGGATGCGGATTACTCCCCATCCAAGCCAGCCTCGAAGATAGCCCGTCTAGCTGATGCGGCAGCATCTGTTCTCTCTCGCTCCCCATGAGGATCGTCTCATGGAACGTGCAGGGACTAGGTGGGCCCCAGTTTCAGCGTCAACGGGGCCGACTGCGTCAGGAGCTTCAACGCTGCCTTGTGGGAGGAGAGATTGATCTCCTTATGCTTCAGGAGCACCATCTGTGTAAGAGCCGCATTAGACGATGTGGTCAGCTCTTGCGTGGACGATATGATACTTTTTGGTCAGCTGCTTTTGGACCTGGAGGCATCCAGGGTGGGGTATGTATGACTATTGCGGACTCTCTACAGCAGGCCATTGTGGGCAGAGGGATTATTGTACCAGGCAGGGCTCAGTGGATTACTA
This sequence comes from Adiantum capillus-veneris, assembly GCF_014529385.1. Classification (NCBI taxonomy): domain Eukaryota; kingdom Viridiplantae; phylum Streptophyta; class Polypodiopsida; order Polypodiales; family Pteridaceae; genus Adiantum; species Adiantum capillus-veneris. The sequence continues at coordinate 138,122,387 of NC_140939.1, forward strand.
TCTAGGTTTAGGGTTGCCTAGTGGGCTTCCTGAACATCTATGCGTCCAATGTGGCGAGTGCTCGTGCACACTTTTGGTCGCAGATTGTTGAGTCTCTGCCACAGGCAGAACACTGGTGCATAGGAGGGGACTTCAACATGTTGAAGGACCCTTCTGACAAGATTGGTGGTAGTCATGCTACTGTGCATGGAGTTGAGCTAGCAGCTTGGGAGAGGTTTTTATGACTCTGAGGGTTTCGGATGTTTGGCAGCACTCTGGTTTTGTGAGGCCCCCAGACAGCCTTGCCTTCTCTCGGTCGGACCGCACAATGGGAGGAGTGAATCTATCGCGGATAGATCGCTTCTACACTAGTGACCATTTCAGTGACTTGGGAGGGACAGTGGGCATTCTGGCAGGGACCTCCTTCTCGGACCATGCACCAGTGATCCTCACAGTGGCAGACAGGCAGAGTGGGAGCATGATGCTTCGCATCCCAGAGAGGGTCTTGTTGGACTCAGCACTCAGAGAGAGGGTAGAGGCTCTTTGGACAGAGAGCTTGGACAGGCACGATTCTCCTGCTAACAGAGTGGCCTCAGGCCTACCTCAGATTAGTCGTTTTTTTCTCCAGGAGTCTCTGGCTCGCCGGGCTGTAGCGAGAGAGGAGGAGTAGCATCTCAGACGGGGCATTGCTTCGTTACAGAGGATGCAGGAGCAGCATCCAGACAGTCCTTGGTTGGAGGAGCAGTTACAGTAGGCTTGACAGGAGCTTGTTAGCACAGAGGAGAGGCGACATGAGTTTGCTTTCCACCGACAGGCATCGCAGTGGACCCAGTTGGGCGACAGAGTGACTGGTGCTTTCTTTGAGGCAGTGGGACCTCAGCACTCGCATGTCAAGGTCACTCAGGTGAGGAGGCCCGACGGGTCAGTTGCTTCTGAGCCCGAGGATATGCATGCAGTTGCTACTGACTTTTACCGTGAGTTACTGTCTGCAGAGTCCCAGTCAGAGCGTCAGGATGCATGCAGGGAGCAGGTTTGGGCATAGATGCCTTGTCTTGTGTGACTGAGGAGATGCGTCAGAGGCTTGAGCTGCCACTTCAGCTTGAGGAGCTTCACACGGCTCTTAGGGCCCTCCCCGTGGTAGCTGTCCAGGTGAGGATGGGTTGACTCCCAGTTTTTTTTTAGAGTACAGGGACCTGCTTGGCCCAGATCTCTGTAGTGCTTTTCAATACATTTTGCACACAGGAGTGATGCCTGACAGCATGAGTGAGGGCCTGATCTACCTCATTCCCAAGGAGGGTGGCTCCTTGGATGAGATTCGACAATGGCGCCCCTTCACCATCCTCAACTCAGCATACAAAATTCTTGCCAAGGGTCTGAGTTTGAGGATTCAGCCACTTCTAGAGAGCCTTATACATGGGACTCAGACAGGTTTTGTCAAGGAACGCAGTATCCTTGACAACATCTTTACTTTTTGGGAGGCTTCTGCCCTAGCACGGCTCCGTGGTGAGGACCTAGTGATTCTTCTTCTCGATTTTAAGAAGGCATACGACAGAGTTGACTGGGACTTTCTAGAGGGCACTATACGCAGGATGGGCTTCCAGATGCTTGGATCAGAGGGGTGTCAGCTTTGTACAGACAGGCTCACAGTCAGGTACTTTTGGCAGGAGGTAGAGGTGATCGCTTCATGCTCACACGTTCGGTCAGACAGGGTTGTCCTCTTGCCCCCTTCCTCTTTTTGTTCTATGCGGAGGCTATGAGCAGGTTTTTGGTGTCGCAGCAGGTTGGTCTACGGGGCTTAGCACTCCCTATTCAGGGACATGAGCTATTGGACGCTGAGTTTGCCGACGATTCAGCCTTATAACTTGAAATTTCTTGGACATCTTTCAATAGGTGTCTCTTCCCGAGTTGATAACCTTGGAGGTCCGGTGTGATTGCTATGTCTTGGGACTACCATCGCCGCTACAGGAGCATCGTCTGTCCAAGAGCTTATGGACATGGTGCAGTTGACTACGATCTTATGGAAGGAACCTAATCCCAATTTTTGGTGCAGGTTTCAGGATGGAAAGTCAATCGACTTTTCGAGCTCTACTGATGTCGAGATTGCTTTTTAAGTTTGAGTTTTGTTTGGAACTTGTTTGGTGATCCTATTTGGAATTTGTTTGAAATGGATGGTACTTATTTTCAACCTATCTTGGTGCCGATTTGAATTGTTTGACTCTAGTTTTAATACCGGATTCATTGATTGGTGATTTTACTCCCGAGTGGAGAAGTGAGAAATGCTGTTTTGGTATTGTTTGAACCTCGGAACAACGCAGGCGGGATGTCTGGGGAGAGTTTCGTTGTATGCTAGAAAACCTTCGAACAACGTAGACGGGATGTCTGGGGAGCGTTTGGTTGTATTCGTGAACCTCCAAAACGACACAGACTACGGTATGTGAAGCGTTTGGTTGTACACTCCTCTGAGCTCATGGCCGGACCTTTTTAGGTTATTTGCAGAAGGAGTGACAAGGTAGTCGTTGAGTAGCTTCATACCGCAGATCGTTTCCCTCGGGATAGTGCTCAACAGTGCTGTTTGGGGTGTCTGTATTATGTAACATGCATATGTGAGCATTTGTGTTGCATTGTGATGTGCCAACCACTGAATATTCCTAATTGAATGAGATTGCCTGGGTATGCAATTTTAGTGTATCAAGACACCCGTGGAAGATCAGTGCGGTCTGGTGTGATGGTTAATTTTACTACGCCGGAATCTCAAGAGTTCCTATTTGGACGAAAGGAGAAACAAACTCCTTAACAAAAAGGAGCAAACTGAATGTCCCTTAGAATTTTCTTTTATAGCTAACTTGAGTTGTTTTGCAAATTTACCTTCATAAGTTCAAAATAGTATGAACTCACAAATTATAAGAGGGAATAAAGCACTCATAAAACTATAAAAGCAAGGGACACAAGAAAAGAAAAGAAAAAACAAAAACGAAAACAAACAAACTAAATCACTTTTGTTTGCTACAAAACAAAACTACATAAAACAAAACATTATTAATGTTGGAATTAGGGTTGCAGAGAGACACACATAGCTTGGAGAAGACGAAGGAATCTCAAGGCACACAATAGAGAGTGTGTTACTTAGTGTGCAATGGAAAGATAGATAGCCCTAGAGTGATGGGCGTATATACAATGCACGCGGGAAAAAACCTCCTAAAGAGGGAAAAAATGCATCGGCGGTCCTAGTGTGTTCACACACATCACTACCACATGTATAAGGTAACAAATCCCCCCTGGAGTGATGCGGTGAACGAGAGCTCGCACATGAGTAAAGGAAAGTGCCATGCCTTGAGGACATGATCAATCCACAAAGGGGAGTAAGCCCAAAGCTTTGCGGAAAGCTTCAAGCTTCTCACGAGACAATGCCTTTGTGAAAAGATCCGCAAGGTTGTCCTGTGTTGGCACATAAGCCAAGCTGATCTCTCCTACTGAGAGCCTCTCCCTGACATAGTGGTAATGCACCTCAATGTGCTTTGTGCGAGCATGAAAAACTGGGTTCCTCGCAACTGTCAATGCGCTCTGACTGTCAGTGTAGATAGTGTTGGCAGTGTCCTGTCCAACACCCAAATAAACCATAAGGCGTCTGAGCCATACACACTCAACCGTAGCTGTGAAGACTGCCCTGTACTCAGCCTCACAACTCGAAGTGGCCACAGTAGGTTGCTTCTTGCTCAACCATGATATACATGAACTGCCAAGCATGAAACAAAAACCACTTGTGGACACTCGCGTGTCAAAACAACCAGCCCAATCTGAGTCCGAAAAAGCATGTAAGTTTGGCGGCAATGATCCCCCCTTGGGATAAAACAAGCCAAGATGTAAAGTGCCACTAAGGTAGCGGAAAATCCTCTTGACAGCCTGCCAATGCTTAGACCCTGGGCTATGCATAAATCTGCTGACCTGTAAGACTGCAAACTGAATATCTGGCCTCGTGTTGCATACATAAATGAGGCAGCGAACAGCAGTTTGATAAAGAGTGACATCAGCAGGATCGCCAGCATCATGTAGACTCAACTTCAAACCTATTTCCATGGGAGTGGCAATAGGTTTGCAATCCTCAAGTCCAAACTTACATAGCAATGTCTCTATGTAACTTTTCTCACACAAGGCAATACCACCATCACACTGCTTAAACTGTATGCCCAAGTAATGATGCAACAGCCCCAAATCTTTCATCTTGAAAGTAGCATTCAAATCAGCCTTAAATTCAGCAATATGTCTCTCATTTGGTCCAGTGATCAGCAAATCATCGACATAAAGAACCACAATGAGAAGAACATCACCCTCACGCTTTACATACAATGTGCTTTCTGTTGGACTGTTACGAAAGCCTTGCTTAACCAAATGAGTGTCAGCTTTCTCATACCAAGCACGAGGAGATTGCCTCAACCCATACAAAGCCTTCTTACATCTGCACACTTTGTCCTCTTGTCCTTTTATGACAAAACCGCGAGACTACGTTACATAAACTTCCTCAAATATGTCACCATTCAAGAAAACAGTAACAATGTCTGATTGATGTACATCCCAACCAAAATGAGCTGCCAATGCACATAGAAAACGCATAGTAGTCATACGACAAGTGGGAGCAAAAGTCTCTTCATAATCTATGCCTTTTTGCTGTGCATAACCCTTTGCAACAAGTCGAGCCTTATGGCGATCAATCTCACCATCCGGCTTGCGTTTCAACTTGTAAACCCACTTCGTACCAATGGCCTTTTTGCAGGAGGCAAATCACATAAAGTCCATGTGTCATTTTCTATAAGTGCATCATATTCTGATTGCATGGCAGCCATCCAATTTTCTGAATTTTGTGCTTCATCAAAAGACAGAGGCTCCTCAACATCATGTAAACTAGACACAGCCAAAGCCAAAGCATAACAATCTGATGCGTAAGATGCATGGCGAGAGCCTGAACAAGTACGACTAGACAAAGGTGCATCCAATTTACTGTCACGCAAAGTGTGCACCAGCCATTTTGGCATACCTCTAGCCTGCTCATTTTCAGCCCTTTCCTCATCAAGTACATCATGTATATCTGCATAAGTAATAGGCTGGTCTATAACATTTTCAGAAACCCCCATAGGCTGTACATTTGCCTCATTGGAACTTACATTTGTATTTCCACCACTGAAAAGAGGCAACAAAGTGTCATAAATGTCCTGTGAGCTCACATTACTGTCTTTAGTACATGACAGCAAGGGCTGAACAGAATCTTCCACAAACACTACATCTCGAGAAACCAGAATACGTTTTGTTTGCGTATGATACAACATGTAACCTTTGCTTTCAGCACTATAACCAACAAAAATACATTTGACAGCCTTATCATCCAATTTTCTGCGCTGCACTTGTGGCACCAAAGCATATGCCAAACAGCCAAAACACGCATGTGCTCAATAGAAGGCTTTCTATCATGCCATGCTTCATATGGAGTAATAGACTGCAAAGCTTTCGTAGGACACCTCTTAAGTACATAAGTGACATACATGATGGCCTCAAGACAAAAAGAATGCGGCAAAGCTTGACTTTTGACCATGCATCGTGCCATTTCCGTCAGTGACCTGTTTTTCCTCTCAGCAACACCATTTTGCTGAGGTGTATAAGGCACTGTACATTGATGTTTTATCCCACGACTAGCGAGAAATGCATTAAATTCATGAGACATATACTCCTCCCCTCGATCGGAACGGAGGGTGCCCATAGTACATTTCGAGACATTTTCAGCCATAGCAAAAAATTGTTTGAAGCACATAAAAACTTCGGACTTCGTTTTAAGCGGAAATACCCATGCATGCCTGGAGTAATCATCAATGAAAGTCACGAAGTACAGGTAATTGCCCAAGGACGGAGCTTGCATGGGCGCACAAACATCACAATGCACAAGCTGCAACCTGCATGTGGCCCAAACTGAACCATCCTTTGGAAACTTAGAACGCTGCATCTTACCCAAAGTACAGCCTTCACAAACATGCTTGACAGGTGCTTCAGAAGGCGGCAAAGAAGCAACGATATCAGATTTCTGCAAACGCAGCAAACTAGCAAAATTTAGATGACCAAAACGTGCATGCCAAAGTTTTGCATCTGAAATAGCCCTTGAATCTGCAACAGCATTTGCAAAATTTTGTCCACACTTGTCATACAAAGTGAGCTTATATAGCCCACGGCACAAAAGCCCAGATGCAACAATTTCATCACCAAAACTAAGATCATGAACTGTACATCTGCCTTCCACAAATTTGACTACAAGGCCAAGTCTAGCAAGTGCGGATACAGACAAGAGATTCTTCTTGATCCCAGGTACATAAAGTGCATCAACAAGTGTGAAAGATCTGTCATTAGCAGCAGTAAGCACAATCTTTCCAACTCCCTGAACTGGATAAGAGGCATTGTTGGCACAAGTGACAGAATTCCCATGAGGGACAGACTCAAGAGAGGTAAACAATTCACGATGTGAGGTAATGTGCTTTGTAGCACCGCTGTCAAAATACCACACATGTGAATCTGCAGCAACTGACAAGCATGCATCATGGACAGCAGGATTGTACGTGCACTCTGCGCTAAAAGCCCATTCTGCATCAACATCAGCATTACAGTCTCCTTTTACAGAAGACTCAACAATGACTGCATTTGTAGTGGAACAAGCATTTGCAGTGGAACCACCCTCTTTCTTCTTAGCCTCTTTGGCCTTCAACTTAGGACACGACTTGATCAAGTGATCATTAGCTTTACAATAATAGCAACGCATCTTCTTTTTGCCCTTATCACCAGAATTTCCAGACGCATTGCTGCCAGCAGCAGCATTAGGAACAGAATCTTTGCCACTCGCAGCAGAACCATAAGAAGTGGCTGCATTGCTGTTACCACCCTTTCTTTGAGAAGCAATAAAAGCCTGTTCAACTACACGCTTTTTCAGTTTTTTCTGGAAAGTGACTCTTGCAACAGCAATGTGCATAATGCATCAAACTTGACAACTTCTGGATTTCCTTGGGTCATAAGTCTCCAAGTACTAGCAAAAGTCTGGTAAGGCATCAAGAACAGTCTGCACAAGTCAACTGTCTAAAATGACTTCACCTGCAAAAATAAGCTGCTCATTGATATCCTTGACACTAGCAAGGAAAGTGTCCATATCATCTTCCTCATGCATAATCTTCAACTCCAGCTCTTTACGCAGCAAAGCAATTTTAGCCTCATTGCGGCTCGCATAAAGACTTGCTAGAATATCCCAAGCCTGTTTTGCAGATTTTGCTGAATGGATGTGAGGAACAATGCTGCGCTTCACAGACAACGCAATCAATGCATGAGCCTGCGCATCCTTTACATCCCAACGAGCTTGTTCTGCCGTAGACAAAACAACTCTAACAGCAGCAATCCTTGCAGCAAGACCTGCAACATCCTCAACATCGCCTACATCCTCAGAACCAGGACGTACATCAATGCCCTGCACAATGTTCCAGACGCCCTTTGACACAAGAACATGTTGCATTATATAAGCCCACATAGGGTAGTTGTCCCCATCCAACCTGTCCTCAGCAGCAAACATCTTGAACACATCTGTGTTGTTGTTGTCAGCCATGATAAATGCTGCACCTGATGTGAAACTGCCCGAAAATAGGAGAAATGGAGCAAGAACAACACGTGTATATAGCACAAACCGTAGAAGACTATAAGGCACCTGTTATGCAGAAAACGGCACTGACAGAAATTCTGCACAAAATGACGAAATACCATGTGCAGTATTGTCTGTAGTGGAAACGAAGGTCGAAATGAGCCCGAATCGAAAATCTGAGCAGACCAAGCTCTACCACCTTTCCCGAAGTATTTGTCGACTTGCGAACACTCGCCAAAGCTCACTGAAATCGGAGAAAGTGAGCAAGCGTGTACTGGAGCAGATGGCGACTAAGCCCGGGAGGACGCAACATGCTCTGATACCAATTGTTGGAATTAGGGTTGCAGAGAGACACACACAGCTTGGAGAAGACGAAGGAAGCTCCAGGCACACAATAGAGAGTGTGTTACTTAGTGTGCAATGGAAAGATAGATAGCCCTAGAGTGATGGGCGTATATACAATGCACGGGGGAAAAAACCTCCTAAAGAGGGAAAAAATGCCCCGGCGGTCCTAGTGTGTTCACACACATTACTACCACATGTATATGGTAACAATTAACTTAAAAATGTTTTTAGAAAAGGCATGCGTAAAATAAGTTGACGCAGCTTACTTGGCTTAAAACAAGTACTCAACTTTAAGCAAAAAAGGATAAGACATCTTAAAAAAACTTAATCCTAGAAATCAAACTTCACACAACTTCTAAAATAATACATTCTTAAGTCCTCAAGTAAGCTAAATACGAAATCGAAAAATGAATACTACTACAAACCTACAAAGAGCAAAGATCCAAACTTGACAATATGTGACCTCAACTTCGCTGCTTGTCCAAACAGGAAGAATAAGATCATCCCCTTTATCATGCATAGCTTGGACAACAGCTATGACATCCCTACTCACGTCGTCAGTGCCCAAGAGTAGGTGCAGGTTTGTATAGAGGTCATTCATGCTTTCAACGTACTCTACAAAACCAACGAGCTGAGTTTCTATCAACCCTCCGGAGGTGATGGACATACTCAGCGATGATAAAGGCTAGCATTTGTCAAGCTATAGTAAAAATACTAGAAGCGCTAGAGACCAAAACAACAACATAATGTGTTATTAAGTCAAACAATAAGTGGGCTTTTCAGCTCCCCACTTCTATTGAATTTAGTACTAATTATCTTGAACATTCCAAAGGAAGAAACATTAAAAATAAACTTACTACGATGCAAAAATGAATGAACGTTTTTCAAGATTCTTTTGAATGAGCATCCTTTTTCAACTAATAAAGAAATAAGAACAAAGACAAGAGTTGTCTTGCAGATACGTTGTAACTCGCGGACGATTACTTTCTTTCAAGAAGGGGGGATGTCACAAATTGCTGACGTGTCAAGCCACTAAAGAACAGAGCCGACTTGCAGATCCCGGCCGAGGGGCCTAAACCCTAGAAGCAGCAGAAGAAGTTGAAGTTCTCACCAACTTATAGATCCTCGCCAAGTGGGTCCATTTTTAAAGCAGAGTTCCCACCAACTTATGGGACCCCGTCCGATGGGGCACAGTTGTACGGACGCCCGCGATTTGCGCTAACAGTGCCACGTGCCAGCCTGTACGGAATTCCCTAATTTTACGTTGGCCTGTTGACGTGGCAGATTGTACTGATTTCTGTGATTTACCGTGGGCAGTTTTCAGCGCCAGCTATTGGGGCCTGTTGCTTTTGAGTTTCAAGCTTTTCATGTAAACTGATTTTCAAGGCCAA
>NC_140939.1:138136752-138164252 GCF_014529385.1 Adiantum capillus-veneris
ATCTCTCCCATTTCCTTGGAAAATTTCATCATTCCAAAAGAGGCATTGTCATCGATCTGTACTCATCTTTGGCAGCACATCAAGTCCACACCATCTGCATGTTCTTAGCAATCGGTGGTCATTAATCCGGAGCCAAAGAGTTCCAATCGGCAGTTCGCAGGCATCGTGAGCCTACATTCGCAGCCACATCAATTGCGGAGACGAGGATCTAGAGCTTCCATCATACGGCAATATAGTTGAAGCCCCACGAGGAGCCTCTATCTTTGAGGAGTTATTTGGCGGTTTCATGAGACATCATCTAGAGGACTTGCCATGGTTTGTGGGCATTCCAAAGGACATGTCCATCTTCATCTCCCATTCAGCGTTGCTCTCACCAATCTTCCCACATAGGGGCAGCATATGCAGCCGGTAACCTTCATGGACATCGACATTTGCATATCCAGCCATTCGCGCTACGCGCATCCATCTGGTTTGCAGTTTGGTTTGCACCATGCGAGTTGGGGTAGCAAATGCTTGCCGCTGGCCAACAAGGAAATCATTGATCTCGGAGGCAGTCCATTGTTTGCGAGTAGATGTATCATCACCAACCCTGTCTTCTAGACAGTTCCACATCACCAGAGACCATCTTATGGCATGCATTGAGTTTGGTACGAGTACCTCACCTTAAGCAGGAGGGATGTCAAGTGCACGTCTGTGTGTGTCACGTGGATATGCTTCATAGACTTCCAAAGCCAATTTCGCACTATCTCTAGATAGGAGTATCTAGAATTCTAGGAGGATTAGTACCGGCAATTTTATGGGCCTGCTTGCAAGACCTGCACATCCGAACGAGTCCATTAGATTAGGTTTTCCAATTTTGGAACCCTCTTGCATAAATGGTTTGTCCAAACCTTTTGACAAATGTTATTACACTTCAGTGGGCATCTGACATGACGAGCATGTAGGTCTAAGCTAAAGGAACGTGTCACTCCAATCGGTTCGTCAAAATGGATCACAGAATAGTGAGTTATTGTTAGAAAGCTCCCACGTGCGCACTTTGCACCTTTTTCCCAACCCGGCTTAAAAAGTCCTATAAAGGGACCATTGCCCAGCATTTCTCATAAGTTTTGCAAGCCCTAGAATTTAGCCCAACGTTTTTGCATTGCATTTACAAGCTTGGCGTTTTGTTCCCAGATCCCAGATTTCAGCAGATCAACCCAGCGTTTTCCAATTTCAGACCTTTCCCTCATCGGAAACCGCCCGGATCTGCTAACGCTGGCCTCTCAGTTGCAACCCAGTACTTTGGCAGCCCATAGAGCCTCTTCTTGGCCATTCCCTCGCCACATGAGTGCTCAAATTGTTGTCTATCATCGGCTCCATCATCATCTGCATTTTCAGCCCTGCTTTACGCGACGGATCGGTTGCGTTTTTGCAGCCAGCTTTCAACCCTTGTTTCCTCTGACATCAGGAGCACAAATCAGCCCTAGATCTACCCCTTGGTGGCCCCATCAGCAACCCCTCATCGAGATGGATCCAAAGGTGCATCAAATCAGCCCGGAGGTGCTTCATTACCACGGCGACATCCCCCATTTAAGTCAGTAGAGTTTGCATTGAGGTATTGAATGTGTGTACATTCCATGTACACAACCAAAAGAAAATACCACATCCCTCTCTCTCTCTCTCTCTCTCTCTCTCTCTCTCTCTCTCTCTCCACACATCTCTACCTCTCTCATTCCCTCTCTAAAAGGAACCACCATTCGTGCTAAGTAGCACACACCAAAGCAAGGAAAGAAGTAAGAATTTGTGGAAGTGTAAAGTCTAGATCTGGTCACCATTTCAATGTCGCTGCACCTGATAGCTGCACATTACAGAGGGGCTTTCCTTGCCAAATCCACAATCTCCAAAGTGGTGCCTCTTCAGTAGTGAAAAAAGGGTCAACACAAGATCTCCTCTTGAAAGAGCCTACCACTCTAACATGCTGCCAATTAGCACTCAATTGTTGATAAGGTGGTAGCCTAAAACTCCAGTATGATGTGACGCTCATGATGGCCAGTCTCGGCAATGCTAAATACTAGTCTCCTAGTGTGCAGCAATTGGGACTCTCAAGTGAGGATCGAAAAACACCCACCACCCTGATGAGAAATTAAAATAGTATGTCCCCAATGCAACCATGCCAATCAGCTGGAATAGCCTCATCAATCTCTCTCATACGAGCAACCACTCTGCGGATCCCGCAGGTAGCACCAATAACATGTGCACCAACCAAGGAAGCATCTCACCAACAGCGTAAAGAGCTTGCCGCCTTGGCAACCCATCTAGCCCATTCAATGTGGGTCCTCTCGCCTAGTTGACGCCCTTCTGAATCCCTCGTATATGCATTCCATACAAGTGGATGTACCTCCTCTACACAAAAAGGCGGGTGTCAAATCAAAGCAAGAGGTTATTTCTTCCAAATCCGCAGTAAGCAGCACATAAATGGTGACAAATGAGACATATCTGAAGGTGCATCTATGAAGATGAATCTGATGGTCGAGCGCCCGGCACCAGCAATATCCATAGATCCAAAACGAGGAGAGGTATGTGACAAAGCATGGCGCAAAAACAGTTTCCAAGGCTCAACCCCAAGAAACAACCCGCATACTATGAGCTTTGGCAAGAAATGACTCTCTTTGCATCTTTGGATCAAAAAGCCTCCCTCCTCTCTAGGCAAAATAACTACGTCCCAATGGACTCGTGGTCGTGTGTCAGTAGATCCATCTAGGCCCCCCCCCCCCCCCCACAAAAAGTTGGCACAAGGTGCTTCAATCGTGCCATGATGCCAGAGTGAAGAGTAATGCAAGACGTGGTGAACCAAGATTTCACAAGGAGAATCTGGTTCACCACAAGCACTCTGTCAACAAGTAACAAATGCAAGGAAGACCAATGGCAAAGTATCTTCTTAATAGATCGTAAAAAAGACGCAAACTGTTACTCAACTGGCACATCAATGCCAATGTGGAAACCCAAATATCTACAAATTTGTCCTCTAGGTAGCCAAGTGAAATAATTATGCGCACCACACTAATGATGTCACGTGACACATCCAACCCTATGTGTCCGTGGACAAGCTACAGCATGACCAGGGTTCAGTTCAGTCAAGTCAGTTTAGAATAGGAAGTGATCTGGCACTTTTGAGAGTGTTCTCAGACCGTGCATGACCACACACTTAGAGTAGATGCATATCCTCTGGTTGCACACAACATAATCATCAGATTACGATCAGAACCCATCAGTAGCATTTTTACAGTGCATAGACCTATTTTCCCCATTTTTGACATTTTTCACTTATTATTTTTGAGTGACTTTTGTTGGGAACTGGGTAGGGAAATTTGCATAAGATAATATATAAGGATCCCAAGAGCTAGCACTTTCTGGCAGAAGAGGCAGCAGGGGCACTTTGCTCAACAGGCAACTTCTCAGCAGGACCACCACAGAGGCCTAGCGTTTTTGCAAGAGACAACAGAACCTAGCGTTTCTGGATTCAAGACCAGCCCTGGCGTTTTGCACAACAGAACAGCCCCGGCGATCACAGTAGACAGCAGATCCCCTAGCGTTAGCAGATTCCATAGCAGGAAGACAATTCAGCCCTAGCGTTTTTTAATTGCAGCTCAATCCTTAGCGTTTTGCAGTTCCATCGCGACATGATCAACAAGTAGACCAGTATTTTCAGTTTTCAGCCTTTAGACACAGTAGAACAAGTCCCAAACCTCGCAAATCTCACCTTCCCGCAGCAGATCCTCGCCGCACGGTCAGATCCAGCGTAGTTTACAGTCTCAGCCCGGAAAACGCAGATTTCAGCATCTGCGTTTTCAGCCCGTCGTCGTCGCATCGTCGTCATCGCCGTCATCACCGACATAGAGTCAGAATTCAGCAGATAAAGATTTGCAAATTTCAGCCCTTAGCATTTTCAGATTTCAGCCCGTCTCGTTGCCGTCCTCATCGTCGTCGACATCTTCGGCAAGTCCAAGCATTGTAGAGATTTGTGCAATCATAAGTAGACCACTCTCGCCCTAGAGAGTGGGGCCCTTGGAGGAGGGTTTGACAACTTTTTGGTGTCGTATTCTTCTCTCTCTATCTCTCAGTCTCAGCACCTTCATTCACAGTGTTCACCACTTTGTTTGTGTCCATTGCACTCTCTCACTAAAGGAACCGAAGGCTCTCCCTTTCGTAAGTAAAAGGAAACCTTGAACACAGTTCGGAGCACTCATCTTGAGCAAAGTTCAACATTCACTTCCGCTGCACCTTACATTGGTATCAGAGCTTTGGCAGTGTTCTGTATCACTCAAGGAAAGAACCACAAGAATTTTTCTTTTTTGCTTGTTGCGGTCGCACGTAACCCAAATTCTCTTGGGCGTGTCGCTTCCTAATCGTGTTTTTGAAGAGTGACAGGAAACCCAAGAAAGACGGGCTTGTCCAACCTCCCCTTGTGCCTCTTTTCACTCATTGAGAGCAGACCGTGCACTTAGCGGCCGGCCAATCGACGGGAGGTGGGAAAAAGCAACCTTGGTGTGAGCGCAAGGCCGCCAAGGGATGCGCCCGCGGAAAAGAGCAGAACTCGGGTGAAGAGAAGATCCTTCTCTAGCACAAATTGCAAGCTAAAGAAGAACCTCAAGAACTCAAGAACCCAAGAACCCAAGACCCACAAGAACACAAGTTCCTCGTGAACTTAAGAACCCAAGACTTCAAGTGTATGGTCATCACCCTAAGCGGAATGGATACTTCGCATGGAGGTGGTGAGCATGGGAGTGGCGAAGAAGAGTTTTCCCCACCAGGAGGTTTTCCCGCCTCCTCCTTCCCCATCTACGCCACGGATTGTACCAAATCCTATGGAGGCTTTGGTCAAGTCGATGATGTACATGATGGCACAACAAGAAGCGAATCGCGTTGCCTTGGAGCGTGAGCGCGAAGACGCGAAGAAAGACGAGTGGCCTTGGATGCCGATCGTGAGGCACAGAGAGAATTACGCATGCAAGAGTTTGTACGACATGTTCTCACCTCGAAGTCCGAGCCAGCCAAAGATGTTGGTAGTTCATCAAGTGGCGCAAGCCAAGATTCGGACTCCAACAACCCAGTCACAGAGAAGTTGACTTTCAGTAAGTATGATGATAAGATGGATGCTACTGTTATTGATTCTTGGTTGCATCAATTTAATGCTTATTTTGCGACAACTAAGAAGACAAGCAATAGCAAGGTTTTGACGGCAGCCATGTACCTTGCCGGTGATGCCATTAATTGGTACCACGCATGGCAAGAGGCACAGTTGGCCGCGCACCTAGAGGAAGCCGAGGATGGCGCGCCCCTATCCTGTTGAGATGTCGAGCTCTACATCTTGAGCTGGCATCCACTACAGGTCTTGGCCGCTTACGACATTTACTCACTGGCGCGTTAGGTGACCGACACGGAGGATCTCTGCCAGTGATTCTACAGTTGGACTACACTTATAGTGCCAGCCTAGTACGCTTCTAGCGAGTTCACACTTAGTGACCGCATGTACATATGTGCTACTTTTCAGTTTTAGCACTTAGTTATTTTGTACTCTCTTTTCTGTGAAGAAGAAGAAGAAGCTTTCCATCTCTGTGTGCTTTGTGCTTGTCTTGTGTAGCTCTCTTGCATCCTCATTCTTTACATGGTATCAGAGCCTGGTGCACGCAAGAGAGGCTAAGACAGCAAGAGCATCACAATACCTTCGTTCGCAATCCACGACCAGATGCAAGTTTTTCGTACAAGTTTCTGAACAGGTCTCCAAAGTGCAGTACACAGAGATTTACTGTACAAGTACAGTGGTTGTATGTACGCTTGATTATGGACACTCGTTGAGTGTAGAAAGCGTTACAGGTACCACAATAGCAGGTTCAGCAGATTTGCAGGTTTTTGCAGATTGCAGCTATTTTGTCTTAGTGCTTCAAGATGTCTAACGGTTTCAGTCAGATTGTCACTGAGAAGCTTGAGAAAAATAACTACCCTGCATGGAAGTTCAGAATAACAAATTTCCTAAAAGGAAAAGGTTATTGGGACTATGTAGAAGGAGACAATGAAAAGGAACCAGAGATTCCCGAGGCAAATGCTACAGCAGAACAAAGGAAAGCTTTGAGGGACTGGCAACAAGGCCAAAGCAAAGTGATGTATTGGCTTTCTATGAGCATCACAGATGGCATGATGGGCTATCTACAGGATGCTGAAACCCCCGCCATTGCATGGAAAAACTTAGGCAGAGTGTTCGAGGTGAACACCAAGGCCAGGAAGCTTCAACTAAAGTCGGAGCTAAATCAGGTTAAGAGGAACAACCTCTCAATCAATGATTATGCCTTGAAGATCAAGAGTATCATTGAGGCTCTTGGATCTATTAAAGTCTCAGTGGAAGACGATGACATTGTCCGTGCATGCTTGGATGGTCTAGGAGATGAGTATGTACATTTCAGGTCTTCCATGAATACAAGAGACGACATCCCCGTGTTCCAAGATTTGATTTCTATGCTTATTCTTGAGGAGAAGAACCTTGACACATCTTCTTCTCATGGCAGAAATAATTCTGAACAGGCCTTCTATTCTAACTCCAACAGAGGTAGAGGTAGAGGTCGTAGAGGTAGAGGTCGTGGTCGAGGCCCAAGGGGTTGCAGGGGCCAATTACAAGAAGGTCAATCAAATCAAAACAATACAGGTGGCAGGGGAAACCAGTCTCAAGGCAGGGGAGTCAAAGAGGTCGTGGTGCAGGATCAAGCAGGCAACAACATACTGCAAATAACAGAGAATGTTGGACTTGTGGTGAAAGAGGTCACATGTCACGTGACTGTCCAAAGGGAAAAGCAAGTGGAAAGAGAGAACAGGGCAACTATGCATCTACTAGCAGAGATGCAGATGACAGCAAAAACGAGCGCATGTTTGTTATGCAGCATGTAATGAATACAATGACTGCAGAGAATTCCACCCAAGATGATGTTTGGTATGTGGATTCAGGTGCCTCTAATCACATGACGTCTCGTGGAAAGTGGTTTAGAGATATGCGTAAACCAGATGTGTCAGGCTATGTGCAGACAGGAGATGACACAGCTCACCCCATTGCTCATGTAGGGGACATACCTCTAAATACGAAAAGTGGGAAATCAAAGTACTTAGCAGATGTACTTCATGTCCCAAACATTACAAAGAATCTTGTTTCTGTTGGACAAATGGTTGAGCAGGGTTTGCAAGTTCGCTTCAATCCGAATGGCTGTTATGTAGAAGATTTCCAGAATGGCTGTAAGCTGATCACAGAGGGCAAATGTGTGGGCAGAATGTTTACGTTGAATGTAGACATGCCTGAGGTAAAAGCTGCATTATTTGCACAGAGCACAGGTGTTGTGGCTGATGTTGACATTTGGCACAAACGCATTGGCCATGTCAATGAGCAGAGATTGCGCAGCATGCAATTAAAACAAATTGTAAAAGGTTTGCCCAAATTCAAGGTGGATGGTATGCATAAAGTGTGTGCAGCATGCCAGTTTGGAAAACAGTCAAAGGGCTCATTTCCACATGAGCGCAATGTATGTAAAAAGCCACTTGAGGTGGTGCACACAGATGTTTGGGGTCCAACCGATACTGCAAGTATACATGGTTGCAGGTATTATGTCTCTTTCATTGATGACCATACAAGGAAAGTATAGGTCTACTTCATGCGTAACAAAAGTGAAGTGTTTGGTCACTTTCAAGACTTCAAAGTCATGATTGAGAAGGAGACAGATATGCAAATCAAGACATTGAGGTCAGATGGAGGGGGAGAGTACTTCTCCAATGATTTTTCAGATTTTCTGTGAAAGCATGGTATACGCAGGCAGTTTACATGCAGATATACTCCACAGCAGAATGGGGTCGCAGAAAAGAAAAATAGGCACATTGCAGAAGTTGCACGTGCATTGATGAATGAGAAGAACATGCCTCATCATTTCTGAGCTGAAGCTGTAAATACAGCTGTGTACATTATGAACAGGACACCTACAGCTGCGGTGCATGATGTAACACCTGAGGAAAATTTTACAGGTACAAAGCCTGATTTGGCACACTTGAAAGTGTTTGGCTGCATAGCTTACGTGCATGTACCAGATGAGTTGCGTAGGAAATTGGATCCTAAAGCAGAGAAATGTATTCTTGTGGAATATTCCCTTGAACAAAAGGGGTACAGGTGCTACAATCCTACTACACGAGAATTACGAGTGAGCAGAGATGTAATCTTTGATGAGATGAGCAGCTGGTACAGTAATGCACATGGCACTATTGGGGCTGATGTAAAAGATGATGTGGTTGTACAAAATGTGAGGCCACAGTCACAGGTTTTGAGTGGACCACAAGAGTCCTCTTCTCGTGGCTCTGTTGAGAAGCCATGGAACGGTAGACTACGTACGCAGGTTACTCCACCAGCAGGTACAGGGAATGTATCACGAAAAGGAAAGGAAAAGGTTGATGAACCTCCCTTTATGGCTGATGCATCATCACGTTTTTCACATGTAGACATGGATTTAGATGGTTCTGAACAAAGTCTTGATGAGGAATTTGGAATTCCGGCTGTCAGGACACCTGGTGTAAGGAAAGTACAAGAAGATGTTAGAGGGCAAAGGAGTGACCCAGGACCGCGCAGATCTAACAGAGTCAGAAATCCAGTTCAAAAATTGACTTATGATGGGTATCTAGCGCATCACCAAGCTTACATGGCTAAGGTGATACAGGATGTGGAGCCCACATGTTTTGAGGATGCAGTTGGAAATGTGCATTGGGATGATGCAATGAATGAAGAGATGGCTGTATTGGAAGCAAACGACACATGGGAGTTAGTGCCATTGCCAAGCGGCAAGAAAGCTATTGGCTGTAAATGGGTGTATAAAACCAAGCATAAGGCTGATGGTAACATTGAGCATCACAAGGCAAGGCTGGTCGCAAAGGGTTATGCACAGACGTATGGCATAGACTATGAGGAGACCTTTGCTCCAGTGGCAAAGATGACGACTGTGAGAGCTGTCATAGTAGTGGCTGCATCTAGAGAATGGATTATGTATCAAATGGATGTAAAGAATGCCTTCTTGAATGGTGAGTTGCAAGAGGAAGTGTATATGGATCATCCACCTGGTTATATCGATCCAGGTTACCCAGATTATGTATGCAGGCTTCTCAAAGCTTTGTATGGTTTGAAGCAGGGCTCTAGAGCATGGTATGACAGGATTGCCAAGTATCTTGTCAGTATTGGTTTTAGGAGAGCTCATGCTGATCATTCACTCTATGTACGTGAGAGTGATGTGGGGATTGTGGTCATTACCATATATGTAGATGACCTTATTATTGTGGGTGACAATGCTATGGAGATTGACCATGTGAAGGGTCTTCTCAAACAGGAGTTTGAAATGAAAGATTTGGGCGAGTTGCGCTACTTTCTTGGCATTGAGGTGATCAGGACTCCAAAGGGTGTATGGCTGTCACAGAGACAGTATGCTTTGGACATGTTGTCAAAGTATGGTATGGCTGATTGTAAGCCAATTTCTACTCCCTTGGATGTGAATGCAAAGCTAAGTGCAGAGAAAGGTGATGTTGTTGAGGATGTCAATATGTACAGGAAGATTGTAGGTAGTCTAATCTACTTGACTATCACGAGGCCAGACTTGAGCTACACAGTAGGCTTGGAGAGTCAGTTCATGCAGCTTCCGAGGAAGCCACATTTGGATGGAGTACGACGCACACTTCGGTATGTGCAAGGGACTCTTGACTACGCATTGTTCTATGCAACAGATGCGCCATTAGCATTGTATGGGTATACAGATGCAGATTGGGCAGGTAGCATTGTTGATAGGAGATCTACGAGTGGCTTCATGTTCTCTTTTGGGAGTGTTGCTGTTACTTGGAGCAGCAAAAAGCAGCCTACGGTTGCTTTATCGAGCACAGAGGCCGAGTACAGAGGTGCAGCAGTTGCGGCGTGTGAGGTAGCTTGGCTACGCACATTACTTGAGGACTTGGGAGTGCAGGTGGACCAGTAGATTGTCATCCATTGTGACAACCTCAACAGCATGCAGTTGGCTAGGAACCCAGTGTTCCATGCCAGGACCAAGCACATAGAGGTCCATTACCACTACGTTCGAGAGCGAGTGTTGGCGGGCGACATCGACTTGGTCTACGTCAGCACAGAGGAGCAGATAGCGGATATCTTTACCAACGCCCTCGGAGCTGAGAAGCTTCGACGTTTCCGGACTATGCTTTGACTCTGCGACATGTAGAACTCGAGGGGGAGTGTTGAGATGTCGAGATCTACATCTTGAGTTGGCATCCACTACAGGTCTTGGCCGCTTACGACATTTACTCACTGGCGCGTTAGGTGACCGACACGGAGGATCTCTGCCAGTGATTCTACAGCTGGACTACACTTATAGTGCCAGCCTAGTACGCTTCTAGCGAGTTCACACTTAGTGACCGCATGTACATATGTGCTACTTTTCAGTTTTAGCATTTAGTTATTTTGTACTCTCTTTTCTGTGAAGAAGAAGAAGAAGCTTTCCATCTCTGTGTGCTTTGTGCTTGTCTTGTGTAGCTCTCTTGCATCCTCATTCTTTACATATCCTTCAATTGGGCCGACTTCGAAGACAAGATCAAGGCGCGGTTTATGCCCCCACAGTACCTAGCACAGTTGAAGGAGGATTGGCGCTGTCTCAAGCAAAATGGTATGCCAGTTATGTCTTTCTCTAATTTTGCAACTCCGCACTCAATTACGCAAATCGGATGCGGAGTGCAAGGAGGCATTCCTTTATGGATTGGACGAGTATATCAAGTATGATGTCGAGGTGCTCAATTTAATCGATCTCAACAAGGCAATAGCGATTGCTCTCGCACAGGAGATGAAGCACAACAAGGGAAAGCCTAAGGAAAACAAGACTTCGACAAGTACCTCTCAGAACGGTAAGAACGATAAGACTGGTAAGAACGGTAACTCTTCTAACCAATCTTCCAATAGTCTCTCAGAAAAGAACTCTCAAAGTGAACCTAAGGGTAAGGCTAACACAATTGCTAAACCTAAGCTCACTCCAGATGAAAAGGTAGAACAAGGAATTTTAGGAGGATACATCACGTCGGAAGAGCAAAGCACTTATTCTAAGGAAGGTCGTTGTTTCCATTGTCACATTGAGGGTCACATAAAAAGAACACGTCCTAAGCTTGACTCTAATGAATCTAAAGAATCCACAGAACCCACTTCCTTTGTCAATGCAATAAATGACAACACGAGCGTGCCCTAAGTTTCTCATGGCCCTCCCATTGATGAGTCTCTCATTAAATGTTATGGTCATATGACGGGGCAACGGTTTTGTCATATTGTTTGACCCAGGCAGTATGCATGATTTGATTAGTGACTCTCTTGTCGAAAGAGCTCGCTTGGAGGTTCGCAAGACATCTCCTTTCGAGGTGTCTGGTTCTTCTCCGGAATGGACTCTCTCATCACGCAAGAGTGCCTTGATGTTTTGTTCACTGTGCAACAAGTCTCCTTCCACAGAAAATTTGTAGTCTCTCCTCTTTGAGGATGTGATATGCTTTTGGGCATTCGATGGTTTCGTAAGCATAACCCTCTCATTGATTGGGCGGAAAATACGTTCATCTTCGATACCAAAAGTGACTCTCCCCTTGTCATTCGTGGAGAGCAAGTTGTACATTCTTCATCTCTCATTTCTAATGTGCAGGCGAGATTGCAAAGAATCCGGAAAAGGAGACTCTCTCAGTCTCTTCTTCTCCAGAGCATGACACGGATGCTTTGCATGATTATGATAAGCATGATGAATTGCATGATAATGATTTGGATGATAATGACAAGAAGATGTGATTTCTCACACGCATGATGATTTGCAGGAAGATGATGTGATTATTCACGAGCATGATGATGTGATTGTTCACAAGGTTAATGGTTTAGTTGATACTTTTTCTAGTGCAGCTAACCTCATTGCAGATTCGATTGATCACGAAGACCCGATCTTGGCTCTCGAGTCTAGCTCTCAAGAACCCTCACAGGAAGTATTATGTGTTCGAATGATTAGTCAGCACGCATTGTTCGAGTGTTTCATTCGTGATGCTTTCCTGTATTTTAGTCACCGTCCTTATGTGATCCCTTTTCCTAGTCATGACATATTGTACGATGAGCAGGATTAATTCATGAATGAGCACGGATGTATGCGAATCACTCATGAAAAGATGAAAAGTATTCATTCAAGGAAGTCACATTCCATGTCTCTTCCTTGGCATGACACAGTCGTAGAAAGAGCACGAGAAGAATTGAGCATCAAGCATCAGCATGTCCATTGTGATTTGCCACAATTAATTGATTTAGATCAGAAAGACGAGTTTGGATTCCATGTTTTGCATGTGTTTGATGAACGGTTTGGCCCTCCGTCTCTTCTTTCATCTACATTGCATGCCAATCTTTTAGGAAGATTAGATTTTTTTCATTCACTTTACATGGAATGGGTATGTTCATGTGTTTGTGTTGGAAGTGGTTTCAAGAATTTTCAGCCATGGAGATTCTTGAAGAAGGAAGAAGCACGACTTCAGATGAAGTTGAAGCATTGAAGGAGCCACAGAACACTTTGTGTCGCTTTCGCCGCGGCCGAAAGAAGCAAGCGTTGCAAACCTTTATGAAGTTCAAGTATCGCACGACCTCAGAGTAGTTTAAGCCCGGAAAACTGCTAAACGCAGATTTCAACATCTGCGTTTTCAGCCCGTCGTCGTCGCATCGGCGTCATCGCCATCGTCAACGACATAGAGTCAGAATTCAGTAGATAAAGATTTGCAGATTTCAGCCCTTAGCATTTTCAGATTTCAGCCCGTCTCGTCGCCGTCCTCATTGTCGTCGACATCGTCGAGAAGTCCAAGCATTGTAGAGATTTGAGCAATCATAAGTAGACCGCTCTCGCCCTAGAGAGTGGGGCCCTTGGAGGAGGGTTTGACAACTTTCTGGTGTCGTATTCTTCTCTCTCTATCTCTCAGTCTCAGCACCTTCATTCATAGTGTTCACCACTTTGTTTGTGTCCATTGCACTCTCTCACTAAAGGAACGGAAGGCTCTCCCTTCCGTAAGTAAAAGGAACGCTTGAACTGAAACCGGCCTGTTCAATCCAAAAAGGGCGGTAGACTTTACTTTAAATATTGATTTAGCTTTCACCCATTATTAGTCGTCTATTTTACCTGTACTTTCAAGACACAACAAAGGGGAGAGGGATACAGGCTGCTAGATTGCACCTGTTTGAGTAGACCGACACCAGATTGGCCCCTAACTTAGGCGCCCCTTTCGGTATTTCTTTATTGTTCAAAAGAGGGAATAAACGCTGTGGCTCCCTACAAGCTGCCCCGCACAAACTCGGCTGAATTTCCACTGTTCCGGCCTGATTTCGGCAGCATAATTGTACTAGGACACTTCACAGTCAATATTCCCACGCATTGACTAACTTTCCCGACGCATACGGGCACTTTGCAAAACCTGGCGAGAATCTGCAGCACGCTGAATTCTCTGTTTTCAGCCCTGAAAATGCGCCAGATCGCCTGTACAGCGGTCCCCTTGCGTCCCCGAACTTCCTGGGGGTATTAGGGTCTGTTTAGGGCCAAAACCCTAAACCTGCAAAAATACACAGCAGGCTGTAATTTACTGTTTCGGGCTCCGTTTCGCGTGCCGGTCGCATCCGTAGCAAGTCCTCGAGCTCCCGCACCTGTAGGGCTACTTGCCCTTTGAATCGGACAAGATTTCTGGCGTGAAACCTCTCCGAATTCACCTATACCTGCGGGGGATTAGCCACTAGCTAATCCAGTCCTTGTGCAAGAGGCTCTTGCCTCGGCAATCGCACATGAACCCACACAACTGTACATTGGTCAAATGAAAAGCCCACTAGTGGGGCATAACATACTGCCAAAGGGGAGAGAGAGGGCAGTGCGTAGCGTGCAGGGCATCACTCCTGGCACTGCACTGTGCATAAGAGGGAAAGCAAGCACTCCATAGCTCTTAACCTGTGACAGAAACTGAAAATGAGCCTCTCCCTCCTTCAAATTCAGCGCCACTTCTTGTTGCATGAGGAAAGTGCACCAGAAGGTGCCACTTGGCACATTTACAAGCATTTTCCCGTTTCGGGGTTGCCGCCTAAAACTCTCCCAACCGGTTGCCCAGTTGACTTCACGGCAGAGTAAGAAAATGTTCCCTTTGTCATTCTGGAGGTAATGACGCCAACACATTTTCAGGTCCCAAAATAGCAGTTCCCTAAATTTTAGGAGATGCTGCCATTGTATCTTTCTAGGTCATCCGACCCTCTTTGTACACTGCAGCCACACCCAGAACTGAAATGTAGCCTCTGTAACAAAGGATTCCAGTTTGGCTAGTCAATGACCCCACTTTGGCTAACCATAGTCCTTGTCCAACCTTAGTGCTCTCTTGCCCTCAGGCCTAGACTCCCTCTGGACAATTCCACACTAGCTATGCAATGCAGGGCAGTTAGATTTCCCGAGGGGTGTTTCCAAAAAGTGAAAGTAAATAGATAATAAGAAAGAAATCAACAAAAAGGATAAATAGTAGTCACACGCTGGTGACATGAACACAGTTCGGAGCACTAATCTTGAGCAAAGCTCAACATTCACTTCCGTTGCACCTTACAACGATCCTCATCAAATCCTACAAGAAAACCATAAGACTTATGTCAGTTGATGAAAGTACCACTGGCCAAGCAAAAGGTAGCAAGAGCATCCGATAGACTGTCCATAGCACACAAAAAGCATAGTGTCATTTGCATACTCTTGATCCAACAAATCTAGCAAGCCATCCAAAGGCATAGCTAGACCTCCTAACTATGATGTCCTGCAGTGCAAGAAGAGAGACATGGCCTCAACAAAAAACAAAAAGAAGTAGGCTACTAGGGACATCCCTGTCGGACTCAACAAGACATAGAAATACGTTGTCCTAAGTGGCCTCTAATCGCGACAATGTTGGAAGCAATACGGTATAATGCACATACAATTGTGATCCACTGCAAGGGGAAACCCATAGTGCCCACCAAGAAACTCCAATCTACTCTATCAGCCAAATCGAGAAGCATGAAAGCTATTGATTGTTCTATCTGACGAGCCCACTCAACTTCCTCATAGAAGGTGAAGACGTTATCCAAAATACATCTATCCTACACAAAACCTGTCTGGGAAGCATGGGTGAGATCGGGCATAAAGGGTTTCAAGCGCATATTAATCATGCAAGCAAAGATCTTATACAGGGAAGACATGAGAGTGATCGGTCTCCAATGTCGGAGAGACAATGCATTTCCGCCTTTCGATATAAGAAAAGTCTCAAACACATAAGAGGCAAGCATCTCTTTGTGTCAAATATGTGTGGTAAGCCAGAAAGCATAACAAGGCTAAATAGTAAATACATCCCAAAACTACAAAAATCTATCAAGTCAACCCATCCTCTCCAGAATAAGATACACGATCTAGGCCAACCACTACTGTCATGCATCTCCTGCATAGAGAAGCGGATAAAGTGTGGCACATAGCCTCTGTAACCATAGGCTGACGATGAGAACAAAATATCATCAGTGAGCTGATCTGTATTAAACAAATGCTCAAAATAATATGAAGCTATGTCAAGGATCTCATCAAGAACCGTGTGCAACCTGTTTGCAGAATCCTAATAGAAGTACCCTTGGGACGCTCTCAAAAGTGTGCAAAGAAATCCTTATTCATCCTATCTACTTTGGTTACCCATGTCAATACCAAAGCAAGATAGGCGAATTTGGATTTCTCAATCTAAATGTGACTAAGAGTCTCTTTGGGGCCAACTTAGCGCTCTCCCAGAAACTCATCTCCTGGAAACTCTTCAAGCTGCCAATGTATGCAACCCGTCACGTTCCCTACAGAACAAGCCTCGGTGCCTCTCCGCAGTTGTCTGTCTGCAAGCCTAGGAAGAGACAAAGGTAGACGTGATTATCCCACCATGAGATGCTGCCCAGGTGCCAATGTAAAATCTATCTAGTCGCTCTAGCAAAAGACCTGACTCCCTCCTCAAACCCCACAAAAATTGCAAAGATTGTGGAGTGCGAGTGACAAATGGAATATGCCAAACATCTACACTAGAAACTGCAAAAAGAAATTTGTCCCAAGCATCTCTCTCACATGGTGCTACAAATGGTACAGAAGGAGGTTGAACGGCTCTTCAATCCTCAAAGTTCTCTACACTGTTGAAATCACCTCCAACGACCCATGAATCCACAATACGTAATACATTCACAATCTGCTGCAAAACCTCGGCTCTCTGCTGAGTTGAAGTGGGGGCATAGATACACATCACACCAACCAGAGAGTCATCAATCTCTGGAGTGATCCACATCGCTCACCATGTACCAATGTACCATGGTACACAATGACACCAACAAGGTCCCACTGAAAAGCGTACACTACTACTAGAATATTGTTGGCCAACCACAGTTTTCCTAAATGTGTGAGAATCCCCAGGTAACAACTTGCCACATCTATATTTAACTGTCCATACATAACTTGTGCTCCCGCACAAGAAGTATATCCACATCTCGAATGTACACGAGAGGGAAAATCTCTGCGGAGCAAATTCTGTCATGGGCCATTGATGCTAGTGTGATGCAATCCTTTGACATTCCAAGTGTAAATCCATGTGACAAATAATGATGAACCTAAAACCTCATAGGTGAATGTGATTGTTGATTGTCAATGACTAGTGTTATTTGTGGTAGGGCATGGTTTGAGTAGTCAAATGCATTATACATGAAATTAGTGACTACTTAGTTGGTTTATTGTTCACTATTTGTTTTACAAGCGTAATCGAGGGTGATTACTCTTCTGGTACATCTCCACCCATGAATCGCAATGGATTTTGTGACAGAATCACACCCCTCTTGTGGAAACAAGATCCCCCTCCAAGCCTCCCCATTCCCTGTCCAGCTGTTGGGACGCATCCCACGCTACTATGGTGGATTATCAATATCAAAAGTACCTGTGTCTAAATGTTAAAAAGCCTCCAAATTGTATATTGAGTAATAGACCAACTTGTACATGGTAAAAACATCCACAAGCACAAGAAACACAAAACACTGCTCCACTGTAAGGAATTGAGGTCAAAAGGTCAAAAGCAAATAAAACAGGACCATACTAAATCAGCATGTAAAAATCCAGGGGTTTCAAAGCTTTGTGTGAAAGCTGCTTTTGAAGGGTTACCATCATCGAGTGAAACAAATGCCCTGAGGACGGTGTGGCAATACCTACTTCACAACATCATACCTTAACTTACCAATCAGTTAATGACAATGGTTCTTGATAGTTGTGAGTGATCAACCACAACTTAGGGTCACAAGGGCATGTTGAGCGATGGGCCTGGGGCCATGTGGAAATATAAGCAGTGTCAGTAGAGCCCATCAGGCATGAGCTACAAGTATGCCATTGCAAAGCCTAACCATTTAACAAACATTCAAACGAAAAGAATGAGAACATGATCAAAGAGGATCAAAACAGTTACGATAAATGCATTACCGCAAGGCTGATTGAATTGAGGAGGAGGAGGGAGTATTGCGGAAAAGGCAGGTCCAAATGACGGAAAGGAGGTGAGAGCGGAGGTGACAGCACCATGGAAAAGAAGCTGTGTTGAGAAGGTGGGCCATGTTGGCCTGCAGTGTTCTCCTTGTGGGTGGCATACAAACGAGTCTCTTCCTCCTTGCGTTTGTGCTTCATAGAGCTCTGTGATGGTAATGAGAACGCAGACCGGCCAGCATATGTCTTCTTTTGTTGCGCTTGTATGCCATGAGGTCGGCGAGTACAAGCTCTGTACGCTGGAGCCCTAATTCTTACCAAGCTGAGTTTGCAAGCCGCAATTGGCTTGATTAAGAAGACGAGATGGGAACGTGAAAGTGCTGACGCGACCTCCACTCGCAATGGCATGGCAGGTTTCACGCGCAGCACAGCGTCGTGAAGGCTGCAGTTGTAGTGTTATGCTTCCGTGTTATTGGATAAGCTTATCAATCAAATATTAATCATACTTCTTTGTTTTCGCTTTGGCCTCTTTTAGAGTGCTTAGTTAGCCGCATTTGTATTGAATTGAAGTGAGTCTGAGGGTAAGAGAAAACAAGAACCTAAAAGAGAAAAGCTTGTTTTGGGGGGGGGGGGGGGTGTGGGGGAAAGGGGTTTGTTTTTCACAAATCCTATTATCTTAAGTTGATGTTTACAACGCCATCATCTTCATGTACCAATATTGATATGTCTAAATATGTTAGTAGCTTTTAAATTATATTAATTCTTTGATTTAATCTTTCTCTATTGTGTGCATTCTCGTCATTTCTATAAGTGTGGTTGTGTCATTTGAAGATCCAATAAGAGTATATATATCCCTAAAGAACCAAGTGGAGAGAGAGAGAGAGATACCTTTCACCAAAGCAAGTTTTCTTGTTCCTCAATTAGTACCATCTCTAGTACATTACGATCATGATGCTCCAATTTTAAGCCGTGTACTCCGCAAAAGAACCATAAGAGGGCTTAGAATTTATATAAAGTTATGATGTGGATCATTTGAAATATATTCACTTTTAGATTTGTTCTCTTTTTATGTTTGGAACAAAAAAAAAACATGCAAGTTTCCTTGCATGGAAGAGTTTGCACAGTCTTCCCCAATTTTTATAATATGAGGGAACATTCCATTCCCACGGCAGCGTGCAATTTTCAGTGTGATCATTTCACTGTGTTCTCAATGATCAAGAGTAGAATGTGGTAGTTCTTAGTCACCGTACACTCAAAATATCTCGTGTATGTAAATGTACACGTATTGTGTGCAGGCTTCTTTATATATTGGTTACAATAAAACATAATAACATTAGGAAAGTTTGAAATTTTAGTAGGATACATTTCCTAACTTTGAACGTTTTTACTGTTAAAATCAAAATCAGAACAATTTGTGAGTATTTGCACCAAGCCAAGCACAATGCTATTTTGCAACAAAGCTTCGTCATTTTTCATAACGACTAAAATGTCAAGAGCAAAACTGTAACTCTGTATAAGAGCAAGATTGCAACAAGACTTGTGTGAGGTCAATAGTCTGTACCTTGGCTAGCCGTTTATGGGCATGTCTACCATAAACGCACTCCAAGATACTTCGTCTAGTGAAAATTCCTCACGTCACATCTTGTGATAGCTCATACAAGAGACGACAATTCACATAGAAAGTTCATCAAGAAACTTATGTTTACTTATGCTTTCATAAGGGCACCACATTTGGCATACATATCAAGCAAAGCATTGCCAAGCACAACCTATTTCTCATTCCCTTCACGTCTGGTACAAAGTTAAAACAACCTAGAGCCTCCTTCCCACAACCATGTTGGACATATCCTGCAATAAGTAGAGTTCCAAGTGATGACATCCTAGAGAGGATGCTCATCAGGACTTTTTGTGCATGCAATGGAAATAGAGCAATGCTTCCTTGCCGTAGCCATGTTGGGCATATCTTGCAATCATCACATTCAAACAGATGACAGTTCGGACAAAAAGGTCATCATAAAAATTATGTTCTTTTGTAAGGGCACTACACTTGGTATTCATATCACTTGACGTATTGCCAAGCACTACATCTTTCACGTAAGGCCACAAGCCTTCAAGGTGCAAGCATAGGTGAACATATTGTTACCGTATACATGTGGTAGTGATGTGTGTGAACACACTAGGACCGCTGGGGCATTTTTTCCCTCTTTAGGAGGTTTTTTCCCCCGTGCATTGTATATACACCCATCACTCTAGGGCTATCCATCTTTCCATTGTATACTAAGAAACACACTTTCTATTGTGTGCCTTGAGCATCCTTCGTCTTCTCCAAGCTGTGTGCGTTTCTCTGCAACCCTAATTCCAACAATTGGTATCAGAGCAGGTCACGTCCTCCCGGGCTTAGTCGCCAGCTGCTCCAGCACACGCCTGCTCACTTTCTCCGATTTCAGTGAGCTTTGGCAAGCGTTCGCAGGTCGACAAATATTTTGGGATAGCTCGTAGATTTTTTATTTGGGCTCATTTCCGCCTCCGTTTCCACTACAGGCAGTATTGCACAGGCTATTTCGTCATTTTGTGCAGAATTTTTGTCAGTGCCGATTTCTGCATAACAAGTGCCTTATAGTCTTCTACGGTTTGTGCTATATAGCACAGGTTGTTCCCGCTCCATTTCTCCTATTTTCGCATAGTTTTCACATCAGGTGCAGCATTTACCATGGCTGACAACAACAACACAGATGTGTTCAAGATATTTGCTGCTGAGGATAGGTTGGATAGGGACAACTACCCTATGTGGGCTTATATGATGCAACATATTCTTGTGTCAAAGGGTGTCTGGAACATTGTGCAGGGCATTGATGTACGTCCTGGTTCTGAGGATGTAGGCGATGTTGAGGATGTTGCAGGTCTTGCTGCAAGGATTGCAGCTATTAGAGTTGTTTTGCCTACGACAGAACAAGCTCGTTGGGATGTTAAGGATGCGCAGACTCATGCATTGATTGCGTTGTCTGTGAAGCGCACCATTGTTCCTCACATCCGTTCAGCAAAATCTGCAAAACAGGCTTGGGATATTCTAGCAGGTCTTTATGCGAGCCGCAATGAGGCTAAAATTGCTTTGCTGCGTAAAGAGCTGGAGTCGAAGATTATGCATGAGGAAGAAGATGATATGGACACTTTCCTTGCTAGTGTCAAGGATATCAATGAGCAACTTATTTCTGCAGGTGAAGTTATTTCAGACAGTTCCCTTTTGCAGACTGTTCTTGATGCCTTACCAGATTCTTACCAAACTTTTGCTAGTACTTGGAGACTTATGACCCAAGGAAATCCATAAGTTGTCAAGTTTGATGCATTATGCACATTGCTGTTGCAAGAGTCACTTTCCAGAAAAAACTGAAAAAGCGTGTAGTTGAACAGGCTTTTATTGCTTCTCAAAGAAAGGGTGGTAACAGCAATGCAACCACTTCTTATGGTTCTGCTGCGAGTGGCAAAAATTATGTTCCTAATGCTTTTGCTGGCAGCAATTCGTCTAGAAATTCTGGTGATAAGGGCAAAAAGAAGATGCGTTGCCATTATTGTAAAGCCAATGATCATTTGATCAAGTCGTGTCCTAAATTGAAGTCCAAAGAGGCTAAGAAGAAAGAGAGTGGTTCCACTGCAAATGTTGGTTCCACTACAAATGCAGCCATTGTTGAGTCTTCTGTGAAAGGAGACTGTGTTGCTGATGTTGATGCAGAATGGGCTTTTAGCGCAGAGTGCACTTACAATCCTGCTGTCCATGATGCATGCTTGTCAGTTGCTGCAGATTCACATGTGTGGTATTTCGACAGTGGTGCTACAAAGCACATTACCTCACATCGTGAATTGTTTACCTCTCTCGATCATGGGAATTCAATCACTTGTGCCAACAACGCCTCTTATCCAATTCAGGGAGTTGGAAAGATTGTGCTTACTGCTGCTAATGGCAGTTCCTTCACACTTGTTGATGCACTCTATGTACCTGGGATCAAGAAGAATCTCTTGTCTGTATCCGTACTTGCTAGACTTGGACTTGTAGTCAAATTTGTGGATGACAGATGTACAATTCATGATCTCAGTTTTGGTGATGAAATTGTTGCATCTAGGCTTTTGTGCCGTGGGCTGTATAAGCTCACTTTGTATGACAAGTGTGGACAAAATTTTGCAAATGCTGTTGCAGATTCAAGGGCTATTTCAGATGCAAAACTTTGCCATGCACGTTTTGGTCATCTGAATTTTGCCAGTTTGCTGCGTTTGCAGAAATCTGATATGGTTGCTTCTTTGCCGCCTCTTGAAGCACCTGTCAAACATGTTTGTGAAGGCTGTATTTTGGGTAAGATGCAGCGTTCTAAGTTTCCAAAGGATGGTTCAGTTCGGGCCACATGCAGGTTGCAGCTTGTGCATTGTGATGTTTGTGGGCCCATGCAAGCTCCGTCCTTGGGCAATTACCTGTACTTCGTGACTTTCATTGATGATTACTCCAGGCATGCATGGGTATTTCCGCTTAAAACGAAGTCTGAAGTTTTTATGTGCTTCAAACAATTTTTTGCTATGGCTGAAAATGTCTCGAAATGTACTATGGGCACCCTCCGTTTCGATCGAGGGGAGGAGTATATGTCTCATGAATTTAATGCATTTCTGGCTAGTCGTGGGATACAACACCAATGTACAGTGCCTTATGCTGAGAGGAAAAGCAGGTCACTGACGGAAATGGCACGATGCATGGTCAAAAGTCAAGCTTTGCCGCATTCTTTTTGGCTTGAGGCCATCATGTGTGCCACTTATGTACTTAACAAGTGTCCTACGAAAGCTTTGTAGTCTATTACTCCATATGAAGCATGGCATGATAGAAAGCCTTCTATTGAGCACATGCGTGTTTTTGGCTGTTTGGCATATGCTTTGGTGCCACAAGTGCAGCGCAGAAAATTGGATGATAAGGCTGTCAAATGTATTTTTGTTGGTTATAGTGCTGAAAGCAAAGGTTACATGTTGTATCATACGCAAACAAAACGTATTCTGGTTTCTCGAGATGTAGTGTTTGTGGAAGATTCTGTTCAGTCCTTGCTATCATGTACTAGAGACAGTAATGTAAGCTCACAGGACATTTATGACACTTTGTTGCCTCTTTTCAGTGGTGGAAATACGAATGTAATTTCCAATGAGGCAAATGTACAGCCTATGGGGGTTTCTGAAAATGTTATAGATCAGCCTATTACTGATGAAGATGTACATGATGTACTTCATGAGGAAAGGGCTGAAAATGAGCTGGCTAGAGGTATGCCAAAATGGCTGGTGCACACTTTGCGTGACACTAAATTGGATGCACCTTTGTCTAGTCGTACTCGTTCAGGCTCTCTCCATGCATCTTATGCATCAGATTGTTATGCGTTGGCTGTGTCTAGCTTACATGATGTTGAGGAGCCTCTGTCTTTTGATGAAGCACAGAATTCAGAAAATTGGATGGCTGCCATGCAATCAGAATATGATGCACTCATAGAAAATGACACATGGACTTTATGTGATTTGCCTCCTGGCAAAAAGGCCATTGGTACGAAGTGGGTTTACAAGTTGAAACGCAAGCCGGATGGTGAGATTGATCGCCATAAGGCTCGACTTGTTGCAAAGGGTTATGCACAGCAAAAACGCATAGATTATGAAGAGATTTTTGCTCCCACTTGTCGTATGACTACTGTGAGTTTTCTATGTGCATTGGCAGCTCATTTTGGTTGGGGTGTACATCAATCAGACATTGTTACTACTTTCTTGAATGGTGACATATTTGAGGAAGTTTATGTAACACAGCCTCGCAGTTTTGTCATAAAAGGACAAGAGGACAAAGTGTCTAGATGTAAGAAGGCTTTGTATGGATTGAAGCAATCTCCTCGTGCTTGGTATGAGAAAGCTGACACTCATTTGGTTAAACAAGGCTTTCGTAACAGTCCAACAGAAAGCACATTGTATGTAAAGCGTGAGGATGATGTATTTCTCATTGTGGTTCTTTACGTTGATGATTTGTTGATCACTGGACCAAATGAGAGACATATTGTTGAATTTAAGGCTGATTTGAATGCTACTTTCAAGATGAAAGATTTGGGGCTGTTTCATCATTACTTGGGTATACAGTTTAAGCAGTGTGATGGTGGTATTGCCTTGTGTCAGAAAAGTTACATAGAAACATTGCTATGTAAGTTTGGAGTTGAGGATTGCAAACCTATTGCCACTCCCATGGAAACAGGTTTGAAGTTGAGTCTACATCATGCTGGCGATCCTGCTGATGTCACTCTTTACCAAACTGCTATTGGCTGCCTCATTTATGTATGCAACACGAGGCCCGATATTCAATTTGCAGTCTTACAGGTCAGCAGATTTATGCATAGCCCAGGGTCTAAGCATTGGCAGGCTGTCAAGAGGATTATCCGCTACCTTAGTGGCACTTTACATCTTGGCTTGTTTTATCCCAAGGGGGGATCATTGCCTCCAGACTTATATGCTTTTTCAGACTCAGATTGGGCTGGTTGTTTTGACACGCGAGTGTCCACAAGTGGTTTTTGTTTCATGCTTGGCAGTTCATGTATATCATGGTTGCGCAAGAAGCAACCTACTGTGGCCACTTTGAGTTGTGAGGCTGAGTACAGGGCAGTCTTCACAGCTACGGTTGAGTGTGTATGGCTCAGACGCCTTATGGCTGATTTGGGTGTTGGACAGGACACTGCCAACACTATCTACACTGACAGTCAGAGCGCATTGGCAGTTGCGAGGAACCCAGTTTTTCATGCTCGCACAAAGCACATTGAGGTGCATTACCATTATGTCAGGGAGAGACTCTCAGCAGGAGAGATCATCTTGGCTTATGTGCCAACACAGGACAACCTTGCAGATCTTTTCACAAAGGCATTGTCTCGTGAGAAGCTTGAAGCTTTCCGCAAAGCTTTGGGCTTACTCCCCTTTGTGGACTGATCATGTCCTCAGGGCATGGCACTTCCCTTTACTCATGTGCCAGCTCTCGTTCACCGCATCACTCCAGTGGGGATTTGTTACCATATACATGTGGTAGTGATGTGTGTGAACACACTAGGACCGCCGGGGCATTTTTTCCCTCTTTAGGAGGTTTTTTCCCCCGTGCATTGTATGTACGCCCATCACTCTAGGGCTATCCATCTTTCCATTGTATACTACGAAACACACTCTCTATTGTGTGCCTTGAGCTTCCTTCGTCTTCTCCAAGCTGTGTGCGATTCTCTGCAACCCTAATTCCAACACGTATTTGGAAAAAAGCCTCCCCTTTGCATCTGGTTAAAACAGCCTAGAGCTTCCTTGCCACAACCACGATGGGTGGCACCACATTTTTCATACAAATTGTTGGCAAGCATGATATATTTCTCCAACAGTCCCTGACTAGCAACATCATCATGAAATTTCTCTCCCCTGTCAACATATTACATAAGGCCAATGACCTTTAAGGTGCAAGCATAGGTGATTAAATCTGGAGAGAGGCCCTCCCTTTGCATATATTTAAAACGACCCATAGCTTCCTCGGATGAGCAATAATAGGCATGAGCGCATTCTAAGTGAGGACACCTCAGGTGAGGGTACAACATTTGGCATACACATTCACCAATGTGTAGCTCCTAAAATATGTACATCTCTTGAGTAACCCACTATCGTGGAGCTCATTGTGTATTCTATTGACTTGGCACATATCCTTATTTTGAGCACAAGCTCTTAGTCTGGTTAGAAACAAAAAACTTCCTACTTTTGACTCAGTTTCATGTTGATGGGAACATCCTGCACTCAAGCACTCCAAGAGAGAACATCGTATAGAGGATGCCTAAAAGCAGTGATTTTTCTTTCTGAATGATCTGAAAGCCTTGGAGCAACACGAAGCCCAACTTTGAGATGAAGAGTAGCTTGCAGTAATGCACTTTGACAAAGATAATCTTGCAACAACGTGAAGACCAGCTTTGAGATGGCGAAGCTTCAATGCCCATCCAACAAACCCGAGTGATTAAAATACATTGAGCACACTAAGAGGAGTGCTTGCAGTTGGGGAGGTACCCTCATGTTGCATCTAACCAAAATAGTTCAAAGGTTGATCAAGCAACCCTTGTTCGGCGCATCCTCCTATAAAAGCACTCCAAGAGACCTCATCTGGTGAGAAGCCCTCACTTTGAATCTAGTTAAAATAGCCCACGACTTCATCCATGTTGGGCATATCCTCCAATCAATGCACTCTAAGAGAAGGCATCCATGAAAGGATTCCGATCAATAAATTTTTGGAGTTTCGTGAGGGCACCACATTCGGCATACATATTGATCAAACACCGTCAAGCATGACATTCCGGTCCGTGACTAACGATTTCATCATGAATTCTCAAACCCATGTGAAGGTCTCGCGTAAGGCGACCAAATTTCAAGGTGCAAGCATGGCTGAATGCATTTGGAAAAGTCCTTCCCTTTGCATCTGGTTAATGCAGCCTAGAGCTTCAATGCCCAACAGACATGAGTGACTACATACATTGAGCACACTAAGAAAAGTGCTTGCAGTTGGGGGGTACCCTCATGTTGCATCTAATCAAAACAGTTCAGAGGCTGATGGAGCAGCCCTTGTTTGGCACATCCTCCTATAAAAGCACTCTAAGAGATTTTGTCTAGTGAGAAACCCTCACTTTGTATCTAGTTAGAACATCCCACGGCTTTCGTGCCATATCCATGTTGGGCATATCCTCCAATCAATGCGCTCCAAGAGAAGGCATGCATGAGAGGATGCCCATCAATAAATTTTTGGATTTTCATGAGGGCACCACATTTGGCATACATATTGATCAAAACATCGTCAAACATGATGTTCCCCTCAACAGCCCATGACTAGCAATTTTATCATGAATTCTCAAACCCATGTGAAGATCTTGCAAAAGGCGCCAAATTTCAAGGTGCAAGCATGGGTGAATGCATTTGGAACAAGGCCTTTCCTTTGCATGTGGTTAAAATACCCCAGAGCTTCCTTGCCACTCCCATGGTGGGAGTATCCTAATTGCATTTTGGGAGGTGCCCTCAACTTGCCTTTGCCCATGAAAGAGGGTGGTTGTTGCAGGTGCTTGCGATCGTAATCACAGCTTCTCGAAAGCGCAATGCATCGTGAATTGAAAGATGTTTATGCCCTATGATAGCTGATCGTACTTCTGGATCATTTTTGACATTCCTTGGATTCTAAGGCTTTCGAAAGTCTTGCTATCGATGAGGGTGTCATAATGCTCATCTAGTGCTGATAAGACACGTATCTTGGTGCCTGTCGAATGTTCAATAATTCCAGTCTGGTGCATGCCTGCATATGATCGAAGTCAATGACATAGTGAGGCTCTATGGAATTTCTATGCACAAGTTTTGGTGTTAATGGTCAACCTTTGGCTACTAGTGCATGTCGTTATTCGGTTCATTTTAAGTGCCTTTTTGCAGTTCCCTTGTGGTCACACTCGGTACAAAATAGTGTGATTTTGTTCCCAAAAGCATTGTGGCTAGAAAATTGAGAAAAGGACCTGTGTGTCTTGCTTCTGTGTGTGGAGGAGTTGTTGTGTGCCGAAGCTTGAGAGAGTTGCGACGTCAAAAAAGCATCGATAAAAAAAGTGTGCGCTGCTTTAATCTACCCGCGACTAAAAAAGCAAGCGAGAGCTGACAATGGAGCTCTTAAAAAACCGTGACCACGTGGACGAACGTGCTTCCAATTTTTTGAATATGTATGTATGCTAATGAAGTAACAAGTGAAAATTTCACAACGCCTGCGGGATTGATGTTGGGTACTCCACATAGGATCATGATGTGCTTAACACACCATATATAATCTCTATGCACAATGTACTCATTGCTAGGATTTGAAGGGCTCCATATGTGTTGACTCCTCAAGGCACTGACCGTGTTTGGGGCTTTATGTACATTTTTTTTTGTAATAATACAACACTTCTACTC